>NC_140487.1:42228869-42448869 GCF_964271855.1 Acomys minous
TGCCACAGAT
This sequence comes from Acomys minous, assembly GCF_964271855.1. Taxonomy (NCBI): domain Eukaryota; kingdom Metazoa; phylum Chordata; class Mammalia; order Rodentia; family Muridae; genus Acomys; species Acomys minous. Next base: position 42,228,880 of record NC_140487.1, read on the forward strand.
TTCGGGCTCCGGTACTGCAGGATTTCTGACCTTGGGACCTGCAATTCTGACAAAACAAATTAACTGCTAAGCGTCTCTAACTACCATTGGGCTTTCCCAGCAGAGGGGCAATGATCAGATGAGACCTCAATTCCAAGCGCGGTTGTAATCGGAGGCTGGAGCCATCTGTGCCATGCTGCCTAAGGCACTGCAAGGTTTAACCAGCTCAGGCCAGGGAAATAATGTCGCTGTGGCCTGTAAACAATATTGTATTTGCATTTTGCATGTTTTTTTTTAGTTTTCTCTGAAAATGGTTGATGATGTATGTCATCCTACCCCATAGACATACAGTGTGCCATCAGAGGTGCATGGAGTGGGGAGCACACTCACACCTGAGGCACCATTAGAGCAGGACAACAGAGACTGCTCTCTGGGCTCTAGCAGTAGCCAGGCTGAGCCACTCACAGGGATGCTCTGAAAGGCTGGTTTTCTAGGCTGTACACAGGCATTGAGTGCAGTTGTTTCCACGTACGTAGGGATCGTACTTCAGACGCTACGTCTCCTTTGCATGTCGATCAAACTTGTACAGAGTAGACAATATAGGGTCAAGTGGCCCTGCCAGGCACCACTGGAGAGAGCAGCTTGGACCTTACCTCTGGACCTGGTGCTTGCTCTCAGAGGCAATATGAAAACTTTACAGTGGGTTCCCGCAGTCACTGAGCCCACCTTTCTAAAGAAGTAGCTCCATACCGCTATTTTGTAGCATGTTGAGGTCAGGTGTTCTTTACCAGCATCCTCAGTTAGCTTAAGCTTAATGGAGCAGCAGCCGAGCACATACAGGATGCCCTTCCTCCCTGAGGCAGGCCGCTGGTGTTCTCCCACGTGTTTAGCATCCACCTGATGGTGAGGGGCCTTAGTGTGCTATGGTGACTGCACTCTTGACTGCATTTGGACATCCTAAAGTTACTGAAAGACCTGCCTTGCCATTCGCTCTGTTTTCTATACTGATCTGGAATTCACACCGGTTTCTCTGGAGACTACTTGAGTGGATGAACTGGGACTTCTGGGTCCTGAACTCCATGTCTCCTTCTTGGTTTATCTCCTTTCTTGAAGTTCAAAGGGATCTCTAGTCATTTTGAAAAGAAAAGGAATGGAAAGCAAAGAAAAGAAAGAAGAAAACTAAACAAAACAATGACAAATACAAAAAACAAAAAAAACAAAAAAAACCCAAGGGTACAGAGTTGGACCTGACTAGGGTAGAGAGGAAATGAAAAAAGGCAAACAGGCAGACTCACAGAACATAAGCATGTGGCAGGGCGGAGAAGGCTATGGTTGGCTCTTTCTGCACACTCTCCCAACATCTGTACTCAATGCAGTGGAAGGCTTTGCTCTTCATGAGCCTTACCCAGGAAAGGTTTTGCCAGTCCCATGGCTGGGGCTTTGAAGTTCTTGTCATGGCTGTGCCTATGTCAAGCACACACACTCACCCAGGACGGTGCTTGCTCTCTGCAACAGGGAACTGGAGAGATGGCTCAGAAGTCAGCAGCGCTCAGTGCTCTTGGAGAGGACTCAGTGTTCACAAGGCAGCTCATAGTCTTTCATAATTCTGGTTTCAGAGGGTCTGAAGTACCCTTCTGGCCTCTGTTGGCACCAAGCATGTAAGTGGTACATGGACGATACAAGCATGCCAAAAGCCCATATACAAAATAATTTTTTTCCAAGATATATATTATTTTATTAATTTGTTCTTGTTACGTCTCAATGGTTATCCCATCCCTTGTATCCTCCCAATCTTTCCTCCCTCCCATTTTCCCCTTATTCCCCTCCTCTATGACAGTTCCTGAGGGGGATTTCGTCCCCCTGTATATGCTCATAGGGTATCAAGTCTCTTCTTGGTAGCCTGCTGTCCTTCCTCTGAGTGCCACCAGGCCTCCCCCTCCAGGGGACATGGTCAAATGTGAGGCACCAGAGTACACGAGAAAGTCATATCCCACTCTCCACTCAAGTGTGGAGAATGTTCTGACCATTGGCTAGATCTGGATAGGGGTTTAAAGTTTACCGCCTGTATTGTCCTTGGCTGGTGCCTTAGTTTGAGCGGGACCCCTGGGCCCAAATCTGTCTATCATAACGTTCTACTTGTATGGCTAAGATCAAAAATTTAAGCGACACCACATGCTGGCGAGGATGTGGGGAGAGAGGAACACTCCTTCATTGCTGGTGGGAATGCAAACTAGTACAGCCACTTTGGAAATCTATCTGGTGCTATCACAAAATAATTTTAAAGAAAGCTTTGCAAGCATTTTATGAGCGCTTGCAAATTACAGCTTTCTGCATCCTATTCTCACCACCTCACCAGTGGCTTGCCTAGTGCCTTAGTCCTCTGGGACTGCTGTAGAGAACCAGTGCATAGAAACAACACATTTCCATAGTAACCTACATAGTGATCCAGCCCATCAATTCCAGTGATCAGCTGACCCATCACCCCTGGTCAGCAGCTGGGGAAGCCATCCTTCTGCCTAAGACAGGCATATCTGACTTCCATCTCTAGCAACCAGCTCAGAAATCCCGATTAGCACTCAGAACAATTCATCCCAAACTAGAAGAGTTTGATCAATAAATGTCCACGTTGCTAAGTTTGTCCCTACCCTCTGGCTCAGAACCAATCAGAAAAGGCTAACATGCTCCATTGTTTCTTTGTTTCTTTTTTGTTTTGTTTTGGTTTGGTTTGTTTGTTTGTTTGTTTGTTGGTTTTTGAGACAGGGTTTCTCTGTGTAGTTCTGGAACTGGAACTCACTCTGTAGACCAGGTTGGCCTTAAACTCAGAGATCCGCCTGCCTCTCTCTGCCTCCCAAATTCTGGGATTAAAATTGTGCTCCACCATATTCAGGGGGAGGAGGTCCCCCTCAGACACAGACTTAGGGGAGGGGAGGGGAGTAGGGGGGAAGTGGGAGGAAGGGAGGAATGGGAGGATACATGGGATGGGCTAACAACTGAGATGTAATATGTATAAATTAATAAAAATGTATTTAAAAAAAAATTGTGCTCCACCACACCCAGCTCCATGCTCCATTTTCAATCGTTCTCTCTCTGCCTCTAGCTTCCCAGGCCTGCATTTATACTGGGCTCTGTGAAGTCTCCTTGTTCCAACCTAAAGTTTCCCTGTCCTATTCCAGCCTCAGTGTTTCAGCCAAATGCCTAGGCGCTGGCCCACCCCCTTGCATGGCAGGCTGACTTCTGCTTCCTCCTCCTTACTTGGTTGCAGGTCTCTGGGGCTGGAGTCACACTGCTCAGAAGAAAACATGGGCTGCTTCCCCAAATACAGCATGACTGCTATTTGTCAGCTCAACACCTGCACCGGTGCATGTAGGTCCATCCAACATCTGTGGCCATGTTCCTCCCAGCTGGGAGGTGTGAGGGCCTCCCTACCTGCACAGAGCCCCAGTTCTCCTGCATTGGCGATGGACTCCCAGCTCTTTCTGCCTGCATGTATTTGCTTCAATATGTGCATCTAAAATGAAGGGTTGTCCTGGGAACCTTCAGTCCCTCCGCTGGGGAAGCAGGTAAGGTAAATGCACAATTTCCATTCTTACTGTGGTTCCTTCAAGTCCATCCCCCAGGCTCATCCCCAGCTCTGTAGCAGACTACCTGCTGTAGTCCACCTGCTGTGGCCTCTCACTCTCTGCCCCCATCCTCAGGGGACTAAGCAGATCCTGGTGTTACCCCTTCTGTGGACCCCCTCAGCCTCCCCTCCCAGTCCATTCCCATTTCTAAGTGTCATCTCTCTAGGAGATGCTACCTAGGAACACATTTTGCACAGAACCCACAATAGTCATGCCTTTTATATTTGTTTTGGCACCAATGTTATGATTAAAGATTAAAGGCAGTAAGGTATAAGGTGATAAGATATAAGAAGGCACCAGGCAGCAGATACTATGTTGTACAGGAGTTTATTAAATGAGCATGGGGGAGGGGGGAGGGGTACCCCAGAAAGAGACAGAGACAGAAGAAGAGAAAAGAAGAGTAAAAGGAATAAGAGAGGGAAAGCAGAGAGGTAAGAGACAGACCACATGCAGGGTCTGTCTTTTTATGTGGCGTAGGCAGGATCACACCCCCGTGGCAGGTAAGCGATGACATCACAGGTAGGCAGACTGAAGCAGAATCCTAACATTCCTACCTTTTCTATAATTAAAAAATGAAGAATGTTGGATTGTTTTTATATAAGGTAAGTTAAAGTATATAAATGTAGATGAGGGAGAAAAAAGATAGAAAAAAGCAATAGCAACAAACGTCCAAATTATATAGTGAAGGGGAAGGAAAAGTTTTGCCCTGAATGTCAGCCACGTCATGCAGTGGATAGGGACCGAGGAGGAGTGCTGGGAGAACCTGGAGCTGGTTGTCCCGGGTCTGGAGCACACCATTTCAGCCTTTTGCAAATGGATAAGGGGCGGTGTAATCGTCTTAACTACTTCCTGCTGACAGTAGGGTGGCAATAGGGGATTAAGAGACTGAAATGTTGGCTAGGTTTTGGAAGAACAGGCTATTGTGTATTTGCTGTCCAGGGTCTGAGACTATCTGCAGCTGGGAAGGGCAATGCAGGTCCAGCTAGGAGGAACAATGCAGGTCCAGCTGGTACTTGTGGGCAGCTGCTCTGATGATGTCCTCAATGTAGGAAGTCTGGCAGGATACTGGAATATATATGTGGACTGAAGATAAAGTTAGTAGGTTAGGGAGAAAAGTCTCTTTAGGTGTACATTTGAAACTCTTGGGAGAACAAAGAGAAAAGGCTTGAGACAATGCTGACAATTCGCAAAAATTTGTGGAGAGCAAAGAAAAGGTCTGGATATGGGAGCTTCCTTCCATTTTACCCATTTGTTGGCAATAATTAAAAGGCTTTAGTTTTGGATCTGTCTAGGTTTGGTTGCAGTGGCATGTAAGCTTAGAAGCTGTTAATGTGGGTGTAGGGATTTGGTTCTCAGAAGACATCCCAAAGGAGCCTGGAGAAACAGTGAATGGACTGTTTTTCATGGGCGGCAGCGGTGGTGTCAGACGCAGAAGCAGAAGCAGAAACAGCGGTAGCAGAAGCAGTGGTTTTGCTCAGTGAAAAAGTCCCAGCTGAAGGTTAGTGAGGAGAAACAGTCAATGATGCAGACCGGGGTTGCCAGCTGGTCTTGGGTGCAGAAAGGTGCCAATCAGGTAGTTAGGTGAGGGGAGTGCCAACGCCAGGGGAAAGGAGAAGGAATCCCACCCTTAGAGATAGGATATAGGTGAGAGACTTAGGTTTTGGATTGCCAGTACTTAGCTGGATTCCATTTGACCTGAGAGATGGGTTTCCTGTAGCTTACAAGAATCCTTTTAGGTTCATAAAGGGAGATAAATTTAGTATCCTCACTGTTTAAAATCTGCAGTGAAATACACATTGTTAAACATGTACACACTATAGGAAAAGAGCAGTAGACATATAGCATAGTACAGGCTTGGGGAAAAACTCTGTGTTAAGAGGACAAATACTCTGAGCTAAGTTTGGAAAGGCGGAAGCCTTTTTGGCCTCTGTGGAACAGTAACACCTTCTTGGGAGCTTTTAGTAATAGGTAAAATTGCTGTAAGTAGTCACTGTCCTTTAGCTAAAAGAATGGTAACAAAGCCGGTGCGGCGTCGCACAACTTTAATCCTTGCACTCGGGAGGCAGAGGCAGGTAGATCACTGTGAGTTCGAGGCCAGCCTGGTCTACAAAATGAGTCCAGGACAGCCAGGGCTACACAGAGAAACCCTGTCTCAAAAAACCGGGGAAAAAAAAAAAAAGAATGGTAACAAGGTAGATTGTATCTAGACCTGACAGTTGAAAGTTTGGTCTCCTGCATATGAAGAGGGCTGAGAAGGTGCCTGAAGTCTCCCATGATAAAAGCTGGCCATGTGACTATGTAACCCGAGTAGCATTACCCTGTTTGGTGAGGCCGCTGAATTTAAGAGCCGTCTGGACTCCACCAGGTTAAGGAGCTTGAAGGCTGGAAATGCCCACAGCTCTTGTGCTGGTTGAACCTCCAGTGACCAGGCACAGAGAACAAGCTGCATGTGAGCAGTGACAGCCATAGGCCCAATTTGCCAACGGGTTAGGCTGTGGAACCAGTGTCGCATTCTGGTTGCAGCAGCTGTGAGACTGTGTCTCCTTTTGGCTACATCTGAAACAGGTCCCTGGCAGAGCTGGCTCAGGCTGCACCCTGACGGGAAGGGGCATGCAAATCTCTATTTTTCCTCGGGTAGTGGGTTAAGGCCTGGAGTAGTTTATTGTAACTGAGCCTGTCAGGAAGACTCCTCTCAGGTTTTAAAGAATTTATCAGTCCTTATATGGGCCTCAGGACACATACTCAGCCTTTTAATTAAAATGGCAATGAGACCACAGTCTTGTCTATCTTAAAATAAACAATTTTGTTCATAGTTTATCTTAATATTTAAAGACTAAGACTTTAGGTTTTATCTCTGTTAAGTTGGAAAGTTAAAAACATAAATACTTGTAAACAACTGAATGTTAATAAGTAGAACATTATAAAATAATTTTAAAAACCATATCAAACCCAGTAGCCAGGAAGCCTGTAGTTGAATCCAGGTTAGCTGATGATGACAGGGGAAACAGCATTTATCTTGTTAATTTGAATAGACCTTCATAACTTTGAAATAAAAAACATTTAGAACCAGGGTACAATACAGACTTGGTACAGCTGTCAGTCGCTGATCACTATGTGGAGGTTAACTCCGCCCCTAGCCTTCCCAAGCCGCCTCTTTGGCAGGTGGTGCTCAGGGAGTAGAAGCCACGCACAAGCATACACACTGAATCTCCTAGCATCCCTGCAACGGGAAGGGGAGCGGCCAGACCACCTACGGGAAGCTAGTGGTCACGGAGCCAGATGTGGAGGGGTAAAACCACCCTCAACATGGTGGCAACTGCCACAGCGGAGCCATAGCAGAGACAAGGAAGTGGAGCTGCCGCAGCCCCGCTCAGTCCTGGCTCCACTTCCCTGTCTCTGCTGACAAGAAAAAAACGAATAGAGATGCACCCAGGGTAGGGTTGCGGGACAGCGGTGGAGGGTGCGTGAGAGTGCCGGAATACAGCCAGCAGGGCAGGGAGCCATGAGGGGCCCCGGCCGGATGGGCCTCGGAATCAAAGTAGACCATCTGAGGCAGTGTGCGTTCCGGGGACTTGGGAGTCCAGTAAGAGGAGAGGTGCACGCTGTAATAACCTCAGACGGCCACGGCCGATGGAGGAGGGATGAGGGGCTGAGATTTACAGGTAGTTTAGGAGGCAGGCAGTAGGCTGCGCCGGTGGGGGTAGTGCAGCTATGCGGACAGAGCAGCCGAAAGTTAGCTCAGCTTAGAATCCTGGTCTCAGCGGTCTTGAAAATGTGGCGGGAAGGCTTTCTAGGTGGGCTGAGGTCCCAGTCGGTGGTTGTGGGTGGCGCTGGGACCCAGGAAACTTAGAGAAAGAAATTTAGACAACGGAATGGTCCTCTGAGTTTTATACCCGAGTCATGTGCACCAATTTTATATTTGAAAATTAAAGCAATGATAGAAGGTACCAGATGCCATATATATTATGTTGTGGAGGTGTTTATTAAATGAGCATGGGGGGAGAGAGAAAGGGGGAGGGGTACCCCAGAAAGACAGAGACAGAAGAGAAAAAAAGTAAGAGTGGCAAGAGAGGAAAAGTAGAGAGTTAAGAGAAAGACTACATGCAGGGTCTGTCCTTTCATATGGCCCTGGGTAGGATGACGCCCCCATTGGCAGGTAAGCGATGACATCATGGGTAGGCAACTGAAACAGAATCCTAGCAAGGATCCCAGAAGAATTTCCTACCAGGGAACAAAAAGCCACCACACTCTCCTAAGAACCAGAGAGGGCGGCAGGAACAAAAAGCCCATCCAAAAGAGACAAGAGCAGACATCAGTACCTTCCCAATCCCAGATTCCAGAGCCAGCATGAAACACAGTGACAGTCAGGACAGTATCTCACACCAGAGCCCATCAGCATCAGCCCCACCCCAGCAGCCCTGAGTGTTCTAGCGTGGTTGACACACAAGACAAAGACCGTACAATGACCTTTATGACTATGATAGAGGTCCTTAAAGAGGAAATGAATAAATCCCTTAAAGAAATCTATGAAAACACAGACAGACAGTGGAAGACCTGAAAGCAGAGATAGAATCAATAAAGAAAACCCAAACTGGGGGAAATCTGGAAATGAAAAATTTAGGGATTTGGCCAGAAACCTTAAAGGTAAGTCCCACCAACAGAATACAAGAAAATAGGAAAGAATCTCAGACACTGAAGACACAATAGAAGAAATGGGTACTTTCGTCGAAGAAAATGTTCAATATAAAAAGTTCTGACATAAAACATCCAGGAAATCTGGGGCCCTATGAAATAGGCCAAAACTAAGAGCCACAGAAATAGAAGAGGGAGAAGAAATCCAGATTGGAGGCACAGAAATTATAAAATCAACACAATTATAGAAGAAAAATTCCCTAACCTAAAGAAGGAGATGCCTATCAAGGTACATGAAGCAGACAGAACACCAAATAGAATAGGCAAAAAAAAAAAAAAAGTCCCCTCAGCACATAATAATCAAAACATTTAATGTACAGAACAAAGACAGAATATTAAAAACTGCAAGAGGAGAAGACCAAGGAACATAAAAGCAGTCCTGTTAGAGCTACACCCACCTTCTCAGTGGAGACTATAAAACGCAGAAGCGCCTGGACAGATGTGCTGTGGACTCTAAGAGAACAGAGATGCCAGCCCAGACTGCAATACCCAGCAAAACCATCAACAGAGAAAAAAAGACATTCTACGATAAACTAAATTCAAGCAATATCTACCTACAAATCCAGCCCTAAAGAAGGTGACAGTAGGAAAATTCCAACCTAAAAAGGCTAACTACATCCAGGAAAACACAGGGAATAAATAATCTTAGACTATCAAAAATCAAAAGAAAGGAAATGAACACACACACACACACACACACACACACACACACACATCACCACCACCTCCTCTTCCTCTATCAATACAACAGGAATCAATAACTCTTAGCATCAATGGTCTCAATTCCCCAGTAAAAAGGCATAGACTACCAAAATGGATATGAAAATAGGATGCAGCAGAAGGGGGGAAGCACACTTTAATATCTTTACCATCTCAGGGAAAAAGAATGGAAAAAGATATTCCAAGCAAATGGATGTAAGGAGCAAGATGGTGCAGCCATTATAATATCTAGCAAATAGACTTCAAACGTAATCAGAAGAAAGTGAAGGACACTACATACTGATCAAGGAAAAACTTTACCAAGAATACATTGTAATTCTTAACATCTATGCACCAAACACAAGGGCACTCAAGTACATAAAAGAAACACTACTACAGCTTAAATCACATGTAAACTCTCACCACATACCAGCCACACCAATACTGGGAGACACCATTCTCACCAATAGACAGGTCATCCAGACAAACCAAACAGAGAAATCCTAGAGGTAACAGATGTTAGAAACCAAATGGGCCTATCAGATATCTGCCAAACATTTTCCGCAAACACAAGAGAATATACATTTTTCTCAGCTACTCATGGTACTTTCTCCCAAATTGGCCACATACTTGGATTAAAAGCAAGGCTCAATGGATACAAGAAAATTTAAATAATATTCTGCATCCAATGTGACCAGCATGGATTAAAGCTGGGTAACAACAACAGAAACAACAGAAGCTTACAAACTCACGGAAACTCAACAACTCAATACCAAATGAGAAATGGGTCAAGACAGTAACTAAGAAACAAAATAAAGACTTCTGGAATTAAATGAAAATGAATCCACAACATACCCAAACTTATGGGACACAATAAAGGTGGTTTAAGAGGCAAGTTCATAGCACTAAGTACCTACATAAAATAATTGGAGGGAACTCATACTAATAACTCAATAGCACACCTCAAAGCTCTTGAACAAAAATAAGAAGTACTACCTCAAAGGTGACGATAACGAGAAATAATCAAACTCAGGGCTGAAATCAATAAAATAGAAACAACAACAAAGAATCCAAATCAACTAAACTATGGAGAAATAATATCTAAATTAAGAAAATTAGAAATGAGCCGGGTGCAATGGAACACTCCTCTAATTCCAGCACTCTGGGAGGAAGAGGCAGGTAGATCTTTGTGAGCTCGAGGCCAGCCTGGTCTACAAAGTGAGTCCAGGACAGCCAAGGCTACACAGAGAAACCCTATCTTGAAACCCCCCAAAAATTAAAAATGAAAAGGGGCTCACAACAACAGATACCAAGGAAATCCAGAGAATCATAAGGAGTGCAATTTAAAGAGACCCTTAGCCCCCAGTGAAATAAAAGCAGTCATTAAAGGTATCCCAGCCAAAAGAGCCCAGGGCCAGATTGTTTTAGCACTGAATTCTACCAGTCTTTCAAAGAAGAGTCAATGCCAATACTCCTTAAATTATTCCATAAAATAGAAACAGAAGGAACATTGCCCCATTCATTTTATGAGGCCACAATTGCCCTGATACTCAAACTACATAGAGTCTCAACAAAGAAAGAAAATTACAAACTAATTTCCCTAATAAACATAGATGCCAAAATTCTTAATAAAATGCTTGAAAACTGAATCTAAGAACAAATGAGAAAGATCATCGACATGACCAAGCAGGCTTGATCCCAGAGATGCTGGGATGGCTCAACATACATAAATCAATAAATAAAATCTACCATATAAACAAACTGAAAGACCAAAACTACATGATCATCTCATTAGATATAGAAAAAGCCTTTAACAAAATCCAATACCCCTTCATGACAAAGGGCTGGAGAACTTAGGGGTACAATGGACACACTCAAGCATCATAAAGGCAGCTCATAGCAAGCCCATCGTCAACATCAACTTAAATGAAGAGAAACTCAAAACAACTCCATTAAAATCAGGAACAAGAGAAGGCTGTTCACTCTCTATACCTATTCAATACAGCACTTAAAGTCTTAGTGCTAGCAATAAGACAACTGAAGGAGATCAAGATGTAATAGGGTCACAGATCTTTGTAGGCCCAAAGACCTTAGCGCAACTGATTCCATGATGTAAAACTCTGCACATAGACAGCACCACCTGCCAAAACTAAGACAAAGGCCTAATCCACCAAAGCCCATATAGTTCTTGGAAAGTAACAAAATGTACTAGCCTTGCCTTTCAGCTTCTGTAGTTGCACTCCTGGCTATCTGTTCCTGTTAGCTGAAGTATGTGAACCCAGAACATGGTCTTTGTGCTTTAAAAGCTTACCCTGAGAAAGGCTCAGGGCTATGCTGGGACCCTGAACATACAGTGTAGCCACTGCCCAGCTGATAAAGACTTCCTGTTGGTTTAATCCACGTCAGAGCAGTCTTCTCCGGTGAATACCCCACTACAAAGGAGATACAAATTGGAAAGGAAGAGGTCAACATATCTTTATTTGTAGATGGCGTGATAGTATTATAGGTGACCCTAAAAACTTCACTGGGAAACTCCACAGCTGATAAACACTTTCAGCGAAGTAGCTGGATACAAAACTAACTCCCCAAAATGAAGTCAGTAGCCCTTTTATATACAAACAGACTGAGAAGTAAACCAGGGAACCAGCACACTTCACAACAACCTCAAGTAATATAAAACATCGCAGGGTAACTTTAACCAAGCAAGTGAAAGACTTGAAAGATAAAAACTTTAAGACACTGAAGAAAGGAATTGAAGAAGATATCAGAAGACAGAAAGATCACATATGTTCATGGATTAGCAGGATTAATATAGTAAAATTGGCCATCCTCCCAAAAGCAATCTACAGATTCATTGCAAGCCCTATCAAAATTCTAACACAACTCTTTTTTTTTTTAATTTAAAGACATTTTTTGAAGATCTGAAAAACAACACTTACAAGATTGACTTTTCCATAAAACTGGAGCTACACAATGCATTGTGTCTATCATGTTAAAACATGCATTAGACACAAATACAAAACCCATGGAAACAAGCCACCATTCTTTAACAAATAAGCAAGGATAAATAAAATGCCTAAGGAACAACATGGTGACTTGCAAAGTATGGGCTCTTTAAGCACTGATATAAAAAAAAAAAAGGATCACAGATGGATGTGTGTTCAGTTATATACACTGAAGTGAACCTTCAGCACTAGGAATCAGAGCATTTTGTCATAGAGCATTAACACATATTATAAAAGTGAATTGTGTCAAGGGAACAGAACCACTGGCATTCAAAAGCAGCTTTGTCAACTAGGCAATAAAACACTCTACAGCGTGTCTCTGTTGTCCGTCACTGAATACAGTGGTAGAAACTTTGAAATGAAAAAAGAAAGAAAAAAGGAGCAGTGACTTCTTTTCTTTTCTCTGTTTAAAATCATACAGAAAACAAACATAGACTCTGTTATACACTAACGGTCTTTAAAGTATATCGTCTGTACAAGAGGACTGAGAACCGAACTGTTTACAGAGATCCAAGCACACGTGAGAGAGGGAAAGTGCACACGCACACCCCTCATAGCCTTCCGACGGCCGGGAGGAGCCACTTCATAATCACAGGTACTGAACAAGGTTGCAGAATTCTTTGCCAGGTACATGAGGAAATCATGTGGATAGTTCAATAAAAAAGCAAGGCTTTTTTCATCTAGTAGTGCATAGGCCAACATTGCTCCAACTCGCACAAATAATCACAGTAAATGTGGCGCTCCATACACTGGGACATGGGTGCACTGCGGTGGTCCGTGAGAATTTCAGCATACTGTGGTCTCTAACTTGCAGAGTAGCTGAGTGGCCAGCATCACATTGATGTACTCCTTCATCCCTGCCACAACCCCATTAACAGCATACTCCTTATTATCTGTAGTTCCTCGAGATTTCTTGAAATTTGCATAATCCTCCAAAATGGAATCCACGTTCTTCTTGGCAGGAAGATTAAAAGCTGCTTTTGTCTGTGATCAAGTCCCAGGCGTCCACAAGCCATGGTTTCAGCTCTTCAAGAATCTTTACTTTTAACTTTAACTCTGTCCGTGAATGTTTCTTCATTTTCAACTGCAGGATCTACCCAGGCTCTTTTCTTCCTAGGAGGCTGAGGCGTCTCACTGGTCCTGCCACCATCTCCATTTCCAGGTGTTTTCTGTTCTTTTTTTGTTTTTGCTTCAACAATTTTCTGTTGCACACCAGATGTCTTTTTTCCTGGAGTAGTTCCTCTCATCTTGCCCTCTGCATACTGTTTCTGACTGGCCTTCTGAAGTTCTCGATGTTTCTGTAAGTTGGTGTCCACGTACTTGAGTACTCTGCTTTCTGGAACCCATTAGTCCCAATTTTTATTGGACAGTTCCAGGCACTGTAATGGATAAAGTATTACACTTTTTTGTCCTTTATGGCAACCCTTACACACTTTGCTTCATAAAGAAGAGGCCCATGAAAGCACAGCACTTGCCGGCCCTCCTGGAATTTAGGCTTCGGGTCCTGCTTGGGCGCCATTTATAAGTGATTCGCTACCTCCTCCTTCTCCCCTTCAACACAATTCTTTACTGATCTTAAAAGGACAATTTCAAATTTCACACACACACACACACACACACTGCATAGCTGAAATAGTCCTGAATAATAAATGACCTGCTGGAGGTACCACAATCCCTGATTTCAAGTTTTACCTCAGAAACTAAAGTAGTAAAACCAGCATAGTATTAGCACAAAATAGATATGTTGATCAATGGAATCGAACTGAAGACACAAACATAAATCCACATACCTAGGGACACCTGATTTTTTTTTAAATAAAGAAGCCAGAAATCCACACTAGAAAAAGACAGTATCTTCAACAAACAGTGCTGGTCAAACTGCATGGCTGTGTACAGAAGAATGCAAACGCATCCATACTTATCACCCTGCACAAAATTCAACCCCAGATGGATCAAAGACCTCAACACAAGGCCAGATTCCCTGAATCTGACAGAAGAGAAAGTGGGGAATAATCCTGAACACAGTGGCACAGGAAAGAACTTTGTGAACCAAACACTGATGTCAACACAGACACTAAGATCAACAATTAGGAAACGGGACCTCATGACACTGAAAGGTTGCTGCACAGCAAAGGACACCATCATTTGGACAAAGTGGCAGGCTACGGAGTGGGGATTTTTTTAATAGACTACACATCAAATAGAGGGTTAATATCCAAAATCTATAAAGAACTCAAGAAACTAGACATAAAAAAAATAAACAACCCAATTAAAAAAGAGGGTACAGTCCTAAATAGAGAATTGTCAAAAGAGGAAACTCAAATGACTGAGAGACACTTAAAGACATGTTCAACATCTGTAGTCATCATGGAAATACAAATCAAACTTCTTTGAGATTTTATTTTACACCCATCAAAATAGCTAAGATCAATAACACAAGTGACAGTTTATGCTGGTGAGGATGTGGCACAGGGGACGACTCCTCCATTGCTGGTAAGAGTGAGAACGTGTGCAGCCACTGTAGGAATCAGTGTTGCCACTCCCAGGGAAGGTGATAATAGATTACCTCTTCATTATGCCACTCTTGGGCATACACCCAAAGGATGCTCCATCCTACCACAGGACACTTGCTCAACTGTGTTCAGTGCTGTCCTAGTCATAACAGCCAGAAATTACAAACAACCTAAATGTCCCTCAGCAGAAGAATGGAGTTACTACTCAGCGGTTAAAAATTTAAAAAAAGAAATTCACAAGCAAATAAGTGAAACTAGAAAAAAAAAATCATCCTGAGTGAGGTAACCCAGACCCAGAAAGACAAATGAGATATGTATTTGTTTATATGTGGATATTAACTATTAAATCAATAATAGCCAAGCTACGATCTGTAGAACCACAGAGCTTAGGTTAGGAGTAAGAAACTGGGGGCCAGAGACAGCTATATCTTCCTAGGAAAGGGAATTGCAATAGATAGCTATGGATGGGTGGTGTGTGTGTTTGCATTGGGGGAGGGGGAGGGGAGGCTGGAATGGGGGGGATCAAGTGAAAAAAGGGAGGAGAGAGTTGGTAGTAGGACGGACTCTGGAGAAACAGCTAAAATTAAGGGGCATTTGAGGGGTAGCACAGGAACATATTGCAATAAGAGCTTCCTAAAACATATGCATGTACAAAGGCGATCTAAATGAAATCACCAACTAATGAGGGTGACAGAGTCCCAACTGGCCATCTTCTGTCACCAAACACAGCTTCCTGTGCCAGGACTGGACTGCAGCTAATTAAGTTGTTGGCCAAAGGGGTCCCATAGGGACCCTCAAACAACCCAGCCTGTTGCCAAGACTATAGGCTGCTCTCCACCAACTGACAGCAAGACCCCATTGCTAAAGACAACACCTACGCAGCTCACTGAACATGGAGATGTCGAGCTGGATGCCTGTATAAAGCCTTCCCCTCTATGTCCTGGGTACAGGAAGGTGCTCTGCATGCTACCAAAAAAAGAAACAAACACCCAGCCAGCCACAAGCCCTTTGATCCACAATGCTGGCCTGCCTTCAAGATATGCGAGTGCAATGGTGACACAAAGCTCGTGGGAGTAACCAACCAACGTCTGACTTGACTTAAGTCCCACCCCGTGAGGTGGAACCCATACCCAACACTGCTTGTGTGACCAAGAATCAGACACTAGTAGCCCAGGAACATAGGGTAAAACAGATTACTATTGTTTTATAAAGTGGAGCAGCAAAATGACTCCTAATAAAATTCTGCTGTACTCGTGCCTTCCTTGCTCAGCCATCATCGGAGAAGCTTCGCCTGAAGCAGATGGAAACAGATGCCAAAAACTAGACATTATGTAGAGAATGGGAGAGACTCTTTAGAACACACAGTCCTAAGATGGGGTGTCTCTGTCAAACCTCTCTCCGCAGGCCTCAGAGAACCCCATGGAAGAAGAGGTGACGTGACCTTTACCTATATATTATGGCTCCCAGTTCAGTGTTTTTATGGAATTTTTTTGACCTGTATACACAAATGGGTGTCTGTTTCTTGAGTCTTCTCTTGGCCTATTTTCCCCCTACTTGTTTTGTTTTGTCCAATTCTGATGTGTTAGTTTTTGTTTTAGTTTATTATATTTTATTATTATCCCAAAGAAGCTTGTTCATTATCTAATGAAAGACAGAAAGAGAGTGGATCCATGTGGAAGGGGAAGTGGGGAAGAGGGGGGGGAAGGGGGAGAATAGGAGGAGGTGAAACCCTAATCAGGATATGTTATGTGAGAAAAAAGGATATTTTCAACAAAAGGGAAAAAAATGTAAAAAAACAAAAAACAACAACAACAATAACAATAAAACAAAAATGAAGGGTCACTTCCCTTTCCATCCTTTAGTGGGGAAGTTTCTGGTTTCCAGGTGAGGCTCTGACATCCACTGTGTTTCTGTGACACGGTTGGGTGTCCCCATGTGTGAGTGTGATTTAAGTTATCAAAGAGCCCGCTGATGAGCATTTTTTCCATCACCACACAGTGACAAGAGAAAGCATTATTGATTCTGTTACCTGTTGACCTGAAACACATCAATCTAACAGTAAAATTTTGCAAGACTTGAAATATATCCTATTGAAATTTTTAAGGATCTATTTATTTTGTGTGCCCATCCGTGTCTGTGTGGCAGGCATGTTTATGCCGTGATATGCATGTGGAAGTCAGAATATGATTTACAGGAGTAAGTGCTCTCTTCTCATCATGTGGGGTCAGGTTCAAACTCAGTTTGTCAGGCTTGACGCTTACTGAACCATCCTACTGCCTCCCAAGAAAAAGTTTTAGAGCAATATTGTTTGACATCCTGAAGGTAAACTTCTAAAATGCAGTTGTTGAGTGGGGAGTTGGACCACTCTGGCCTGAAGGCTGTTTGCATGCTGGCTCTTCATCCTAGCATGAAAAGAGCAGCAACATGAAAACATGTTTGCAAGATGCTTGGTAGATAAAGGGTACCAACCCTGTTCCTCAGGCAGCACTGGGGTTGTACAGCCCACAGAAGCCTGAGCATCTCTGTATCCCACAGGAGG
The DNA here is from genome assembly GCF_964271855.1 of Acomys minous. Lineage (NCBI taxonomy): Eukaryota > Metazoa > Chordata > Mammalia > Rodentia > Muridae > Acomys > Acomys minous. The sequence goes on from NC_140487.1 coordinate 42,245,927, forward strand.
GTAGCCAGCCAGGGCAAGAAAAAAAAAAACCTCTTTAAAAAAACCCACTTGTTTCACATCAGGAGCTAGGCAGATGGCTGGACATTCCTCGTCCTTTGAAGTGCCAAACAAATCATGGGACATGCCCTCCTAACCCCAGCAGGAAGTCCCCTTAAGGCAAACTAATTCCCTAATGTTAGATTAGAAGGAACACCTGGCTCAGATTTAAAAAAAGAAAGAAAGAAAGAAAAGAAACCAAAGATATTGATGACTCAACAAGTAGGGGCACTAGCCAGCAAGTCTGGGTTAAATCCTCAGAACCTCCCTACCTACTTGGTGGAAAGATAAACCACTTTGTTGTTGTTGTTGTTGTTGCTGTTTTTGAAACAGATTTTCTCTGTGTAGCCCTGGCTGTTGTGGAACTTGCTTTGTAGACCAGACTGGCCCCAAACAGAGATCTGCCTGCCTCTGCCTCCCGAAAGCTGGAGCTAACGGCCTCCGGTCCTCTGACTGCTGAGGCACAATTACCCACACAAGCATAACGCATGTGTACACACACTAATAAATAGAATAAAAATCGGGAAACCAAGGTGCTACATGAGAGCGGAGATGCGGAGAGCAGGTGTCCGGCTCTGAGGGTACCACTGGCAACCTCCCGAGCTCACACGCTAACGTGCCTCCCTTCGAGGGCTGCTACAAGGAGCTGAGGTGGTCAGGAGGATTTTAGTCATGATGGAAGGGCCTCCAGAGCGCTGACTTTTCCCAGCCATCGTGGGAAGCCGTGACTAGAAGCAGCATTTAGGAGGCACGAGGTGTGCCTCGCCAGACCCCACCGTGTTGTTCTCCGGCCTCCAGCCTCCAGAACCTCGAGTGGCGCATGCCTGTCTCTGATATGCCCCAGCCTGGTGCTTTCTCACAGCAGCAGCAAAGGTCTTTTGGTTCTGAGGCAGAATAGAAAGGCAGACAAACCTGAGGACACGGGAGAAGAAGGAAGGAGTCCCTCATTGAGGTCCACCAAAGCCTCCTCCAGTTCCGAATCAAGAATTCCAACACAGCAGTGACACACAACTGCTTGAGACCTTTCTCTCTTCCCCTCGGAGACCCCGGGTTCACTGTGCGGTTCTAGCCTTCACAGCAGGACTCTTTCAGCCCTGTAGGGAAAGGACACACACTAAACTCCCGCGCGACGCTAATGGCCCCTGCTTTCACCTTGTCAGCTATTCTATCCGAGGCACTTCCGGAGGGAGCCCTGTGTGACCCTGTTTATCATAAGGAGAAAGGGGGAACCGCTTCTTTACAACAGTTTGAGATGTAACAGAGGGCCGCTGCAATGGTGCGTGTCTACTGCTGAGACAATTGAGACCCTCCCTTGAGGATCCCTACCCAGTCTTAGGGATGTCTTCCTTCCCGCGACTCTCCCTTGAGACAGCGCATGCCCACACTTGGATGTGTCTTATTCTCCTTCTTAACTTCTGTGCTTAAAATCTCGTCTTTAAAAAGTCCTTTACTAAACTGGCCCCTTTGAGGCCTTCACACCCATGTTCTCAGTGTGTTTTCTTTCTGCTCTTCATAAAAACTCCAACTCAGCCTCACACTGGCTACGCTTACAGTTCTTTCTGTGTCAAAGCCGAGAATCCAGGGTTTGCCTCAGTCGCAGGTCCTAAAAGAGTGAAGGTGACATTGTGGATCTGTCTTCTGTCCTTTTACTGCTGACTGTCCCACTGTTCCCTGGCCACTCACAACCCAAGTGCTGTCCCTATGTTTTGAGGGAAGAGGCTGGCAACCCCTGGAGCAACCTGTATTTGGGTCCTCGGAAGAGGGACCCAGTAACACAGTGGTTACCAGTTGGCTCTGATGCTGTCATCCTACCCCTTGGGCAGCTGGGGACTGAGGACAGCAAGTTCAAATTCAAGTGGAGCCATGTACCGAGACTGTGCCGTGAAACAAAACAAAAGTCATGATTATTATTAAAGGGTAGGGAAAGAAAATTCAGCCCAAAACCTCAGGCTTACGATTTCTTTCCCTGATTCTTCTGTGCTTGCACAGTGAGCCCTGCAAAGGAAGCCTTGGCTCTTCTCACAGGATTTCCCTCACCCTTGACTACCACTGAGCCCACAGCTCTTTCGTGTGCTCTACAGCGCATTTAGCAGACTTTAAAGATAGCCTGTGGCCTGCAGAGGAAAGGAATTCTTTTGCAGCCGCGTTTCATAGCTCTGCTCTTTGCTCCAAACAGATCAATAAGGTAAGGGGTGTTTAGTGAAACAAGCACGGCTTGTTTCAGAAGAGGCTTCAGAGAGCGGCAGAAACGCAAAGCTGCTCTGGACCCCCTTTTGCACCCAAAGGCAAGTGCGTGCTCGTGAATTTCATGTCCTAGTTTGCTTTCGGTTGCTGTGATAAGACACAGACCGGGACAACAAGGCCACGTGCAATTAGGGCAGAGTGTACATGTGTCAGGGAGGTAGAGCTGGGATCTCAGCTGTGGGCCCCTCGAGATCCTTCCCCACCCCACATGAGACTGTCAACAGTGAGTGAGAGCCATGTTGGGGCCTTGCACCAGTCACTTACCTGTCCTGGTGACAATGACAGCTGTGTGGTCAGAGAATGGCGCTCTGTGATGGGAGCCAGAGCCTTGTCCAGCCTGGCGGGTGGACCAAGCTGAGAGACTCTGGAGAGAGCCGACCACACACTGAGCCATCTACAAAGAGAGCTGATTAAGTCTTCAGTGCTGTGGAGAAGCTGGGCCGTTGCTGGTCAAGAGCCTAATTACAATTTATCTTGGGGTGTCTTTATCTCCCTTAATAGGCATTCCTTGCCGACCTCTGTGTCTGACCTAACATCTCTGGGACTACCAAGTGCAAGCCTTTGAGATGTACCAACACACCACGAGCTTCCATAAACTGGAAAGCCAGGGATGCCCTCTCATAGCATGAAAGGCCACAGTGGGCCTTTCTCTGCTTTGCTCTCATTGGTCCACCCAGTATTCCCACCAATACATTTGAAAAGTATCTTTGTTGTGAAACTGTTACCACGCAGGAACATGGAATTTGGGTGAACCTGAGTCTGTGTTTCCAGGCCATGGTCACTTATATTTAGTCCCAGAATAAACTACCTCTTCCCGTTTGAGGTTTTCCTTTGAAACACTCACTTGGTGGACTGAGAACTTCCACTGAGAGGAGTAATATTATTCACCATAGGGTTGGAAATGCAGGTGTCCAAACAGGTATTCCTTCTCAGTTGCAAATCACACGCTGGCCCCCAAGCGTTTACTGCAGAGCAGGCAGATTGCATAAAGTGACTTGAATGGACGTGCGCTGCTCTGACAAGTCAGCCCTTGGGCCCTTCCTGCAGGAAGTCTTTGGGAAACACTAACCTGGCCCAGAGAGAAAGAGGAAAGAACGGGCTCCTCCTACCAGCACTGAGAAGCAAATGCTGAGAGCTGGTCCCAGGCCGACAGTAACACGCCTCCTCTAGCCTGGCCTTCCCTTTGTTTAATCCAAGCAAAATCTCCATGTATGAGTCAAAGAGGACACGGGATGGATGAGGTTTTGCATTTCAAACTAGTTTTTAAAATACTGGGAATGCACTGGAGAAATGGATGCTGTGAGTTACAGAAACGCAGTCAGCTGGCTCCTTTAAAGGAAGAAGAAGCTGAGGATATACACAGGAAGTACAAAGCATGCCAAAAAAGCTTTGATAAGGCAATCAATCAGGTTTTTTGATGTTGTGGTTCTTAGAACCACATTTATTTCTTTAGTATGGGGTTGGGACACACATACACCATGGTTAGCATCTGGAGGTCCGAGCACATCTTGTGGGAGTTGGTTCTCTACTTCCACCATACGGGTGCTTGGGATTGGCAGGCAACAAGTGTCTTAAGCTGAAGAGTCATCTTGTAAGCCCCTCCATTGCTTTCATATTAAATTATCCACCTTATAATACTGGGTTTTTAAAATCTTATATTTGGGGGGCTGATAAGACCGTTCACCTCGTATTAAATGGTTGATCCAAAGAGCAGATATAATTTATATTTGAAAAATATAAAACAGGTGGAGTGTGATGGCATATGTCTGTAATCGCAGCACTTGGGAGGCTGAAGCAAGTGGGTCATAAACTGAAGGAAGGTTCAAGATACAAAACAAGCCTCGACGCAGACAAGGTGATTATGGTAAAGCAGGCTTATTTCTGCCCCATTCCCAAACTAGGTCTTGCTCCAGAGCCGTTCACATGCAGTGCCAATAATGACCAGCAGGTGGCGCCATGAAGACTCCAGCAGGTCAGTAACTAAAAGAGAAAGCCAAGCAAGTGGTGGTTCTGCTCCTACCACGATACATACAGTACGGACACCTATGAAAGGCGAACTCCGTTCTCCTACTCTCTTTCTATTTAAACATATTTGACATTCCACCTTTTATTAGCATGTTAGTATCTGAGACAATTCTTCGTACATCACCACACTGCCTCAGCACAGGGTATCAATCACAGACCAAGAAGACCCCATGAAAACATTATGTATGTCTTAATTGTCCTGGAAGCTTGGCAGAGTAATTGAAGAATTCAAAGGTCAAAAAAAATCTGCTTTGTCTTTCCTATTTTTCGAAAAACAGAAACCCAACAACACAAAGATTGATAGGAATACATTTTCCTCGTCTCTTTCACATGCTGTCTTATGCAGTAGAGATGTCAAGCTGACAGGACTCCGTTATGTCTTCTGTCTGATGAAGAACATGCTTTAGTATGCCTACTAATAGAGATGCTAACTTATAAAGAAAAAAGATGTCTGGAGAGACCATGGAGGAGACAAAAAGCCAACACCGGGAAGGCATGTCTCCTCACTGCTAAGAGCCAATCCCAAGAAGCCGTGTCACAGTGCAGTATTCATCCACACCGAGTGTTTGCACAAAGACCCTTGTGAGAGAAAACCAGTGGGCCACTCTCTACAGGAGAATGAAGCAGAGGCCCTAGAGGATCAATGCTGTTCAGAGCTATGGACTCATTTCACATTCCTAGAATCCAACCTTAGGGACAAGGCTGAGATCCAGAGAAATAGGGGCAGCAGTATGTAGCCCAGGTTGGCCAAACCTCCTTCCTCCTGAATGTGGAGATTACACGTGGGAGCCATCAAGTCCAGTGAGCCAGCCTGCCAGGCCCAGCTTGTAACATATTTCTTTTATGACAGGGTCTCAATATGTAGTGCTGCCTCTCTCTCTCTCTCTCTCTCTCTCTCTCTCACACACACACACACACACACACACACACACACACACACACACGCACATGCACATGCACACACATGAATGCACGATCACACACCAAGATGTCTCCTAAACATGGCAGTTGAATCGCTACCTACGTTATAAGGTACCCAGGATTGCATACTTAGTAAGACAAAGCCCCTGCTTTCCATGGAGGTGAGCATCTGGAGGCACACCGGCAAGGCTCCCCAGGTGTGGGCTCAGAAGGTTTCCACGCTGTTCTGTCACTTATCTAGGTTTGCTAGCTCTAGGCAATGCATATGTCTGTTTCAGTAAGAAGAGAAACCACCAGGAGACTTAATTTGAGCCTGATTTACATAGTCCGTTCCAGGCTAGCCAGGGCTGCATAAGACCCTGCCCTAAAAGAAAAGAAATATATTACAGCTCGTCTTGGTGGCTCACACCTGTAATCCCAGGGCCCGAGAAGTAGATGAAGGAAGGTCAGTAGTTTGGCCAACCTGGGCTACACAGTGAGTTCTAGGTCAGTCTGGATTATAACACGAAACCTGGTCTTGGGGTGGAGGGTGGGGCTGGAGACATGGCGGAGGTTAAGAGCACTATCTGGCCTTTGCGCGCTGCCCACGGATGGGTCCATACGGCATTGTTCTTGATTCCCATTGTAACTTAAAAGGAAAGCTTACACAATGTCTGGAGCCCTTGATGTCCTATTTAAAAAAAAAAAAGCACTTTCTGTTCTCCCAGAGGACCTGGCTTCAATTTCCAGGACCCACACAGGCAGCTCACAGGCAGCTACTTCAGTTTCAGGGGATCCTGGCATTTTCTCTGTCCTACAGGGGTACCAGATACCCATGTAGTGCATACACAAATATGGAGGCAAAACACCCATACATGTAAGATAAATACATTTACATTTTTTTCATGAGTGTTTGACCTGTGTGCTCATTGATTTTTGCCAACTTGACACAAGTTTAGACATATCCAGGAAGAGGAAATCTTGGGAAGATGCCTCCATCAGACATGGCGGTAGGGCATTTTCCTGATTGATGATTTATGTGAAAGGGCCCAGCTCACTGGGGTGGTGCCACCCCCGGGTGGAGGGTCCCTGGTGGTACAAGAAAGCAGAGTGAGCAAGCCATTGGGGAGCAACCTGGTAAGCAGCATCCCTCCACAAGCTATTGGGGGACAACCCAGTAAGCAGCATCCCTCCACAAGCCATTGGGGGACAACCCGGTAAGCAGCATCCCTCCACAGCCTCTGCCTTAGCTCCTGGCTCATCGCCGTGATGGAGCAAATGTAAACTGAGAATTATCAACTGCAAAGCCTTTTCTTCCTCAAGTTTCTTTTGGCCACGGTGATTTATCACAACACCACAAACCCTAAGTAAGACAACCATGGAATTATATTAAGAGAGGGGTAAATGGCTAAGAGGAAATTATGCATTTTATATGCAGTATGAGCAATAAATAAAATGATACACTTTAGTAAAGGAGATACCCAGGTCACAGATTGCAAAGTCTTTGAGGAGCAGCGGCAGCTGTGGGTTGAATGTGTTCCCTCCTTAACTCAGATATTCACATGGAACAGTCCATATGGAAGGATTAAGAAGAGGTGATCTTAAGTCTCAAGGGTTCCTCCCCTTGGGATTGGGACTGGGACCCTAAGTAGAGCACCTTTGGCTGTCTCTTGCCTTTATCCTAAAAAACAAAATGGGCAACAGGTTTGAACAGGTGTCACCAACAAAGGTCTGTGGACAGATGAGCAGTGCAGAGAAAGACAGTGTCCTTAACTGTCATTAAGGAAATGCAAGTTGAAGCCACAATGCAACACCAACCACGACACATCTATTTCGACAGCCAAAATCAATTGCTTTTACTATCCAATCTGAAAGTCCCAAGTGCTGAAGAGGACTGGGGCAATGTGTCTCTCTCATGAGCTGCTGGTGCCCATGGAAGACCAGTAGACAGTTCTTTGTGGGGGACCCGAGGCTTCTTGTGGTACCCAGAAATATCACTTTCAGGTGTCTGCTTGTCTGCTCGAGAGAAACAAAAGCATAACTATGTCTAAGAATGTTTATATCTCAGTCTTCTTTTCTTCCTTCCTTTCTTTTTTTTTCCTCCTCCCTTCTCCTCCTCCTTTGCTTCCTCTTTTTAAAAACCATGGTCTCATCAGACATGGTGGCGCATGCCTATATTGGCAGCATTTGACAAGCAGAGGCAGGCAGATCTCTGAGTTTGAGGCCAGCCTGCTCTACAGAATGAATCCAGAACAGCCAGGAATACCAGAGAAACCATGTCTCAAAAAACCAAAAGCCAAACAACCAAACAAAAAACAAAACAAACAGGGTCTCATAGTGTATCCCACACCGAATTCACTTTGTAGCCCAGGCTGGCCTCAAACTCAAGCCAGTCCTGTCTTAGCCTTCTTAGCGCTGGAGTGGCAGGGATGTGCTTCTATGCCTTTTGTATAGCACTTTTTTTTATCTCCCAAAGCTAGAAACTGCCCTAGCCACCTGGTGAGTAGGTAAGGACAGCAGGGTTCACTGCCGTGATAAAATACTTGCTTGGTAGCAAAGCAAGAGAACACAGATACACACCACAGTGGAGAAGCCCCAGACACACTGGGCTGAGGAAGACTGCACCATAGAGAGAATTTTGGTTTCTTTAAAACCCCAGTTATGTTATGTGACTATGTTTTTGTTTTAATCGAGGTGTGGAATATGGTTCACAGCCATTGACTATGCTTGTCTGATGCTCTAGGAAGGATATGATTTTTGCCAGCTGGGCATAATTAATTCTGGGGACCTGGGGACTCTGGAAAGGGTACAAATGGGAGAGACTCAAGAGGGCCTGTGGTGGTGGCTGTCCCCGCTGCTGTTGGTCCCTGCCACTGCTGGTTCCTGCTGATGCATTTGCTATTGCTGATTTGATAGCCTGCTAGATTGCTGGGTATTACCCCTAGAAAGCAGATGTCCTTAGTCAGCAGGAAGTAATCTAAAGAGGTCTATACCCCCCTTTTCCCTATAACCTTCTTTCACTCCTACCTAGTATTGAGGAGTTAGAAAACATTAGGGTGGAATAGGTTATAGATATAAGAACCCAATAAAAAAGCTATATTTTTAAAAAGTATGCTTACAAGTAGCACCCAACATGAGTCTAGGCATAATGGGAAATCTGGTTCTAGTGCCATAGAGGAGGTGGCAGAGTATAAAGGAATGGATATTCTCTTCAGATGTCAGCAAAAGGTTTACTGTGGCCTCTGCTGCTGGTTCCTTTCCCACTTTGCTCCGGGGGGCGGGGGGTGGATTTTCTATTTCTTCTTCATCTTCTTTCTGTATTCCATTTCAAAAAAGGTTGGGAGAATGGCTAAGCGACTGGGAAAGTTGTGAGTGGATAAGGAGGTGTCTGAGAAACAATCACAACAATAAAAAAAAAAAAGGATGAAATAGGAAAGCCAGAATGGTCACTCTGGTCTCTCATTTTTGAAAGGGTTGAAGAGTTGGCTGTGAAACTAGAGAGGTTATGCGTGGAGATGTAAGCCCTTGGGAAACGCTGGAGAGAGGAGAACAAAAGGGTTCAGACCAGGTGACTGCAAGTGGCAGTTTCCCACAGGATGAAAGAGGGAAACAGACTTGGCCAGAAGGCAGATTGCTACCCAACCCTGCACTGTGCACTTTCGCTTTCAAGTCCCCGCAGCCCCTGTGCTGGACAGGGAGCCAGGAGGAGGAGGCCATGCAGGGAAATAACCCGTTTCACAAGAATAGGCTAATCTTCAGCCAAGTTCTCCAGAGGAGTGAGTGGCCTGGGATTGTGAAGTCACAGTTGGTTTTCCTGATAATTGTGCAGTGCGTGCCTGCTAACGGTCCTGAGTGTGGTTATGATGAGATAATGTTGGTGTCCAATAGAAATGACAGATCTGAGAGATTTTAAAGAAGCTGTGGTTTCCTACAGAATGTAGTCCTCTTTTGTTAAACAAATATTGAGTAACTGGACTAACCAAAATAGAATTATTCCCCAAGATTGGAAGACATTGGTGACAGCTGTGCTAGAGACTGGTCAGCAGTTAAAATGGTTAATGTGGTGGAGGGAGAAAGTCATGAATATTAAATAATGAAATAGAGCAAGGGGAATAATATTGTTAAAGATCAATTGCTTGGTGAAGGGAGGTATTCTGACCTACAATAACAAATTTGATTTGCTGATGCCCTTATAGAACAATGTCACTTGATGGCTTTAACATCTTGGGATGAGATTGAGAAGCCCAGGAAAAAAGTCCACTTCACTTATTAAGATAATAGAAGGTTCTGGAGATCCCTTCAAAGATTTCTTGCCTGGATTGGTTTCAGCTGTAAACAAAGCATGTCAGACCCTGATGCCAGACAGGTGTTGATAGAGACCTTGGCATTTGAGAGTGCAAAAACCAAATGAAAGAGAGTAATTAGACTATTAAAAGCAAAAGCAGCACCAATGGATGAATGGATAAAGGACATAACTGATATCAGCTCTCAGGAGCATCATGCCAACATCATAGGACAAACTATAGCGAGAAATCCCAGATATAAATACATCTAGTGCTTTGCTTGTGGTGAATTTGACCTTTTACAAAGAAATTTTAAGGCTAGAAGCCTCAGAGCTCAAAATGGCAGGTGCGGTAACTCTGAAGAATATGGTACTTTCCAGCCTCTTCTGGTGGCAATGGAAGCTTAGGCTTCCTGGAGTTTGCAAATGATGTGGTAAATGACCTAATGAGTCCAGGTCCAGAAGGCACGTACACGTACACAGTAATCTCATGCCATCAGGAAATGAAGGGAGGGGTCTGCCACCTCAAGTCCCCGCATCAAAAAAATATGAGCCACTTCCCTCTGGTCAGCCAGGAGGTAACAAGCAGGCAGAGAAAATGCAACCAAGTATTGCTGATCTCATCCACTGAAGGCAGTGGGGCTTTAGATTTGGCCAAGATAAACCTCTTACCCTATCCCCCACTGGTGTTTATGGTCCTTTGGTCTCAGGGACAGTAGTGATGCTCTTAAGAAGAAGTGAATTAACATCCTAAGGATTCATTGCACATTCAAGTATTATAGATGGGAATTGCCAAGAAGAAACTAAAATTATGGAATATGTAAAAAGAGAAAGATGCAAATTAACACAGGGGATAGAATTGCTCAGCTGTTACTGTTTTCCTACATTAAGGGAAAAGCCATTCCAGTAGTAAGACCAGGGGGATTTGGAAGGTACTAGAAAATATGTGTCTGGAAAAGAGCCATTAATGATCAGAGACCAAAATTAAAACTGCAAGTGAATGGTGTTGAAATAGAAAGATTGGTGGATACAGACGCAGATGTGACTATCATTTCCCCAAAATCCAGGAATCCAGAACGGCCATGTCGGAAGGTTTATGTAGTTTATAGTAACTTATCTCAAATAAAGCCAAGTGTATGACGGGTTAAAGGTGTGGGACAAGCAGGACAGTGAATCGGAGACCTATGTGGCTGACATACCCATGCATGTGTGTGGAAGGGATCTTTTACAACAACAGAATACTCAAATTAATATTCTTGCAATCCCAGAGACAGCTTATGATGAAATTGGGGGGAAAATGGCAGAAGGTATTGATATATGTCATCAAAAGCAATCAGAAACTATACCCATTGTCCAAACACAGGACTTCACAGGGTTTGAGTTCTCGAATTCATAAGGGAGGGGGCACTTCTGAAATATCAACAGCCCTCTGCCTAAAATGGTTGACCAACAAGCCTGTCTGAGTAGAGCAATGGCCCTTAACTAAGGAAAAATTGCAGGCCCTTGAACAACTGGTACAAGAGCAGCTAGAGGCTCAACATGTAGAAGAGTCTACCAGCCCATGCAATTTCCCTGGGTTTGTTGTTAGAAAGAAATCAGGGAAGTGGAAGGTGGTAACAGGTTTTAAAGTGGTGAATAGAGTAATTCAACCAATGGGTCCTTTACAGCCTGAAATCTCTTTACCTTCTTTATTACCTAAGTCATGGCCTAAGATAGTAATTGATTTAAAAGATTGCTTTTTCACAATCCCTTTGCATGAGCATAATAGGGAAAGGTTTGTTTTCTCAGTACCTACCTATAATAATTGTCGTCCAAAAAAAGATCATTGGAAAGTGTTTCCACCAATGTTAAACAGTCCAACCTTATGTCAATATTTTGTGTAACAACTGCTAGAAATAATTTGTAGTCATTTTCCTCAATCTTCTATTTATCATTATATGGATGATATTTTGTTGGCTGATTCTGATGCAGATACTTTACAGAAAATGTTTAAGGAAGCACAAAGAATTCTGCCATGCTGGGGGCTACAGATTGCTCCTGAAAAAAAAAATTGCAGAGAGGAAATTCTATTAACTATTTGGGTTATAAAATAAGTCAACAAAAAATTCTACCACAAAAAGTACAGATCCATAGCAATCAGTTACAAACTCTTAGTGATTTTCAAACATTAATGGCAGATATTAGTGGCTGTGACATATAATTGGATTAAATCCTCACAAGTTAAGTAATTTGTTTCAAACATTACAAGGAGATTCTGACTTAAACAGCCCAAGATTGTTAACAGCTGACGCAGAGAGCGTTAACTCTGGCGGAACAGTGACTACAAAATGCATATGTGGATCTAATTCATCCTAAACTTGGCTGTATTTTGGTTATTTTGCCTTCAACTCATTCTCCTGTTAGGCTCATTATGCAAAGGGAAGATAGCATTGTGGAATGTGTTTTCTTAGCACATAAAGCGAAAAATTAAAGACTTACATAGAAAAGGTTTCTGAATTAACCATAAAAGATAGGCTAAGACTACAAAAATAGTCAGGAACTATTTTGGAGACATTAATAACAAATATCCTAAAAGCAAGCATCTGCAGATTATAAAAATAAACTAAATTGGATCCTCCTGTGTATGGTAGGTTGGGAATGGCAGACTATAAGACAGACAAAAATAAGCAAGGCGATCCCAAACTCATGTACTTCGCTTCAAAAACCAGAGTTGTATGCAATCCTTATGGTATTATTAGATTTCCCTGAATCTCTTAATATAATTACTGACTCTCAATATGCAGAAAGAGTTGTTCTTTACATGGAAACTGCTGAATTTACTCCTAATAATTCAGAATTAACTTTGTTATTTATGCCATTGCAACAGTAATCAGAAATAGAAACTAGGCATTATATATTACTCATATATTACTCACTCGGTCTCAGACAGGTTTGTCTGGCCCATTGGCATGAGGAAATGAGGAAGTTGGCCAATTACTAACAGGAAATGTGTTAGACGCTTCAAAATTTCATGAAAAACACCACGTTAACAGTTACGGTTTAAAGAAAAACAGTCCTATTACTTGGCAATCCAAGGAAATTATAAGAAAATGTTCACCTTGTTCTCTGTATGACCAAACTCCATTATCTGCTGGAAGTAATCCTCAAGGTACCAAAATAAATGAAACCTGGCAGATGGATGTGCTTCATTTTGCCGAATTTGAAAAACCAAAGTTTGTACACCGTACATATTTGGGGTTTCAATGGGCAACTGCTTTGAATTCTGAAAATGTTTATCTGTAATTGTACATTTATAGGAAATAATATTATGGAGATACCTGCACAAATTAAGACTGATTATGCCCCTGCATATGCATCCAGTAAGATGAGGTAATTCTTTGCATATTATTATACAAAGCACATTACGAGTGCTTTTGCATCTGCTGGCAAAGCTACCTCGTCTGACACACCATGTGTACCCTCCCAACCTGACTCACTTCTTGTCAATTATCAGGAGGATAGGAGGGAGGCCCTGCTTCATGCCCCCAGCTTGATTCATCTCTTGTTTCTGCTGTTGCTGTAAATTGAGGATTTTATGAGTATATCACAGAATCCTACAGCACAAGCAGTTGTAGAAAGAGCTAATCAAACTTTAAAAGAGACGCTTATGAAACAAAAATGAACAGGTAAGACCCCCAGGGACAGACTAAATAGTGCTTTGTTAACTTTAAATTTTCTTAATGTTAATGAAAAGGGAACAGGAGCAGCTGAGAGACACTGGGATATATATACTGTATATATATACTTACCTAGATACTGTAAGGATATGCTAACAGCAAAATGGAAGTCTGCAATAGTTTTGCATTGGAGATGCAGTTTTGCTTATATTTCTACATGGAATAAAAATATGGTTACCATAAAAACTTATAAAGATTAGATTTGAAAGGGAAGACCTCCTGCTAGGTGAGACATGAGTGTCTGCATAGCCAATGAGTCTTTTTGGCTACCTGGTCCTCATGACTTATTATTATACACCATCCTTTCATGTATCATGGGGAGTTATATTACAGTTTGGTGACACAATTCAAATGGACTTATAAAGTTGACAGATGACTTTCGCCTGCTCAAACATAGAGCAGAAAATCATCTTTAGCTGATTTGCGAACTCTGCCTATTCCACACATATGTTAACGCAGAAACATACCTACACTGTCGTCTTTAAAAGTCTGTGTTTTCAGAGCAAAAAAAGCAGACACCAATGAAGACCAAGCAAGTATCCCAGGTGATCCAGCCTCACAGATTGTCTCAGTCAACTTCAAAATGGCTAGCTCAGATGGCTCAATCTCACAGACTGTTTCATCCAGGAAGTAACTTTTAAGAATAGAACACCCCATTCCCAAGAGGTGGGATGGGTGTATTTTTGGTCATTCAGTGGATTATAGCTGTTTTTTTTTTTATCATTTGGGGGGGGGGTTGGTTACAAGTTGTTATTGGCCATGGTTGAGGAGGAAACAAACTTAAAAAGGTTAGAATCTTTTCCCCCTCTATCCTCCTTTTTTTCTTACCTAGTGTTAGGGGGAAGGAGAAGGCCAGGGGATTAAAAAGGGAGGGGAAACACAGGATGACAGGATACAAAGTGGATTATTGAATCTCCTTTTAGACTACAAAGCAACAAGTCTGAAATATTTTACATTGGTGTGGATTATTATATATGGATAGAAATTTAAGGTTTTTGTTTGTTTGTTTTTAGTTTTTGAGACAGGGTTTCTCTGTGTAGCCTCGGCTGTCCTGTACTCACTTTATAGACCAGGCTAGCCTCAAACTCACAGAGATCCACCTGCTTCTGCCTCCCCAAGTGCTGGGATTACAGGTGTGCACCACTGTGCCTGGTGTGAAATGTAAGGGTTTTTTATTCAACTCTTGTTTAAAGTATTGTACATATGGGACTTATTTTAGAATGTAAAGTTCTAGTTTTATGAAAGCTACTATTGCAAACTGTTTAGGATAATTAGAAATGCAAGTTAGTAGTTAGTCACCTGTAAATAATCTTACTTGTAGTCTTGTTAAGATACTAGTTTAGTTAATTACAGAAATGAGCTTTATTTATCCTCTTGTGTATGTTTTCAAAGTTAAGCAAATAGTAAATCGCTAAAGGCAAACAACGCTTGCCAATTCAGATTTACTACGGTAGGTGGATGGTCTTCAAACTCTTCAGAGATGTACAGAATATGGCCTTTAAGAGGTTTTACTAATAAAAGGATTTTCTGACAGAGAGATACAGCTGATCCTGGCAGAACCCCAAATCTAGTTCAAAGAAGACGATGTGCAAGATTGGACTTGACCGCAAGAACCCAGATGCTCCTAACCAGCAGGGAGTAGTCTAAAGAGGTGTACGCTCCTTCCCCTCCAACCTTCCTCCTCTTCTACTTAGTGTTGGGGGTTGGAGGGAGCTAGGGTAGAACAAGGGTTGGAAGGGTGGTAGGTACAAGACCCTGATAAAATAGCTTTAAAAAGATGCCCACACCACACCAGGCAAGATTCCGTTTGTAAGACTTTAGAAAAGGCCTGTCCATTGGCTAGATCTGGGTGGGGGTTCAAAGTTTACTGCACATATTGTCCTTGGCTGGTGCCATAGTTTGAGCAGGACCCCTGGGCCCAGATCTGCCTTTCATAAGGTTCTTCTTGTAGGTTTCTAGGACATTCTCCACAGTTGAGGGGAGAGTGGGATCTGACTTTCACAAGAACTCTGGTGCCCCATATTTGACCACGTCCCCTGGATGGGGAGACCTGGTGGCACTCAGAGGAAGGATAGCAGGCTACCAAGAAGAGACTTGATACCCTTTGAGCATATACAGGGGGAGGAGTTTCCCCTCTGTCACAGCCATAGGGGAAGGGAGTAAGGGGAAAATGGGAGGGAGGGAGGAATGGGAGGATACAAGGGATGGGATAACAATTGAGATGTAATATGAATAAATTAATAAAATTAAAAAAAACAAATAGGGGAAAAAGAGCTAACAGGAAAAAACAAAAAGACTTTAGAAAAGGCAACAAAAAAAAAGCACAAAGTAGATCAGAAGAGATAACCTCTAAGGAATAGGAAGGAATAGGAAGGTGTAAGCTGGTACATTCCAGGGCTGAATCACTTTGTGTTTTAGCAAGACTTAGAACTAAATTTAAACAATGCTGATTTCTCTTTAATTTCATTGTGTTTTTACAGTTGTTGTGAAGATGAAAATCTTCTGGAGACGTGGTGTGGACAGTTGTTCCCTGATATGGTTATTCTGGATGCCGCTGCACTGAACACTTTAGAATTGGTCGAATGAGGCATTTTGTGCTGTGTGGTCCACCTCCATGACACAATTCCTTAACTGCTTTTCTGGGATTTAAATATGTGGAGCATCTGCTGGCAAAGCTGCCTTGTCTGACACACCATGTGTCCCCTCCCAACCTGACTCACTTCTTGTCAATCATCAGGAGGATAGGAGGGAGGCCCCGCCTCCTGGCCCCAGCCTGACTCATCTCTTGCTCTTTCTGCTGTGGCTGTAAATTGAGACAACTTAGGCATAGTTGCAGAAGTTGCATCTCCTTGTTCGAGATACTGGCCTCAGTGACTGGGGACACATGCTGTGATTAAATGACACCAAACACAAAAGGACACTGGATCTGGCTGGCAGGGATTTTTCAATAGCCAAATCTGTGACACTTTGAACACAATAAACCCTGAGAAGATTAAAAAGTTATAACCCATAGAATTGAAAAAAAAAGAAGCCACAGTTCTATGCTGACAAAAAGTAATAACTGAAGATATGAATTAGTGGGCAAGAGAAGCCTCCTCACAGCGTTAACAAAGCTTCTTCAGGGGACTCTGTCAGAAGCAGGACCTTCGCGTGGTCTCAGTGGCCATGCGACACAAGGTGTGTGCTACCCAGGAAGAACTTCCAGGTGAGGAAACCGGGCCGATGTGCCCTCACCACAAGAGTCTATTATTGTGCTCCCACTAATAGTGATCAGTGAGGACACTCATCCTCATCCTGTGCTGGCACTGCCAGCTGGAACCTAGACAAAGCTAGGTGCATGGAGAAACAGCCTGCCAAGCCCTTGGTCAGTATTCTCTGAAGGAGGTAGGGCTGACACAACAGAGGTGGATGGAGGATCTGTCTCAGCTTAAGTGAGATGTACCGACTTGACTTCTAAATTTAGCTTGTGACCTTGGGCCAGAAAAGCATGTGAATTTTTCCACATTGGTAAGTTAGTGCCCCCCCCCCAATCTACCGTTTTCATTTCTATTTCCCCCTCTTCCTTCTTCTCCACCCTATTCCCCCTTCCCCCGGCCCCCTTCTCTTTTTGCTCCTCCTCTTCCTCCCTTCTCTTTCTCTCCCCCTCCTCCTCTTCGAATTTGGTTTTCTATGTGTTTTCGTTTGAGAATTTTGTTGATTTTGTTCCTGTCACCAATGATGCAAAAGAACTGGTTCGTGACGCTCCAGGTGATAACGGCTGTATGCAGGGTAATCATGTGATGTTACCAAGTCACTCTCCACGGTGGTTCCTGTGTAGTGCTTCCAGCGCCGAGAATGTCCACTAGTTGCCTGTCTCCCCTCTACCAGTGTGAAATGGGATCACTTTTACCTCTTATGCAGTGTGAGGCTTAGCAGCTTCCCATGTTACCGTTAGCCACAGACCTTCCACATCTGTAGTCTGTGATTTGCCTTTGTCTATTTTCCTATTTGTCTGTTTGTAATAAGGGATGTATAATATTCAGGACATGAATTATTTGTTGGGTGGCTGGAAATATCTTTGTTCGGTTGGTTCAGGGCTTGTCTTTTAACATTAAAAAAATGTGTGCGTGTGCGTGCGCGTGCATGTACAGGCACCCATCAAATTACAGGTGTCCACAGAAGCCAAAGGTGTCAGATTCCGGAGAAGCTGGGGTTACAGGCAGCTGGGAGCCATGCAACACTGGGTGCTGGGAGCCAAACCTTGGTCCTTTATGAGAACAGTGCATGCTCTTGGCTGTGACCGTCTCTCCAGGCTCATGTTTTCACATTTTAAATGTCTGCAGATAAAGAGGGGTTTCCGCGTGTGCTTGCGTGGATGTGTATGGGTGCGTGTGGAGGCCAAAGGACAACCACCAGCAGCTCTAGTGTCGTTCCCCAGGAGCTAGCCACACTACTTTTTGAGGCAGGGTCTCTCACTAAGACCTGGGACTCACTAAGTAGGTTAGGCTGCCTGGCCAGTTCATTCCAGGATCTGTCTGTTTCTTTCTCCTCAGTGCTAAGAATACAAGCACACCCCACTGTATCCAGCATTTTTATATTGCTTCCTCACACTTGCAAGGCAAGTACTTCCTCAGTGACCTCTCTCTTCCCAGCCTTCTACGCCCTTTTAGTTTCATTCTGTTAGGGTTTTTTGTTTTGTTTTGTTTTGTTTGTTTTAAGTGTATCATGTATGTCAGGCTGGCTTCAGGCTCACTAGGTAGCCAAGGAACCCTTGAACTTCTGCTCTTCTCATCTCATGTTAGGATGACAGATGGACACTATGATGCCCATTTGATGCAGCACTGACGGTTTTCATGCATATTGCTGCAAGCACTCTACAACTGCACTACATCCCCAGCCCAGTTTCAACTTGGAATGAACTCAGCTTTCCCATCACCCCTCATTCTCTCTGCCTTGTTATGCTTTGTTTGCTTGTTTTTTAAATGTACCTACCCCCTCCTCAAGACAGGGTTTCTCTGTTTAGCCTTGGCTGTCCTAGACTCGCTTTGTAGACCAGGCTGGCCTCAAACTCACAGAGATCCACCTGCCTCTATCTCCCCAAGTGCTGATATTAAAGGTGTGAGACACTGCCTGGCTTTTAAATATACTTTTCTTGCTGGATGTGGTGACACATGTCTTTAATCCCAGCACCTGGGAAGCAGAGGCTAGTGGATCACCATGACTTTGATGCCAGCCTGGTCTATATAGTTCCTATAGTTCCACTATAGCCAGGGCTATAGAGGGAGAGCCTATTTCCAAAAAGCAAAATAAACAAAACAAAACTGTTTCATTTCCTCCTTTCTTTCTTCCCGTCTACTGTCCTTTCTTTCTTCCTTTCTTGAAATAAGATCTCACTTTATCACTGATGGCATAGAATTTGCTATGTAGATCAAAATGGCCCCAGGCTTGCAGCAATCCTTTTGTCTAAGCCTTCTAAGTGTTGAGATTACATGCATGTGCCATTGCACTATGTCATCTTTTTCACATTTTGGTTTTTATTTAATATATACTTTATACTTGTTTTGTGTGTGTGTGTGTGACAGGGTCGCAGGCATGGACAAACTGAAAGTGTGATTATCTTCTTCCACATTGTGGGTCCAGGAGCTAAAACGTAGCTCATCAGTTTTAGTGGCAAGTGCCTTCACAAGCCCAGCCATTTCTTCAGTCTCCTGTCTTGATTTAAAATAACCCATTCCTATCCATGGAATTGATTTAATTCTGTTGTAGTATAAAGGTAGCCATATAAACCACTCAGACACCAATCTCAGTCAGATATGGATCGTTTATTGAACACAACACCCCAAGACTGACCATGGTCAGGGACACAGTGGACTGAAGAGACAAACTGTGACAGTCTTGTTTCTAAGGCAAGCCTTTTTATAAGAAAAACAATAACTAGGTAACAACCGGACAACCAAGTGGGAAGCAAGGGGAGGGCAACATTACATCAGTTAAGCAGCCAAACACAAGAAGAATCAATTTTGTTCCAAGTACATTGTATCTAGGTAGCTAGACAAAGCATTTTAAGCTGATTGACTGGGATATAGACTTAGGAACTTTCCAGTTCCCTACTATTCCAGGAGAAAGGAACATAGCAGGGTATTATAATTTTGTTTAAGTAGAATATAAATCATTAATTCAAGCAGAATGTTTAACAAGTACTGAGTTGTAAATAAAAGGATGTTCAAGCTCCAGGCAGGCACAGCCTGAGAACATGAACTTAATTTCACTTTATGATCGAAATGGAGATTAAAACCAAAATGGCTTCTGTTATGCTAAAGACGAATGGAGGCGTTAACAGAGGAGCTGCAGTTTTAAGTAGGTTATGACAATTCTATTAATAGGCAGCTGTTTATCAAAACACTGATAATTCCTCCCAAATGCTAAAGATTAGCAGTGGGCTAACTTTGATGATCCCAACAGTATTCACTAATTGTCTGAAATGCCACCGCTGGCTCTTTTGAGCAGCGAGACAATCTCATAATTGTTTTTGAGCCCTCACCCTTGAAGTTTCTATTTGTTAACCACGTCAACTTCAGCCTGAAAATATTCAATGAAAAATTCCAGAAGTCAGAAATTCCTATGTTTTACATCCCACACCATTATTAAGTGGCATAATCTTTTGGGACAAGAATCCCTTGTCTAGTACATCCATGCACTGTACCTACTGCCTGTTGGTCACTCAGCCACGTCAGTTAAAGGTTGGCTGTCACAGTGACGCCTTGGTTCAGCTCACCCTTATCTTAATAATAGCCCAAGGGGAAAGCTCCTCTTGAGCTTATCCTTATAATTGTTTCATTTTGTCACTAGTTGTCACTACGTGCTCATCTCTTACTGTGCCTATTTTCTAAACTAAACTGTGTCATAGGTACTTACACAGAAGAAGAGTCTAAGACATAGAAGGGTCACTACTCTTTCATTTCACTCACCCACTGGGTGTCAGAAAATGAGGGGACTATTGGATGTATTCTCATCAATGATGGTGGCTAGATCTTCAACTGATAAGAATTGAATATTGGCAAAGCAAAAAAACCAGCAGAGGTGATTGTGCAGGCATGTAATCCTACAACTTGGGTGGTGGAGGCAGGAGATTTAGAAGTTCAAGGTCATCCTCAGTTACAGCCAGCATGAGCTGGCATGGGGCTAACATGAGCTACATAAGACCATGTTCAACACACAGACACACACAGATACACACACACACACACACACACACACACACACACACACACACACACACCAAATCCAGTGCTGGTGTAGGCTGTTATCCCCTTTGGTCTGGCTTATTCTGTGCATACAGCCCCATTTCTTCAGTCCTTCCACTGTCCACACTGCTTGCTGCTGTATTTGTGCCGCCCGTTTCCTCTGCCATGTTCAAACTCCTTCTAGGCAGAGATAACTCAAGCTACTGTTAACACGCTGAGCATGCTGGAGAATGCTATAAACGGCAGCTGGCAAGTGGAGTGCAAACAGCAGTTGGCAAATGCTCTTTGCACAGGGCTGTTAAGACTTCGTGCCATGGGCAAATATTTATCCATAGCTCAGAAGCCAGAAGTCCAACCTACCTTCTGGCCATTTCTGCTGGTGGAAATATCATTGTTTGCCTGAAACTTTAGGAAACTGACTTTGAGGTTGCAAGATGTGTCTGGTGCCCGATCACTTTCCTGCCTGTTCTTTCTTTTCCTCTCAGCTGGGGGATGCTCTGATGGAAGGGCGCAGCCATGGTATTGCGCAGCCATGGTATTGCACAGGCATTGACTTCCCAGCTCTCTTCTGTGAGGAGATGGACTCCCAGCACAGCTGTGGAGTGGAGGGCTCCGTGGCACCCCTGAAGACAGGGGTAGCAAAGACAAGATTCTACCCATGGTGTAGCTGCTCAAATCCTGCTCATTCTTCAGCTGGGGCTTTTGGCGCAAAAACCAGCATCCCAGCTATTCCTGCCAGTCATAATTGGGCGGGGAGTTAAGGAGAGAGTAATTACCTCACAGAAGGGTGTGATTTCCCTTCACAGAGAGAATATAACACAGTCACCACATAAATGATACATAGTCACTACACAGGATTTGCATCCTGGTTCAGATTATGGGGTTGTGGTCTATCTATTCTCCCTGAAATGTGTGAGCAACTTGTGTCTTTTCACCATGGGCTCTGTTCTCTGACTGCCTACTGACAACTGGCTCCTGCTTCATCAGTACCACAAAATGCACCCAGGGAACGCTCAGGGATGTTGTGGGAGGTGACCTCATTAACAACATTTTAAATTGCAGCTTACGGTTTTTATTTCAGACAGGGTCTTACTATGCCGTGGCTGGCTCAATCCAACATTTAAGTTGGTGTAACCCACGGCCAGGCTTCTGTTTCCAGTCAGTATCTGAGATGTTCGAGTTATGCCTGTTAGGAAGGATGGTGCCAGTTTTTGAATGGAGCATATTGATTTTTTAAAAAATCATTAGCTTCTTTCAATAAGAAGGTTTCAGAACATGACCTTGCAGTTCACCAAGGACCCAGCTGTTCTGGTATCAGCCCACATCTTCAGACAGCGGCAAGCCTGGGTCTCCTGTATGGAGAGAGGCATTCTTCCACCCCTCCCCCCACCCCATGGGTCCACTGCACAGCTGCAGGCCCGGGCTGCCTCGGGGTCAGAAGAGACATTTCACAACCCTTTACACAACCCCTAATACTACTGTTCATACCATTCAGTAATTTTATACTGCTTTATACAATATTTTCAGAGAGCAGATCTAACAGCACTAGGGTGAACAAGCATCATTGTCCCTAGCACCTCTGTGGAACCTCTCCTGGATCTGTCATGTAACTAGAAAGGAGAATTAGTAAAGGCTTTGGAGACCCAGCCACGATGTCTATACAGCCCACAATACCTTCTCCAGATTAATGCTCTGCTTTTTTTTATGACAGAAAACAAAAGCTTACCAGAGTAGCATCAAATGATATGTCATCACACGGTACATCATCACTGACAGAAGAAACTCATTCCTGTTTCACAAACAATACCATTAGGTTATGCTCTGGCCTTGTTTGTGCTTCACCTCCGGCCCTCCGGATGGGACTCTGGTGAGGTGTGCCGTTTGTGTGCTGGGAGAACTGGGGTCGGGGGCTGGAAAAGCGGTTCGGTGGTTAGGATTATTTGCTGCCTTTGCAGAGGGCCCAGGTTCAGTTCCCAGCACCAACACAGTGGCTTGGAAGTCTCTGACTCCAGCTCCAGAGGATCCAGTGCTATCTTCTGGCCACTTTGGGGACTGTATACGTGTGGTGCAGGCGAAGAGCTTTTACCTATGCCATAGAAAGAACTCTTAAAAAAAAAACTGTGCCATTTCTCTGTAATTAATGTGCCCGTTATCACACTCCACTTACACTAACATGCACCTGCTGTTCCAGGAGCTAGGAGCCTCATGACTGTGGGCTTATATTGGCTCCCACGTGGACTGAAGTTAGGAGGTGGTTCAGAAGGGAGTCTGCCATTTCTGTGTGCATTTCAGTTTCCATTTCTAAATGCATTATTTAACTGACATGTTTTAGAAATCATCCAATTCATATGGAGTCTTTCAGTCTTATCAGTACACATTAGGGTGATATGGTTTTAATGGCTTTATAGTGACATGTTCTTAATAATGAGGACAAAACCAAGCTAAGAAAAAAGCAGCATAATAAGAGAATTCATTATGATTGAAAGTAATAACTGTGAAGTAAAAAGGACGATAGATGGTGTATTAGTCAGGGTTCCTACAGAACCAAGGAGTATGAGTGAGTGTGTGTGTGTGTGTGTGTGTGTGTGTGTGTGTGTGTGTGTGTGTGTGTGATCCTTACAGACATGTGCCATCATGGTCAGGAAAAGGGATTTTATCAGATTAACTTACACACCTGCCTGGGTAGTCCAACAATGACTGTCTGCATTCTGAGGCAGCCGTGAGCCTACTTGCTTCTTACTGGATTCCTCAGCAGTTCCAACCCAGAGGAACATCTAACCCTGAGCCCACATTGGAAGGGGCGTCCTGCCAGCAGCAGCGACACACGCTTTTCAAGGAAGTAGCCAGGCTCCTGAGACACTGCTTTTCCTAATGCCTTCTTGTAGTTGGAAGACTTTACTCATCTTGAGGACAGGTCTCTTTCTCTCAGTTAATATTCTCTGACCAGACAGACCCAAGGGATGCCTCCTAGGTGATTCCAAATCCTGTCAAGTTGTGACAAAAAGAGGGCTCAAGATTCTCCATCCTTAATGCACACAGCTGCTCAGAGGAGCACCCCATCTCGGAGTCAGCATTGTGATGCACACAGCTGCTCAGAGGAGCACCCCATCTCAGAGTCTGCACTGTGATGCACACAGCTGCTCAGGGGAGGACCCCATCTCGGAGTCAGCATTGTGATGCACACAGCTGCTCACGGGAGCACCCCATCTCGGAGTCAGCACTGTGATGCACACAGCTGCTCAGGGGAGCACCCCGTCTCAGAGTCAGCATTGTGATGCACACAGCTGCTCAGGGGAGCACCCCATCTCAGAGTCAGCACTGCAACTACTTTGTTAAGTATTCTTCTTTATTCATCCCAGCTGTGGTCTTTGCAATTGCCTTCCTCTGCTTTTTCATGTTAATTCAGCTGGGCTGGGACTGTAGGTATACATCCTACCCTCCATTTATATGGCATTGGGGCTTTGTGCATATTCAGGCAAACACTGTACCAACTGAGCTACGTCTCCAGCCCCTAATTACTGTTACTGTTTGTTGTTTTTGTTCGTGACAGAGTCTTGCTGTGTAGCCCTAGTTGGCCTTACTCCAGCCTCACACTTTTAAATGCTGGGATTATAGGCTTGTGCCACAACTGGCTTTGAAGGTGGATTCCTAATAAACAAACTGGTTATCAATCTTTTTCTTGGAAGGCCATTTACATTATGACTTTAAAAAAAAACTGTTAATAGCCAGTTTCTAACAGCTGTAATGTTAGTCCAGTCTCTGATCTCTCCATAGTGTTTTCCTCTGTATTGATTTCTTCTTTTAGTGGTTGTCTTCACTTTTTGTTGTTCAATTTTACTTCCTCGCCCACTTTGGTAAGAAAAATTTCAAGCCAGGTGTGGTGGCACATGTCGTTAATCCCAGCACTTGAGAGGCAGAGGCAGGCGGATCACTGTGAGTTCGAGGCCAGCCTGGTCTACAAAGCGAGTTCAGGACAGCCAAGGCTACACAGAGAAGCCCTGTTGTCGATGCCGCCCCCAACCAGCAGGAAAGACACCAACACCGGGAACTCTTCTTGCAGCAGTTTATTCACGAACTTTGACTACTGGAGTGACCTCGGGAAAAGCTCCCACAGAACCTTTATAGTGTGCCTGGTCCTATCAGAGACTGCCACGTTGTTGCTCTTAGTTGGTGCGTTCGGATCATGACACCTCACGCTATGCCTTCAGGCATGCGCATAAGGGGCTCGCTCAAAGGCGCATTGGGCATGCGAATAAGGGGCGCATTGCGCTTGGGAAGTAGCAGGGGGCGCTGCTATCTGTGGCTCTCCACACCCTGTCTTGAGGGGAAAAAGAAAAAGAAAAGAAAAAAATTTCACATGTGTTTAGCATAACTTTTATTTTCTCTTGCTCATTACATGTAATTGTGCATACGAAAGAAAAGGAAGTTATTACGGAGAATTCCTCTTCTGAGCAGCAGCAGGCCTTT
Source organism: Acomys minous (assembly GCF_964271855.1). Classification (NCBI taxonomy): domain Eukaryota; kingdom Metazoa; phylum Chordata; class Mammalia; order Rodentia; family Muridae; genus Acomys; species Acomys minous. The sequence continues at coordinate 42,270,820 of NC_140487.1, forward strand.
AGAAGGACCAATCTGGTCACAGCCTCCTCCTAACTTCTGTTTCTTGTGTCCTTGGTGCTTCACACTTAGCCATTCCATGAACTGGGCAAAACCAACACCCCACATTAACTGCGACCCAAGTTCCCGCAGGAACACCACCTCACACTGACTTCCTCTGGCCCTCACAGTCTCAGGTCTTGTGTTGGGCCACTTCTCCTCTCTGTAGCTACTTCCTTCAGAGTTTTTAATTCCATGCTTGTGGTTGCAAACACTGGTTCGGTTCCTTGGAGTGTGTCCTCATGACTGAAGACAGCACTGGGGGTTTGCAGTTTACACCAAGAGCTCTAGAGAGTCTCTTTCTGTTCTGGTTTCTATTTTTTGTTACTGAAAAGGTCTTTTCTTAGCTTGTCTTCACTGGGTAGATGAGCAAATTGTTCCAACTATTGAAATTTTGTTATACTTAAATCTGTTGAGCAATTCATATAGAATGAAATGTGCGTGTGCGTGTGTGTGTGTGTGTGTGTGTGTGTGTGTGTGTGTGTGTGATCAGTATTTCACTATGTAGCTCAGGCTATCCTTGAACTTGAAATGCTCCTGCCTTAGGCCCCTAAGTGCTGATATTACTGTCATACACCATACCATCATATCTGTCTGAACATTCACAGTGTAATCATGATTGGATGAGCCTGACAGTTTATATGTACCTGTGGCTGATGACACAATAATATATTTCACGATGATTCCTCCCCCTTTGTTCCTTTGCATCAGCCTTCCTCACCTGCAACTCTAGCAACTAGAGATCTGTTTCCTGTCACTATGGATGACATTTCCCTTTCAATGACAACTAAGTGGACATGTGCGGAATGCACTTTTTTGGATATTTGGCTGCCTCACTTGTAGCCATGAGCTCTGACTATATACTGTATGCATTAGTGGCTTGATCCTACGATGGGTGTGATGCTCCAGTTTGTATGCATATCACTGTTTGTGATGCACTACTATTGGCTAGAAGCCATTGCACATGACAATGTTGTTAACTGTCAAAAGAAATTTTCATGTGCATGTTTTCATTTCTTGGATAAAGAAAAGAATTGCTATGTCACAAGATAAGTCCTCTCACCACCTTATTGGAGATGAAACCTAGTGTCACATACATGCTAAGGAACTGCTCTAAACTGCGCTATGTATCTCTAGCATTTCTATTTATGCTTTACAAAAAAAATATTAAACTTTTCTCTAAAGTGGCTTTACTACTTTAAGTCCCTGCTAACAATGCATGTATTACTGTTAGCTACATCCTCAAAAAGCTTACTTTGTTTTCCTAGTTTTCTACAGCCTTATGAATGCATACTGGAATCTAAATGTGATATTAATTGGCTACAGTGACAAATGCTGTGTTTTCATGTGCTAATTTGCCATAGATATCTTCTTCTGTGAGGTGCCTGCTTATCTTGTTTTGTTTTTTTAGGTAAGGTCTGCTACATAGCCTTGGATCTCCTGGAATTCTCTATGTAGACCAGCCTGGCCTTGAACTCACAGAGTTCCACCTGCCTCTACTTCCTGAGTGCTGGGATGAAAGGCATCCACCATCATGCCTGGCTCTGTTTATCTTTTGTCTATTTGAAAAGAGTGCAATGTTTGTACTCTTGTCATTTACTTTCATTTGCTCTTCATCTTTTGTAAAAAGATGGAGAGAGAGAGAGAGAGAGAGAGAGAGAGAGAGAGAGAGAGAGAGAGAGAGAAATTTCATATTTCTTCCTTTGTCTTGCTTTCCTTTTTAGTTAATGATGACCTTTTCAGAGCAGGTGCTTACAATTTTTAAGAAATATATTTTTGTTCCTTTCCTTTCCCTTTATTCCTTTCTTCCTTTTATTTATTTCTTTATTTTTCCAGAAAGAGTTTCTCAGTGCAACCTTGGCTATCCTGGACTCACTTTGCAGACCAGGCTGGCCTCAAACTCACAGCGATCCACCTGTCTCTGCCTCCCTGAGTGCTGGGATTGAAGACATGCACCAGCAGGCTGGGCTGGAAACCTAATTTAATTTTCTTCTATAGTTTACTTTCTATTCCATTAAAAAACAAATCTACCATGAAGATTGGTTTCTCTAGAGCAGTGCTTCTCAACCTTCCTAACATTGCAAACTTCCAAACAGTTCCTCATGTTGTGGTGACCCCCAACCAGAAAATTATCTTGTTGCTACTTCATAACTGTAATTTTGCTATTGTTATGAATCTTAATATAAATAGCTTTGCTTTCTGACAGTCTTAGGCAACCCCTATGAAAGGGTTGCTTGACCCCCCCCCCCAAAGAAGGGTGTCAAGATGATGTATGGGTTGAAAACCTCTGTCCTAGAATATTACATGGACAGGAATATAATACACAGGTTGTTGATTCTTGTGTGGGGGTGTGGTCCGTGTTGAGGTAGGGTTTTTCAGGATGAATTTGAGTCATTTCAGACCACTGATGGAAGAGACTAAATTACACCTGTGTTGATTGAACCCAGGGTTTTACATACGATAATGAAGCGATCTGCTTCTGAGTTATGCCCTCAGTCCTTGCACAAATGCACAGGTACACAGGCTTTGAGAAATGCAGTCATGTCTGGGATGCCACAGAGCTGTACAGAATAGGCAATCACCCTCACTACCCTGTGCCAGCCCCTTATAATCTGTGTCTCATCACCTCACCACCTGGCCCCACTGACTGGTTTCCATTTCTATGGTTTTATCTTTTCTAGAACATACATGAACTTTGAAATGCTCAGCCTTCTGAATGTGTAGCCGAATGAATTTAAAATCCATCCATTCTGGGTAGTGGTGGTTCATGGCTTTAATTTCAGTACTCAGGGAGGCAGAGGCAGGTAGATCTCTTAGTTTGAGGCCAAGGCTACACAGAGAAACCCCACCTACCAATCAATCAATCAATCAATCAATCAATCCATGTTTCTGTGTGAATCAACAACTCATTCATTATTCATGAGTTGTATTTTTCCATTACATGAACATACCAATTCATCCAGCCACCTACTTATTATTTCTGACACAGATAAGCCTGCAACAAGCCCTCACACGTGCTCTATAAGCGCTCACACAGGTTTTCTGTGACCACATCTTTATTTAGCTCACTAGGGTAAATACCTAGGAGTGGCATTGCTGGGTTATATATTAAGAGTACTTTAAAATATTATTTGTTGCATGTGTATATCCTGGCTGTGCATGGAGGTCAAGCTGTGGCAATCAGTTTTCCTTTCTTCCTTCCCTCCCTCCTTCCTTCCTTCTTTTCTACTGTGTGGGCTCTGGGAATTAAAACTCAGGTTGTCAGGTTTAGTGCATTTACCTGCTGGGCTATCTCACTGGGCAGAAAAATGTACTTTTACTTTTAAAAGAACTTTCCAGGCTTTCCCAAAGTGCCTGCAAACACTTTGCACACAGGGAGGGTTTATTTTGGATTCAGGTTTCATGGGGTACAGTCCAACCTGGTGGTGGAGGGCCATCGTGATAGGTGTAGTTTTGCACAACTTCTTCCTATCTTGGCTGATCAGAAAGTAAAGATGGGTCTGAACAAGGGTGTGGTACAGCTTTCAAAGGCCTTCCCTAGTGTCCTACTTCTGCCAGCTTCATTTCAACTGTAAAGGTTTCACAGCCTTGAAATAGCACCTTCAGATGGGATCAAGTGTTTAAACACATGGACCTATAAGGCGTACTTCACATACAAATCACAGTGCCAGTTCCTCTGTGCACAGATGAGTCCCAGTTCCTCTAGTGGTACATGCATTGTATGTGAAATGTGTGTTGGTAACTATTTCCTTTGTCCATCCTTCCTGCTGCACTGTCAACAGAATCAGCCTCTCAAACTGAATTAATCAGTTCTTGCTTTTTGAGGCAGGGTTTAGCTGTGAATTCCTGGCTTGCTTGGAACTTGCTATATATAGACTAGGCTGTCCAGGCACTTGAAACAATCCTTCTGCCTCTGCCTCTCAAGTGCCGGGTATTACAAGTGTGTGTCACCCTGTTCACATGCCCACTTGTTTTAAAAAACAAAACAAAGCATGTCTCCTTTTTGGTGGTGGGGATGAAGCCATACATAGATCAGTACTTTATCACCAAGCCACACCCAGGAACCCCTCACCACTTGTGTTCGTTACTTCCACTAAATATTTTATTTCAAGCATAGCTCTAGAAATTTTAATTAATTTTCTCTATTTGTTTCATTATTTGGACCTTACTTCCCCCCTAGTCCTTGAAGATATTTATAATTGTTTGAAAATCCTTTTCTGCTAATTCCATTGGTTCTATCTTGTTTCTTGTTTTGTTTTCCTTTCTTTTCTTTTTTTCCTGGTATCTAACATATGTTCTGCTTCTTTTTTTTTTTTTTTTTAATAAAAAAGGTTTTGATGTTTTCTTATGTGTATATGCGTGTGGGTATGTACAAGTGTGCAGGCGCAGAGTCTAGAAAAGGGGGTCAGGTCCCATGGAGCTGGAGCTATAGGTGGCTGGGGGTTGTCCTTCATGGGTACTAGGAACTGCCTCTATGCAAATGCAGTACGTGCTTTTAACTACGGAATCTCTAGCTGCATGTTTGGGTGGAATGCGTGACTGTAAATTCTGAGTAGGTACCCACTCCCACCTTATTGTGCATTATGCAAAAGCATTCCTACATATCAACCACACCAAAGTCAGGAAACTAGTGGTCATGTCCCACTCCTCTGGTCCTGAGGCATTCCTACTGTCACACGTTGTCTCACTAATACACTCCCTCTGGGAAAGCCACTTCAGATTCATGTGCTGCCCTCCGTTGTATGACTCTTTTGTAGCCTGGAACTCCACCTATTTGATTTTCCCGGCATAAATCTGATGCTTTTGAAGACTAAAAACCTGCACAGAAGATCTTTCAGGAGGAGTTTCTCCTGGTTTCCCAACAATTGACTCAAGTATACATTCTATTTTATTTTTTGACTTATGAAAGAATTTTATTCCAGCCTATGGTTCTGGAGGGAGAGTTCACAATGGAGAGCAAGGCGTGACAGCAGGCACCTGAAGAGGAAGTGGAGAGAGCATATCTTCAACATTAAATGTAAATGTGGAGAGCCTCTGTCTGCTTGGAGAATTGACTCATCACTGGATTTCACTTCTCCTGTTGGAAAACTTTACTTTCTTAAGCTATAGCTATGTTAGAGCATGAGATTTGAGTCAAGACAGACATAGAGTCGAAAGCCTGATTCATTTATTAGAAGTACAGATCCAGTGGCTTTTGATTGAGTAATTTAATTTTCATTTGCCCCAGTTTTTTGAATAAGGATTTATTTATTATTTGTATAGTATTCTGCCCATATGTGTGCCTGCACTCCAAAAGAGGTCACCAGAACTCATTATAGATGGTTGTGAGCCACCATGTGGTTGCTGGGATTTGAACTCAGGACCGTTGGAAGAACAGACAGTGCTCTTAACCGCCGAGCCATCTCTCCAGCCCCTGTTGCCCCAGTTTTTAATTACTAAACTATATGGCACTTATGGAGGTATATAGTATGCAGCAAATGCTCATTCCAAGACTCCTTCATAGTTTACGAACTTGTTTCACTTTGTGTTTCAGTCACGAATCCATCTTATTTATTTCTTTTATTGGGTTTCAGCCAATAGAAAGTCTTTAGTAGCTGGCCAGTGACTACTCTGGGTGTCAGGTAGACATCTTTGATGAGATTACCAAAAAGACAAACTGTTCTCTGACTTCACTCTGTAGGTGCACATTATTTTTATTCATCCATGATTAAAATGTTTAATCAGTACAGGTGGAGTTTTTAAAATAGAAATTATTATTATTATTATTATTATTATTATTATTATTATTATTATTATTATTATTGGCGTAAAGGATCCAAAAGCCAAGATTTGAGTGTTAGGTGTGCCTCTTTCATCTTCCAGGAAGCCATGGTGTCTCAGGGCCACTTAGGTACTCACTGAGAGTAGGAAGCCTTCTTGGCTTAAAAGCTCCTGACTTATAGGAGCCAGCATATCTCATAACAGCTCTGAGAGGCCATTTTTTTTGTTTTGTTTTGTTTTTTGAGACAGGGTTTCTCTGTGTAGCCTTGGCCATCCTGGACTCCCTTTGTAGACCAGGCTGGCCTCGAACTCACAGCGATCCGCCTGCCTCTGCCTCCTGAGTGCTGGGATTAAAGGCGTGCGCCACTACGCCCGGCGAGAGGCCAGTTTTAAACCCTCACACTTAGTCAGTAACCTCAACTAAGAGAGCACAAAGGGATGGGTTCCTGCTAAGGTGCTCTGAAGGCAGAAGCATTGTAACAGAGACCATTTTCACCATAAGCAATGTAGTTTGCTATCCCAATTGATACTGAACCTTCAACAGGTTTCTGTAGCAAGTTACCGAGGTGACTGGAAGTGGTATGTCGTGATGAGGAAATAGAAGTGATTAAATCTTTACTCACAGATAGTGATCAAATGTCTAAATATTAGGCATTCATATTTAAATGTTTTTCTAGTGAATGTTTGAGCACAAAAAAGTTTAGAGCTTTCTGTCCTGGAGCTTTTCAGATTTAGTGGTTCTAATTGAGATACATGTCTTTTTCCATGTGGTAATAACGTATTAGGAAGTAAGCCGGGTGTGGTGGTGCACGCCTATAATCCCAGTACTCAGGGAGGCGGAGGCAGGCAGATATCTGTGAGTTCAAGGCCAGCTTGGTCTACCGAGCGAGTCCAGGACAGCCAAGGTTACACAGAGAAAACCTGTCTTGCAACCCCACCCCCCAAGAAAGTATTATGAAGTAATTTTATCATTTTGCATCTTTTTGAGATGTTTTTCCTCAAGATTACTACTGAGATCATCTTGAAAAAACTGAGTTGGGCATCTCATCTTGCACGGGGCAAAAATTTGTAGACGCTGACAAGGGGTTCAAGAAACTTAGATATGACTTTATTAATGTGCTGTCCTATAGAAACTTATTCAATGAGGCTCAGTGGTTGAAATAGTTTTCTTCTGTTTCTTAAACGAACATTACTTATAAAAGCAGATAAGAATATTTATCGTCTCCAACAAATTTATGAGGAAAAATTTCAATCACACAAAGGTTGAATTTCACAGGGGCATTCTTTCGGGCCCCCATGATTTCCGGTGAACGTCGATCAATGCTTGCCCCTCCACGTCTGGGTTGCTCACTGAGCGGTGACCAGCCTCCACGCCCGGCCTCCCCAGGAGCCCACCCTGCGCTGCCCCTCAGCCTTTCCAGCTCACTCCTGCCTCCAAACCTCCCCATCTAGGGTCTGGGCGCTTGCCAGGGGATGCTCTGGAGTCGGCCTTTGAGGCTGTGGTCCTTAGTTCCGCCCCATCCCCTGCCCCACCGCGACACACCCTAGACTCCAGGTACCAGGATCTCTGCCAACCAGCGCGAGCGCGCGTGCGTGGACGCGGCGTTCCCGCGCCTCAAGCCTGGTCGCGCGGAAGCCAGACTCGGCCGTTACTACCGCGGGCCGCGCTTAGGCTCCACTTGGCGACGGCAAAGCCGCCGTCGTAAAGCGTAGCCGTGCCGACTGCTGCGAGGCGACTTATGACAGTCTCCGTTTCGATTTACGGCGTGCGGCCGTCCACCGTCCTCCCGCCTGTGGCCTCTGCATTTTTCGCCCGGCGGAAGGCGTCTCCGTACGCCGGTCCTCCTAGCTGGCGCGCGTCGCCGAGCACTCCGGGGCGGTCCGGCTCCGAGGACCTCGGGCGCCCTCCCGCTGCCCGCCGCCCCGCCGGCTCTTCCGCCCGCCTTCCTCCCGGCGTGCACCGCGGCGCGGCCATGTTGCCGTAGTGTTGTTTTCTTCCTGCGGAGGCGAGGGGCCGCTGCGGACCGCGACGCGCGGGCCTCGCCTCTGCTCGCTCGCGGGTCCGGCCTTCGCCGCTCCCCCGCCTCCCCGGCCCGCACCAGCGCCGCCCGCCCGCTAGCGGATCGGGGGGACGGCTGAAGGCCGGGCCCGGGGACCACCATGGCGGCCGCCTTGGGCGCCGGCGGAGGAGCAGGCGCTGGAGGTACGTGGGCCCCGCACGGGGCAGCCTTTATGTACAGCCTTCGAGCCGCCCTGCCACCGCCGGGGCCGCCCCGGGCCTGCCGAGGCCGCTCAGGCCCCGGAGCGCGGAGCGTTAGGCCCGAGGCGGCGCCGCGAAGTCGGCGGGCCCGCGACGGGGTCGGGGGTCGGGAGGCCCTGGCGACTTCTAATCCTCCTGGAAGATTCGCCCTGGGGAGCAGCACGCAACCCATTCAGAATGCAAGAAAAAAAAAATATTCGCGGCTTATTAGAGTGCTTTATACCCACTATCATCTAAAGAAAACCTGTAATTGTCTGGCTGTATGCTTGAAAGGGATGAAGACAGGGTACAAAGGGTCAGTTTCTGAGCTAATTTCTTGCAATCGTAAACGATGTGGAAAGACTAACCAGTTTTAAGTAAAGCCGTATTTTTGTTGAATGAGGGTTTTTAAGATGTGAAACAATACTTGAAAGTGACGTTTCAGCACTTAGATAAAAGGAGACCCTTACATGGTAAAGTGTGGACAACAAAAGCATTTGCCACCAGCTGGTTCTGGCTGTAGACAACTTGAACTATTCTGCATATTCCAGAGGCGTTTTGTGATGCTTACAGATGGGCGGACATGTTAAAACAACCCTGCTTAGGAATTCTGGGCCCAACACCAGAACGTTTGTATGATAAAACACAAAAATGGTAGAGGCTCCATGCCAAATGCTGTTCGTGGTAGGATGTGGTATTGTGTATGTCAGTGCCAGCTTACATAGATGATTTTTTTTTAAACACACAAAGTCGAGGCTTTCTAGTTAAATACTTAAAACATTTAAATGTAAAAACATTTTATCTGCCTTACTTGACTAGAGAAGGTAAAAACTATCGTTTTTTTTTTATGTAAGGCACAGCCTTATGGGAACCCTTGGGTCAAAGCTGTTTTTAGCGAAAAGATGAAGATCTTATTTGTATTTCCCATTTGTTTTATTACTAGTGTGCATTGAGGTCTTCCAGAGGCTGTGTGGCATGTGAAGACTTGACACGGATGGCCTAGGGACTGTGTGCCTTTATGTCCTTTTAATATCTCACTTAAAAATCTTAATAATAGTAAATACTGGTTAAGATCCACATGAATAAGATATATGAATAATATATTTAACATATATTATTAGGCCAGAAAGATTGAGGGTTGTAGTTTAAGAGGGCTAGGTCTGTTTTCTGGAAGATTGGATTTTTTTCTTCCATCTTACTGTGGTGCCAGCGTTCACATTATTTAGGCTCAACTGACCTTACTAAGGTTGGCAAGTTCAGTATGAGTTGGTCCCTGGTACTAAACAGCTCTGCAGTCCTGGGACTGCTTGAGTTTCTCACCGCATGTGCACTGCACTATTCCTGCCCTATAGGTCTGTCTCCTGATTCAGCAGGTTCCGGCTCCTGAGGGTGGAGGCCTTACTGGAAAAAAAAAAATCATTGCCTTATATATTTGTCTGTTTCCCATCCCAGTGCCTCCCTCCCAATCTAGTAGCATTCTTGTTTTCCCTTGAACATTTGTCTTAATCTGTAATTTTCTATGTTGTTGTTGTTTTTAAATTTGGCCTCTTGAGTAACCTGTAAGACCTGTGAGGACAATCCTGTCTGCCTGCTTGGCCAATCACCCCAAGTTCCTGGCCACGTGCATGTGTTCAGCAAATACTTGTCAAATGAGTTAGGGATTGAAACGTTTCCTTTAAAAGAAAATATTTTGTCCCTCCTTTTGTCCACTAGATCTATAATGTTTGCTGTATAACAGCAAAACCATTACACTAGAAATATTTACATTGTAGGTAATACCTTCTTTTTATCTATAGCTTGCTTACTTGACACCTGAGATTAGCATAATCACCTAGCACAGTGACTTTCAGACTCTTTATAGTTATATCTCACATTGATATTGTGATTTGTACTTGGACAAATTTCATGGCTACTTTAGTGGGTACTATGCCAAACTCTGATTTCTGTTTCATTACATTAAAAGACTGTTGTGTACCTGGCATGGGTTTATAATCCCAGCACTTGGGAAATTAAGGTAGAAGGGTTGCAAGTTTGAGGGCACCCTGGGCCACATAGTGAGAGCCTGTCTTTATCTCCCTATCCCCAATAAAGCCTGCTTGTAGCCTGATCTCAATACCTTATTAAACTAAATCCATTAAATGTTCCAGAATTGTCTGTTTAAAATCATCTCATATATTGTAAGTGGTTGATTTAGCAGGATGGTGGTAGTAATATTTGCAGTGTCTAATATTTAGCCAGAAACAAATTGAATCTGCAGGTGGCTGAAGTACAGTTATGGTGGTGTTAGACAGGTGATTATAGGAATGAAGCATGCCCATAACTTTCAGTAGTAGTTCTGTTAAGGTATTTGCTGTTGTCAAGTGAGAGTGGGAGAAGCATGAGGCCCTTGTTGGTAAAGAGAAATTGCACCTGGACATTTGAGATCAGTTACATGCAAAAGTAGGTCTTTAAGGGCAAATAATAGTAAATAATAAATGTCAAGATCTAGTTCTTGCTTTGCAGTGTAAAAAGAAAAGTCAGAACATAAATTTTAGCAAAACCCCTCCAAGCTGAGATGTATGTTAAGGCCTAACAGTTCATAAAACAGCTCATGAACTGGGTTAGGATGGGTGCCTTGTCTCACACTGATTTTTATAGGTGAGGAAAATAAAATGTACTTGTAAAATTTTGTTTCTTGGGTCAAGAAAAAGATTGAAATGCCGGGCGTGGTAGCGCATGCCTGTAATCCCAGCACTCGGGAGGCAGAGGCAGGCGGATCGCTGTGAGTTTGAGGCCAGCCTGGTCTACAAAGTGAGTCCAGAATAGCCAAGGCTAACACAGAGAGACCTTGTCTCGAAAAACCAAAAAAAAAAAAAAGAAATTCCAAACACACCTAAGAAAGAATAATAGGTCCAATGTCAACATTTATCCAATGCCAATATTTATTTATGGCATTCATGTCAGGCTTGGCATCAATTGCCTTTGTCCAATAAACCATCTTGATAATCCATTAAGTTCATTCTTTGGTACAGGAATGTACTTGTCATAAATTGGGCTGTGTGGTGGTGGTTGTACCCCTTTAATCCCAGCACTTAGAAGAGGCAGGCAGATCTCAGTGAATTCCAGGACAGGCAGGGCTACACAGAGAAACACTGCCTCAAAAAACAAAATCAGGGAGTGGGGAGGACTCCACTGTTCTTGCTTTGTAGGCCTGCTAGTGACAAAGGCTTCAGGTTTGTTTTTCTGGGTACATAAACTTTGGAAATTTTTAGTTGTTTGTTTGCTTGTTTTGAGACAAATGTCTTGTGCAGCTCTGTCTGGCCTCTTGAATTCTGAGGTCTGCCTGACTCTGCTCTCCAAGTAAATGCATCACCAGCTTTTTAAGATTTTAAGAACTATAGGTGCCCATAGAAGACTGAGGTGTTGAATCCCCTGGAGCTACAGGGATGCCTTGTCTTTTCTTCACCCCCACCCATCTTCTAGCATGGCGGTTATAAATTCAAAAGCCTCTGGTCCACTTTTCAGTGTGGGGGCTGAGGATCTGAACAAGGCCTTTATGCTTGTGTGGCAAATACTTCATCAACTGGGACATCTTCCCAGTCCTTGAGTGTTGGTTTTTTGTTTTTTGTTTTTGTTTTGAGACAGGGTTTCTCGGTGTAGCCTTTGCTGTCCTGTACTCACTTTATAGACTAGGCTAGCCTCTAACTCACAGAGATCCGCCTGCCTCTGCCTCCTGAGTGCTGGGATTAAAGGTGTGCACCACCGCAGGTATGGAAATATCTGTTGTTTACATGACCACCTTGGAAGTAACCTTTTATACACATGTCTTAGGGTTTTATTGCTGCAAGGAAACATCATGACCAGAAGTCAACTTGAGGAGGAAAGGTTTTATTCAGTTTACTTTCAGATCACAGTCCTTCATTGGAGGAAGTCAGGACAGAAACTCAAGCAGGGCAAGAACCTGGAGTCAGGAGCTGATGCAGAGGCCATGGAGGGTGCTGCTTACTGGCTTGCTCCCCGTGGCTTGCTCAGCCTGCCTTCTTACAGAACCCAGGACCACCAGCCCAGGGATGGCACTACCCATGATAGGCTGGGCCCTCCTCCATAATCACTAATTAAGAAAAATGTTTACAGCTGGATCTCATGGCAGCATTTCCTCAATTGGGCATCCTTTCTCTCTGACAATTTGAATCTTGTGTCAAGTTGACACACAAAACCGGCCAGTACAACATGTTAGTTGTATACATACTGATAATAGTATACTTAAAAAAAAATAGTGTGAATAGAATTGTGCATCATTCTGGTTTTGCATGTTCACTTGAGAAACATTTCTTTCTGTGTCCATAGGTGAAAGATACATCTACCTACCATTAGTATTTATTATTTTTTCATAAGCATCTCTATAATTTTTACCTTTTCACTGTTGGGGGCTTGCCTGCCCTCATGTCTGAGGATGGAGACCTGTAAGATTAGGGCTACTGAGGCATATATATGGAGAGTTTGGGCAGCTGTTCTCTAGTCATATTTAAAACACTCAGTACCATTTTGTCATTGCATCATTCAAGTACTCCATTTCCTATAAATCTAAGCTTTTGAATAGTTTCAATGCTGTATTTTAGATCATTTGTAGTGTTCAAATGAATCTTTGAGTGCCTTGTGAGTTCTTGTTCATGCATTCACTTTTTAAAAAAAATTGGGACGCAAATGTATTTCTTGTTTCTAAGTTCATATTTTGATGATTGGCCCTTTGGTCTTCCCTGTGACTTTGCTTTAAACTCTGAACTGTAAGGCAGTTTTAGCTTTACCTTGTGATTTGTATCTGTTCTTATATTTCCTTCTTTTAGACGTCTCCAGGTCAGTGCCTTTCAACATGCCTTTGTGTATCTATCTGTTAATCCAAAAGGAGCCTTGTTTGGGGTTTGGTGCAAACTTGGATCTTCTGTGGTTCCATGTACTTAGCTTTTTACCTTTCTATTATGTAGGATTTCCAGTCAGTAGCTTTTAAGCATTATGGCTTGCTAGCATGTTTGTGCGCACATGTTCTTGTAACCCAGCATGCTCTTTCCAGAATGTTTTTTCAATTAACTTGGTGCACTCAAAACAATGAGCTTTATAATCAGCATCCAGGAGTCTGTACAGAATTCTATAGTCATTGTAACTTGAATTGATAGGTCTTGAACTCCTCTGCCTGCCTTACTCTTCATGATGCTGGGGTTATATGAATGCACTGCCATGCTTTGCTTAAGAGTGGTCTTTTTATAGTATGGATTCTTGGATCCAGTGTCAAGACTGTTTCCCTGTCAAGTTATTTTTGTTATTTGTCATCTATCAGGTGTTTATTAAGTATGTAACCTGTGCAAGACACAGCTCACTAGACATAGGATGCCTGAGTGAATAGGCCAGGTGGCGGTGGCCACTGCTGCTGCTCCTTCCTTCCTTCCTCCTTTCCATTCTTTTCCTCTTCCTTTTTTTGTTTCTTTTTCTCAAGAGACAGGATTTCTCTGCGTAGCTCTGGCTGTTCTGGAACTCAGACTGTAGACCAGGCTGAGATTAAAGGCATGTACCATCCTGCCTGGCTTGTTTCTAATAGTTAACATATTGTCATTGTAGGTGGAATAGTTCTTTTTTTTTTTTTTTTAACGTTTTGTTTTGTTTTGGAGATAGGGTTTCTCTGTGTCACCCTGGTTGTCCTGTACTCGCTCTGTAGATCAGGCTGGCCTTGACCTCACAGAGATCTGCCTGCCTCTGCCTTCCAGATGCTTCCAAAAGCCACCATGCCTGACTTTTTTAAACCTTTACACTCTCAAATTTCTTAGTGCTTTACTATACAAAAGCTCCCCTATTTCTTTTGTGAATTATAGGGGTTTCTATTGCTGTGCTAAAATGTTAATCACAAGCACTTTGGGGAGGAACGGGTTTATTGCAGCTTACATTTTCATACCAGAGTCCATCATATCCGTTAAGGAAGTCAGGACTCAAGGTAGGAACTGATGGAGCTCGTGGAGGAGCACTGCTTATCAGCTTGCTCCCGGCTCAGTCTCCTTTCTAGGACCACTTGGGGGTAGACTGCCCCGCCCCCCAACTATCAGTAAGAAAATTTCCCGTAGGCTTGCCTACAGGTCAGTCTGATAGAGGCCATTTTCTCAAATGTGTTCCCTCTTCCCAGATGACCCCATCTTGTGTCAAGTTGACACAAAACTAACCAGGACACTTTGGTAATTGCGTTAGTTATTGCTATTTGGACTCTGGTTTTAGTGATTGGGTGTTTTAGATTTTTTAGGTTTTGGTGATTATACTGGGTGGAAATCAAGCTCTAGGGATCTATAACAGGGGTTATAGATAGATGCTGCTGGGCCTAGCTTTTATGTTGGATTCTGGGGATCCAAAATCAAGTTTTCATGCTTGCATGCTTGCATGACAAGTACTTTATCCACTAAGCCATCTCCCCAGTTGCAGAATTTTCTTCTTTTTAAATAACTAAGTGATCCTCTATCATGTGTCTAAAACACATTAAAAAGGCAAATCATTTCCCCAACTGTACTGGAGTTTCTACCTTTTGCTTACTGTAGTGACACTTTTCGTGAGCACAGATAACTTTAGGCCTGTATTGTTTCTTTTAGGTGTATGGGAGTGGATTGTCACACAAGTTACTGGTTTTGGGACCCACTCGAATGGAATGACTATCTGAACTAATTATACATGCAACTTCTTTGCTGCTTTTAACTAAGGGCACATTCCGAGGTCCAAGTGATCAAGAATTTTGATGGGCACTAATTATAGTATGCTGAAAGGAAATATTGGGTCTTGTTTCTGGTTCCTAGGCAGTTTTTAAAACTCTTGGAATTTGTTCTCTTTTGTGGAGAGGAGTTTCCCCTCCCTGTTGGAATGGGGGCTGGTTTGAAAAACCAAAATTTGTATTTAAGGAGTCAGTGTTCTGGGTTGTGTGTTACAATTGATTCGAGAAAGAGAGACACTGCAAGATGAATTTAGGCTTCTCAGCAGCAGTAGGATTAGCCTCTCAAGACTGATCCTCCAGCCCATTGTGCTGAGCCTTTTCTTTTTTAAACATGTATTTATTGTATATGAGTGTATGCTCACCTGCATGCCAGAAGAGGGCATCAGATCCCATTACAGATGGTTGTGAATCACCATGTGGTTACTGGGAATTGAACTCAGGACCTCTGGAAGAGGTGACAGTGGTCACTGAGCCATCTCTCCAGCCTGCAGAGCCTCTGTATTGTTATACAGAAGGCACTGTTGCCACATACCAAAACCTCTTATCTGACCTAGGGGTTGTCTAGCATTAGGTAAGTGTCATTGCCTAAGCAATTCTCAGCCTTGGTACTAGGTTGCGCAAAGACTCTGAGAATGCTTCGGAAGAGCAACCCATCCCCCCAAACAGAACAAAACAAAACAACAACAACAACAAAAATAAAACCCCAGAGATAACAATCGCTAACTATTTATAAAAGGCTACTTCAAAGCCTCGGTGCTGTCACTCCAGAATTCATGCCAGAGACAATGTCGCTGCTAAAATTCTGCTATAGTTAGAACTTTCATTTTCAACTCTTAGCCTCCCAGGAATGCAGTCTCACAGTCATGCCCTTATGGTGGACACATCAGTGAGCTGAGAGGGTTGTATATCCTGATTCCTCACTAACTCCTCACACAATTGTCTGTAAAATTTAAAGATAGATTGATGTAGATTGTAATGACTTCAACAGCTACTGTGCAGCATCAGCACTTCCTGACAACCCTACAGTTAGGACTCCCTTCTACAGCACGGCTCCCACTCCCTGAAGATGGCAGATGAGGTCTTGGCTACCCATTGTGATGCTTGGGCAGGAATAGTTCAATGGGAAAGTAAGAGCTGCCTGGTTTCTTTTCATTTACCTGACTGTGCCTTTGGGAGAGTAGATGCTGTAGGTTCTCATGATGCTCAGTTTGTCAGATCTTCCATTAGTTTTGATTTTCCTGTTACATAAAAGAATAATTGCATAGCCCCCAGAGATTTTCTTCTGTGTTTTTACAGAGTGTTGCTGCAGATTCAGTTTGTTTATTGTTATCATGGCTATGCATTGTTGAATTTTTCCTTACCTTGTTGTATTGAGGTATTTAAAGAGAACCCTTTTAGGTCACTGGCTAGCTAGAAGTTTCAGTAACCTCATTCAAGAAGGGGGGATAGGATAGTCTTTGAAGAAATGATTTGGAAGTCATTTAATGGATAATAGCCTGCCAGAGTAAAAGCAGCAACTGTGGACATGGGAGAGATGAATTTTGTTACTCTATTGAAGTATCCAAGATACATAGTTTTAAATGAAAAAAATCCTCACAGGAGGAAAAGAAATAGGAACCATCCACCGGGGACCCAGAAACAGAAGTAACTGTTTTAAATACCCGAATTGCTTTAAGAAACCCCAGGCCACAAAACAAGAAACCAAAACAAGTGAACAAGCTTACACTGAAAGAAGTCTGGAGAACAGCATGCTCAGAAATGAGACAGCAGTAAAGGGAAATTACAAAGAAGCAGCAAGGGGCAAGTCTAGATCTGAAAAGAACACTTTTGGAACTAATCTCTCAGTTCAGTAGGAGATTGAGCAAATATGGAGGTCTGTGAGAATATCCATTTAATGGAGAAGGGGAAAAAAGCTCATAGGATCTGCAAGATACCATGAAGATATGTGCACACCCAGGAGAGCACAGGGAATGGCTGACAAAGGATAAGAACTACACCCTGACCCCGATTCCGGTAGAAGATATAAGTATGTGTATCTAAACACCATTAAGTGGGTAGGTAGCTTGATGGAAAGTGATTAACAGTCCGGAGACCAGAAGGTCTCTGGGGGGTCTGGATAGCATACCCTTCCAGTTCCTAGTGGACTTGTCTAGAAGCCTCACTGTCTGGCCTGACATGGCCTTTCTCCTGCTTTATGTCTTATCTCCAAATCTTTTTCTCACAAGGACACCAGCCATTATTTAGTGTCCTATTAATGTCTAGTATTATCTCAACTTAAAAGCATTTTCATCTTATTTCAAAAAACAGTAATGGAATGATTTTCACATACCACATAATTCAGTTATTGTGGATCTGCTAGCCACAGAGATCTTGCTTGTAGTTTCCTGTGCATGTTATTTTCATCTCTATGAAGGATAGTTTTGCAGGCTATAAGGCACTTTGAGCTCTGTTACCCTTTGTTACCTACTGGTCCTGATGATGAGTGACATTTACTATGGTTACCTTGTAGTGATGAGGCCTTTTCTCTTTTTCAGATTTTTTTCTTATACTCTGCTTTACTTTGCTTTTTTTAAAAAAAGACTTATTTATTTATTTATTAAGTATACAGTGTTGTGTCTGCAAGTACACATGAACACAGAAGAGGGCACCAGATCTCATTATAGATGGTTGTGAACCATCATGTGGTTGCTGGGAATTGAACTCAGGACCTTTGGAAGAGCAGCCGGTGATCTTAACCTCTGAGCCATTCTCCAGCCCAACTTTGCTTTTTTTAAAAAATTATTTATTTTATTTGCATTGGTGTTTTGCTGGCATGTATGTCTGTGAGAGCATGTTGGATCCTCTGGAACTGGAGTTACAGACAGTTGTGAACTGCCATGTGGGTGCTGAGAATTGAACTTAGGACCTCTGGAAGAGCAGACAGTGCTCTTAACTGCTGAGCCATCTCTCCAGCCCCCTTCTTTTCAGAATTCTCCTAGCCTTTGGATTTAGTACATTTTAACTGGTATATTGTACCTTTTTTATTGTGTTGTAAATTAAATTTGTTGAACTTTTCTAGATATGAAAGCTGATTTTTTTTTTTTCAATAAATTTGGGAAGTTTTCAGCTATATCTTCAGGTGTCTTTCCTGATCCTTTGTACCTCCTTTCTGGCATTCCTTTTGTGTCTATATTCATGGGATAGTGATTATCCATGTTGTCTGCAATAGTGGTCATTTCATTTTTTTTCTACTTTGCATGCTTGAATCTGCTTTTATGACCCCTGTAGTTGAATTTAGTTTGTTTAACTGTTTGAGGCAGGGCCTCATACTCTGACCCTGGCTTGCCTAGATCTCACCTCATAGCTTTGGCTGGCCTTACACTTAAGCCATTCTCCTGCCTCAACCCTCAAAGTTAGTGCTAGAATTACACATGGGAGCTACCATGCCTGGTTCCTATGATGTATTTGATTTTTAAAGTGTGTGTGTGTGTATGTGTGTGTGTATGCGTGTACGCGCGTGTGCTCATTCACATACACAAGTCAGAGAACAACTTGCAGGAATTGGTTCTTTACCTCTACCTTTATGTGGGGCTTCTGGGGCTTGAACTCTGATCTTTAGTCTGGTGCCCAGTGGCAGGTACCTTTGCCCCAACTGAGGCATCTTGCCAGCCCTTCTCTTATTTTTAATTTCAAGGTTTATTTGGTTTTGAACTGATTTGCTTCTTTATTTGTCCTTTGCTGTGGCATTACCGCCTAAGTTTTTGGTTCTTCCTAATTTCATTTAGTTCCTTCTGTGATGGCTACCTAAATGTTTTTATGAACCTCTCACAAGCAGTTTCTGCTACCTCTTTCCTCCCATCCCCATGTATGAAGGGTACACCTTTCTGTTTCTTTGATGTATGTTGTGTCATAAGACTTTTCCTGGGGAGAGGGAAAATACACATGCACACCCGCCTATTCACCTCAGATAATAAGTTTACTACAGACCAAAGTACAGAAACCACCAAAGTCCAGCTTGGTGAACCAGTGAGTTTTAGGGGGGCTACTTACAGGAATGTGGGTGAGGTTACTTACAGGAGTAGAAATGACTCAAACACAGCTGTCTGAGAACTTGAAGCACACTGCGAACAGCTTGCAAGGGACTCAAAAGTGTCCTTTTCAAGTGACTTAGTTGATCTAAACCTTTACTCTGCAGCTAGTCTTGTCTGATTATTCAAGATTCTTTTTTTCAGCTTGGCTGGTCTGAGTGTCTTCTTCACAATTTGGCTTGTCTGAGGGTGACTCTCAACAGTCTCAGTTTACTCTTGGGAGGGAGGTGCCTAGTGAATCTGTTGAGTTTTAGGGACTTTCTGAAGCTAATTTGAGTTCCTGTAGGATGGACTAGAGGAAATTGTTACTCAGCAACAGTTTATGGTCTTTTTTTTTTTTTCCTTCTTGGAAATGGATGTTGAGGTAATATCTTGTAATACCTTGGAGTGGCTGTGGGTACTGTTTCCCTACTCCTCCCTGGGGTTCTTAGTCTTGTTTGCTTGTTGATTCCTTTGCTGATTTGGCATGTGAAGCTTCTTTTCCCCCTTCAGCAGGGTTCTCTGGGTTGAGTATCCATCATAGGTGGGTGTTGGTGTGGAGAAGGTTCCTTCTCTACTAATGTCCCCTACAGCTGAGCCACAGCGGGTGGGGGGGGGGGAGGGAGATAAAGGTACCAGAGAACTAGGCCCAGCAGCCTGTGATTGTGGAGGAACACTGGTTCTGCTGCCACAACCTAGAACATGTAGTGAATGTCTGTAATGTGTCTTTTACTTGATACTTGTCATTAGAGTCATCTCAGAGACTTTACATAGTCATTAGACAAAAAAGTTGTTTGTTTTTAAGGACAGGGTCTCACTATGTAGCTCTGGCTTTCCTGGAACTCACTATGTTGACCAGGCTGGCCTCAAGTTCACAGAGATCCATCTGTCTCTGCTTCCCAAGTGCTGGGATTAAAGGTATGCACCAGTATGCCCAGCTAAAAACAGTTTTACCAGTTTTTTTTTTTTTTTTAGGAGTCTGATCTAGGTAAGGGTTGATATGTTGATGGCTTTGTTAGAACTTCAGTGGTTAGTTTTCCAGTCTGAGCTAGAGAAATTACTTTAGGCTGCAGATACTTGTGTCACCCAAGTGTTCTGGGCCTCGGTGGACTCTGCTCCCCCCATCCCCCTTTTGTTTTTTTTGAAGCAGGGTCTCTCTGTGTAGCCCTGGCTGTCCTGGAACTCCCTCTGTAGATCAGACTGGCCTCGAACTCAGAGATCTTCCTGCTTCTTCCTTCCAAGTACTGGGACTAAAGATGTGCACTACCACCACCCAACGTCACATGAAAACTTTAATTTGTTTCCAGCATTTCCTAACAATAAAAATAACTCTCAGGTGACTCTCCTATTTTAAAAATATATTGTCACATTTAAACTTACAGAAAATTTGTGAGATGAATTTTATTTTACAAAAGAGAGAAAGAACGTCTCTGTCTTTCTGAACTGTCTCAGTGTCCTCTAGCTGTGTTGGGATATGAACTGTGCTGTGTGTATAAACTATGCACTTAGGACTTCACACCAAAGCAAAATGTCCACTGCTGCTGTCTGTTCTGAATCCATCCCTTAATGGTCAAACTTTGGATATATTAAGTTAAATATAATACAGTTGAAATTGTGGCCTTTAAGGTTTGACAGTTTTTACTTTTTATAAAAATGTGGCCAAATAGAAAACTTCTATATAGCTTGTATTATATTATTATTTATATTGTATACATATTATATTATATTATATTATTAGTTACTTATTTAGGAAACCATGAATGCCAAAATAATTATTATGAGTAACTTTTAACAAATCATTTGTGCAGTAAAAAGCTATAATTTTTAAAATGCTGTTCTCACTGTATTTTCATGTCTAGCATTTAATAAATTTTAGATTGCTTTTATTTTATTTTTTTTTAAAAACCTAATGCTTCAGCATGGTGAGGGATTTATGATGCTATGAACAGATATCTGAAGGGTTAAGCTGGACTCTAAGGAAACTGGTAACCTAGCATTTGCCTTGTGTCTGTCTTAATTTAACAAAGCTGACTTGCATGGGCTCTTAATTCACAGATGATGACTTTGACCAGTTTGACAAGCCTGGTGCAGAAAGGTCCTGGAGAAGAAGGGCTGCTGATGAGGACTGGGACAGGTATGTCTACACTTGGCTTCCCCAGAGTGCTCTGTGTGATGTCTGGGATCCTGCACTGGATACAGAGATCTTGCCAAAGGTAGTGTGTTGGCCCCTTGGTGCCTTATCCGACATGAACCTCCCTGCTGGACTGATGGGAGGTCTCTTCAGGCTGCAGCAGGGACAGGTCCGAGCTTACGCTGTAAGTAGCTGTGCAGAGCATGAGCCTGCTTTCTCTCTGTTTATAGAACAACACTATGACCATTTGGACAGCACAGTGCCTTTTGCTGTATATCCTACCCAGTAGTTAACAAGACTTTTAAATTTGTTGCCATTTTAATATGTATTGATTTTAATTTCGTCTCCCTACCTATTAGTTCAGGAGAACATGCCTGCATAGTATCCACATTTGCACACTCAGTAGAAAACAGTTGATGATAGCTGATGTCCTCTCACTGTGGCGGGTGCCTCTGGCGGAAGCTCTACTTTTAGAGAAGGAGTCCTGGAGGTGCACAGGCTGGCTGTGTTAGGTGGTGCTAAGGCGAGTGAACAGAAAACACACTATGGTCATGGACTGATTCCGCTTAAGAACAAATGCCCAGAAGTTTATAGGATTATTTACAGTGTAATCTTGGATGATCAACATAAGATTAATTAGCTTTTCCTGACTCATTCAGTGCATCTGTCAGGAGTCTAGAGAGGACTATTAGGGTGTGAAAGAGATGTATCTTATTTGTGTGGGTGGAGGTGGGGGAGGTATGTTTGTATTATATGGTTCTGATAAAGTTAATTTATTTTAAATCAGGGTACAGTCTGTCTGAAATTGATTACACTGATTGATATTTAACTTGGACTTTCAGAGACGTGTGGAAGTGTAATAGAGCACTGTGAACCCAATGTGTTGTCAGCCAACTTGAATGGTTATCAGTTTTTCTGTACAGTCTAAAAACCCCTCAAATCAGATGTAGTTTTTCACCTGGAAACACTTGAGACTATTTCTTAAAATGCAGAGTATTTACAGGACAGCCACATTACATCTAAGCAAAATCCCTGACTACACATACTTGGCCATTTATACATGTCTGACTAATATTCATATTTCCCCTATTGCCTGTTACGTTTGCATGTGTGCCTGTGTCAGCATATTCTAACAGTGCAGATTCATGTCTACTTTCCTGTGGCTTGGAATTAGATCCAGATAAAGGTCCACATTTTAAAGTGTTGGTTCTTCCCATTTGTATTTTCTGTTACTACAGTGCTTGGACAGTTAACATAGGACGTTGTGTGATTTTTTTGTTTTGTTGTTTTGTTTTCTTCTGTTCTGTTTTTTCAAGACAGGACTTCTGTGTAGCCTTGGCTGTCCTGGACTCACTTTGTAGACCAGACTGACCTTGAACTCACAGCAATCCACCTGCCTGTGCTGGGATTAAAGGGTGGTCACCACTGCCCAGCTGGAAGTTAAGTGTTTTGACTCATAGTTTTGGAGGCTCCAGTTGATGATTGAGTGGCTCATTATCTTTGGGCCTCTGATGAGGAAGCATATCGTGGTAGAGGCACCTGGCTAAGTAAAACCACTCATGTTATGAGCCAGGAACATAATCCATGTCCCACTATATCCTGGGAGCTTTCCTGGGACTTGTCATTAGGCCCTGTTTCCTCAGAGTCTCATTACCTTCATCAGCACCACCCAGGAGACCATGTCTTTAATGGAATCATGGCCTTTGGAGGTCATTTTTCAGAACTGAAGACTTTAGTTCTTTGTGAAAGAAACAAAATGTTATGTACTGTAGGATTTCTGCTTAGCTTCTTATCTTTAGATGGTCAAACCTCTTTTATTATATGTGAATAGGTGTGAAGGTTGTTCACATTGAAGTCAGGGTATGTGGAAGCCTCTCATGTCTGTCAAGTACCTGTACTAGGAGTCACACACTTCTGGAGAACTTCAAGTAGTCACGGTGGTTTGTTTCCTGTAATGTGTTTGTTAACTAGGAAGTTCTTTCAAGGCACAGATTAGACAGATTTTCAGTTGCTCATTTCCAAAGTAATTATCTATAACATCTTCCGCTACTGCACATTGCTTTAGAATAATTTTAAAGCATAGTCTCCTATGTCAGTTGTATTTAATCTGTGGTAGTTACCTTCTGGTTGTCAGTCTGTTCTAATAGTCCATCAGTTGGAATTTATCCTGGTTGGCTCCTGAATCTGTCTGATGTTGGGACTTGTAGTTTTTTGGCAGCTTCTTTTCCTGTAGTGCTGGTTGGCCATGGCGTCAGGAAGCCTGGTTTTGTTACTCTCCTCAGTATGGGTAGCAGTTGTCTCTGCCTGTAAACCAGTTTCTCTTCCCACATGGTCTGCAGTATGATGTTTGCACATTCAAGATTCTCTGTTTTGCATGTTTTTGATATTGCTTAAGCATAAAACACCTTCTGCCTGCTACATAGTGGAGAAGTTGGGAAGAGTGGTTGTTATAAAAACCCATTCTCGTGTTGTGTCAGTGGAGATTTGCAGGAGAATATGGAGATGCTGACTCAGCACATGCTTCTTTTTAAAATAAAGTTTAAGTAAGATAGGAGCACATTGAAAAGATATTAACTGAAAATCATTTAATGAAGGCTTTAGGGAATAGGTTTAAAGAATGAGGAGAAGTGCCCAAAACATACTAGTTCCTGCCTGGGTCCCAGGGGAGGGCAGGTTTGGGCAGCCAGGAAAACTGTGGAGGTGGAGGTGGTGGTGGAGGTGGTGGTGGAGGTGGAGGTGGAGGTGGTGGTGGAGGTGGTGGTAGAGGTGGAGGTGGTGGTAGAGGTGGTGGTATTATATGCATGTGTGGGTTAGGGCTGTCCCTGTCCTGCCTTGGACTGATGAGAGGGGAAAGGCTGATTTCTTCCAGTTTGGTGACATTTCCCTTGTTTGACTGAATCCAGAAGCTGGAGGTGAGGACAGCTATGTGAGCCATTCATAGAGGACATAGTTCAAGTCCAGAATGGCTTGAAAGGGACTAGAGTGAACAGGTACCAGAGGGCAGGAGACAGGGTTCTCAAGCTGTGCCCATGCTATCATACATAGCCAGGTGACTGACAATAAGTGATACAGTCATTGAAAATTGGTGTCTTATTTTCCAATGCTTTTGCTTGTTAGGAAAAGTTGTGTATTCTTTGCAGGTTTTTTTGGTGTAATTATGACTACTTCTCTTATTACCAACCCAGTTAGTGTGTCCTGGGAAAGCTGTATTGCCCTCCATTTTCCATTCTGTAAAGCTGTGGCATGGAGAGATACTTGTTTTCAAAGAGGTACTTGCATGGTTTTGGTCATACAGCATCAGGTTCTCAAATAGGGCATTGGCTGGCAGTTTAGTTTCCTGCCTCCACAGGAGGAATGTAACATAGAAGATAATCAAATTCCAAGTGTTACTGGTTTCAAAATGTTGGAAGGAACTGCACAGAGGTCAGGAAGGTGGTTTTTAACGTCCTTGTCTTCCATCTCTTTCTGTTGTATGACATTTGGCAGGCTGTTTAAGGTCTTGTCCATATTTCTAGTTATGAAGTGAGGCTGTGAGACTAGTTAACAGGGTAACTAGTAGCTTTTAGCATATGAACCGAACCATTTGCCAGGTTGTTTCTAGTTCTGAAAGGTCTCTTATGGGAGCATACTTTTCAGCTCTGTCTTTGCATTCTTAGAGCTCCTAGTATTGTGTTCAGCAATAGTAAATTAGTGTTGGTATTAATCTCAAAACGTAGAGAATTTGTTAACCAGAGCCTAAATAGTTTAAGTAAGAATATTGGTCCAGTAAGATTTAAAGAAAAAAGAAATTTATTTCTTTATTTATTGTATGTATATGAATGCTCTATCTGCATGTATACCTGCATGCCAGAAGAGGACATTAGATCCTAGTATAGATGATTGGGAGCCATCATGTGCTTGCCGGGAATTGAACTCAACCTCTGGAAGAGCAGACAGTGCTCTTAACCACTGAGTCACCTCTCCAATCTGGTACAGTTAGATTTTTGTGGGCCATCATCATGACTCTTAATTGTGTTTTTCTTGTTTCTGTTGGTTTATAAAATCATTTGCTTTTAAGAAGTTGTTTCCCTGGAATTAAAAACATAATCTAGTGGTAGCCATTTTTATTTAACAAAAATATTGTTTTGACATTTTTTTCTTTTGCCTTGGGACCTAGATGTTGTAAATACATACATAGTATCACATATGTGCTGGTGATAAGAATGTAGAAAGAAACAGAATTGCTTTGGAAACAAAGAGAACAAATGGGAGTAGGGAAAAGAGGTACTGTGTATTATACCTCAATGGAATGGTCTTACATAACTCTGAGGAATAAAAACATTTTAAAAATGCCGTGAGTCAAACTTCTTGATGTGTTAAAGGTTCCTTCTGGAGCCTGAAGAAAACCTGTTCCTAGTCACTTCAGCCAAAAGCATGCTGGGAAATGGGGCAGGTGACCACTGTGATTTCTACACCTAACTCCTTAGTAACTGCATATAATTTTATAACCTCATCATAATTTTAAATTTCTTTCTTTGAAAGATGTTTTTAAGTTGGGTGTGTGCGCCTGTGTGCATGCATGCATGCCATGTGAGTACAGTGCCCTTGGAGTTCAGAAGGGAATGTTGAATCCGCTGTAGCTGGACTTGAAGGTTGTTGTAAGTTGCCTGACGTGGGTGCAGGGAACCAAACTCATCCTCTTCAAAAGCAGGAGGTGCTCTTAACTACAGAGTCACCCATCAGTCTCACTCAATTACTTTAGATCTCTGTTGTTTTCTACTAGTTTGATGAGTATCAGATGATTTCTTGTGTGTTTTTTTTCTCTTCCTGATTAATGGCATTTTACACCTTTTCCTTTACTTTATAAGTTTTTTAAAGATAGGAGAAAGCTTAGGTTTTCCTTTGCATGTATTTATTTTGCTGATAATTCAGTGGGTACAAAGGGATATAGTACTCTACTGTGGTGTTGAGCTTCAGCTAAAATCTAGTAAGCCACCTTCTGTATTGATCCTGACCTTAGCTGACAAATGGACAGACTTGTCCCTGTGTCCTTGAAAATACCTATTCTTTTTGTAGAGGGAGGAAAAGTGTAGCTACCAGAAAGTACCCACACCCTGGAGCCTTTACTGGATTTTTGAGTGACTACTGCTCATTTTCTAGTCTAATAGGAGTGACATTTTCTATTTCTCTTTCCCTAGTGAACTGGAAGATGACTTGCTTGGAGAAGATTTACTGTCTGGCAAAAAGGTAAAAAATAAGATCGCTTAGAAGAATTACTTAATTACAGGGACACACTACCATCCCTTGTATATGAGGTGGGCTTCTAGAGAGCTGAGCATGGACCAGAAGTTTATAAATGGAGTGATTGTTTTGTTGCTCTGAGCCTCATAGATGCTCAGCATGTTCTGTCCTGGAGTTACTCCTCAGCTCAGCAGAATGGCTGCTTAGTAGTAGGTGCTCTGGATAGTACCATGGAGAGCAAATATTTTAGTTTCTACTGTGTCCAGTTCACTCTGGCAGGTAACAGAATTGGGATAACAGTAGCATAAAACATGCTTTTGCCTTAAAGCAATGTAACACTTAATGGGTTTGATACTTTACATGGTGGTTCTGGAACGCACTATTCGCTGATAGCTTAAATATAAAATTTCCAAACTATAATAATACTATATGATATATCGAATACATGGTGCATAATATATACTATATAACAGTTCTGCATATAAATACAGCTAGTTCTCGTGGATTATTTTCTAGACCTTTTTGATTAAACAGTTTGAAGTATTATTTTTAATATATGTGTTTATAATATACTTTTGGTTTGTTTCATAAATCATTTGAAAAGTAGAAATGTGAAGCAAGATATGAAAGCAAGAATTTTGTTTTCCTCTTTTTTGTGGACAAGTGGTATGTATGTCTGCATGTGTTGACATGCTTGTATGTACATGTATATGTGGAGGTCAGGTTGACATTCTCATCTCCCTTAGCCACTCTTCATGTTATTGAAGCAGGGTCTCTTGCTGAACCTGAAGCCAGCTGATTCAGCTAGTCTAGCCTCAGCTTGCCCCAGGCTTTCTGTTTCCCTCTGCCAAGCTTTTGGGTTCCAGGTGGACCACTGTGCCCACCAAGTTTTTGTATAAGTGCTGGGAATCTGAACTCAGTCCTTGATTGGTGAGTGTTTTATTCCCTGAGCCACTGTCTTAGGCCTCCTAAAGTGAATTAATATATTGTGGTTAACTATATATGTTAATATTAAGTGTTTAATGGCATTTGTGAGTGTGTGTATGTACAAGCATTTGTGTCTGAGAAAGGGGCTGTGCATATACATGTATGTGCTTATGTGTGTTCATTTGTGCATATGGAGGCCAAAGATGCTGCTACATGTCTTGTTCAGTTGCTTGCCACATTACTTTTTTGAGACAGGGTTCCTCAATGAGCCTGGAGCTCACTGTTTTTGCTAGACTGGCTAATCAGTGAGCCCAAGGGATCTTGTGTCTCATCCTCTATTGGTGGAATCTGGGTTTATGCTGCTGCTACACCTGACTTCACATGGTGCTGGGGATTACACTCAGGTTTTTATGCTTGTGTGGCAAACACTCACCGAGCCTTCTCCCCAGGTCCTCAACATAAGTCTTTGTGCTTCATTTTCAGTCTTAAG
This sequence comes from Acomys minous, assembly GCF_964271855.1. Classification (NCBI taxonomy): domain Eukaryota; kingdom Metazoa; phylum Chordata; class Mammalia; order Rodentia; family Muridae; genus Acomys; species Acomys minous. The sequence goes on from NC_140487.1 coordinate 42,298,384, forward strand.
ATTGTTAGGGCTCACATGGTCAAGAACTGTCCTCTTCCAGACAGTAGAGTAGATTTGGGCTGTGGATTCATTTCTGTCCTGCTGATGCTGTCTGTGACTCTTAGGCCTTATCAGTATTTTTATTTTTTATTTTTTTTGGTTAGCTTTTGTTCCAGATAGCAGTGTGTGTCCTGGTATTTCTCATTTTTGCATTCCACAGGTCTGATGCTGCTTTTAAAAAAGAATCTTTGTCAGTGTGACTGGTGTTATTGATTGCTGGTTGTTTAATTCATACTTATTTGATTTCTGTTAAGATTGGACCTTTCTCAAGGTATTTATTAGCAAGTTTATTGCTCTTGTCTGTAACTTTACTGGATGCCTGCACTGTGCTTTCCCCGAGAACAAGTGAAATATATAGAGGTGTGCCTTTGTAGTGACACTTAGGCCCTGTGAAAGAACAGAACATCTAGGGCCAGATTTAAAGTGTTGAAAAGGTAAGGCTCTAAATGAGGAAGAGGATGGCTGAGGTGGAGTTAGGCTGCTAGTTTGTAAGACCTTCTATCTGTTTTACATTAGCATCACCTCATGTATGGGACAGGTTGGTACACCAAGGGGTCTCTGTCATGAGTGCTAATGTTTGGATCTTTTTGTCCCCATCTTTAAACTCCTCCTGCTTTGTGAACAGTCCTCATTCTTAGGAGTTTTGGAGAGGGGACTTGTTCTCCTTGGGAAGATGGGGCCAAGGGTTTCATAAGCACTCCCTGCCGCTGCGGTCTTCACTTGGGACCTTTGTGCTCTGAGCCTCGCTTTCTTCTTGACTTTTGATCAGAACCCTCCCAAGCTCCCTCCTTGCCTGAGAAACAATTCACTCCAGTTCAGTGAGATGTGCTGAAAACCATCTCTGGCTTCTTTGCTTTACTGTTTTCTTTTGAGGATTAAAGGTTTTCCAGGGACATAGGCATTTGTTGATTACCTCCAGTTTCTGTTTTTCAGTAGACTCAGAAATGAACGGCTCAATCCTCAGAACTGAGAGTTGGTAACTACCAGAACCTACCACAACATATATTTCATTGTTGGTTGGATAAATTACTACTTGAATGACTTTGGAACCAGTAGTTTGGAGTTTAAATGCACAAGTGCATGCATGAAGTTTAAACATGTGCATGCATACACACACACACACACACACACACACACACACACACACACACACACACACGAGTGAAACAGCCCTCCTTGAGTTTCACTGAATTACTAATTTTTAAGTATTTCCTGAGGTTTTGATTGCTGAATTGGAGAGTAAACTTAGGCTTGTCCATAGCAGGCCTGGCTACTGGGTAGCATTTGTTTCATTGTTAGAACTGGCCCCTTTGGATGGCTGGTTGTAATCATTAAAGCGAATTTGTCATAGGTCTGTGAATCATAGATCCATCCTTCTGTATTGGAAGAGTAGTTTTGGGTAGCTTATTTGATTGTACAGGTAGATGAAGTTTCTTGAGCTAATACATTTTCCTAGAATTATTTTTGACTAATGGAAGTACTATAATAAAAATACAGTCAAGTTTAACATGTTTTATTTATAAGCTGTAGATATCAGACTGATTGCTTCGTTTATAGGAGTAGAAAATCGTGGGGGGGGGGGGGGAGAGAGAGAGAGAGAGAGAGAGAGAGAGAGAGAGAGAGAGAGAGAGAGAGAGAGAGAGAGAATTTGTTTGTGTTTGGTTACCCTTTGGAAGAGTATGTCCCTTGTAGACGTAGGAATACTTTTAGTAGAGGAAGAAAGTTGAACCACCTCTCAGTCTTGAATATTAGGGCATCTTTAACCCAGTTTAGAATTTAGAACTCTAGCAAATCACTCTGCTGCTTCTGCATACTAATAAGATAGGTGACAACACTGAACGATTTGAGTTGTTACTTGTATTTTCATGCCATCTATATGAAAAGCCAGTTATGTTTTTAATCCATTGACCATAAAAACCGCTTATATCAAATTTGTATCTCTTATTGTTTACAAACTTCAGGTTTCTGTTTCTGTCACTGTTAGTCATTTTAAGGCCACCATTCCTTTTGGAAGACTGACCTTGAGTTTACAGAGATCTACCTGCGTCTGCCTCTGAGTTCTGGGATTAAAGACATGTGCCACCAAACCAGGCAATGCAGCCATTCTCTTTTTAACTTGTAATTTTTTTGTTTTGTTTTTCAAGACAAGGCTTCTCTTTTTTAGCCTTGCTTGTCCTGGGCTTGCTTTGTAGACCAGGCTGGCTTGAACTCACAGAGATCTGTCTGCCTCTGTCTCCCTGAATATTGGGATTATAGGCATGAGCACCTGTACCCAGCTTAAACTTGTAAATTAAAAAAAAAAAAATTTTTTTTTTTATATATTCACTTTACACCCCAATCATCGGCTCCCCCTCCCCACGTGCCCTCAAGCACATCAAGTTGCATTGACTGAGAGCATCCTCATGCACTGAGGCCAGGCAAGGCAGCCCCGTTAGGGGTAAGTGATGGAAAAGCAGGCAACAGAGTCCATGACCTAGACAGCACCTGTTCAACTTAACTAGGGGACCCATATGAAGATCAAGCTGCCCATTGTTCCATACGTGTAGGGGACCTAGGTCCAGGCCACGCGTGCTCTTTGGTTGGTGCTTCCATCTTTATTAGCCCCCACGGGTCTAGGTTAGTTGGTCTTCTTGTGGTGTTCTTGTCCCCTCTGGATCCTTCTTATCAGCCCCCTTCCACAGGACTCCCTGAGTTCTGCCTAATGCTTGGCTGTGAGTCTAAGCATCTGATTCCATCAGCTGGTGGGTGGGAAGGCAGCCATTCTTGTTTGAGTATTTTGGTTAAGAAAAAATTGTTTAGTAGATTCCCTTCCAGGGATGTCTTACTTAACCTTTTATGCTAGAATTAGAATAAATGTGACCATTATTCTTGCTTGATATTTACTTGCCTTTGGCATTTAAAAATTTCTCAGGGGTTAGCCAGTAGGCTGTATGTGGACTCTCTGGCTTTTCTGTGGCAATGCCAGGCTGAACAAACGTTCTGGATGGCAAGAAGTTGAACAGCAGGAAGTTAGAAACAACCCTTTCAGGGTAAGCTTGTGCTCGGTAACAAGTCTTTTTATGGAAGTGACAACACACTAATTAGATTTTTTTTTTTTTAATTAGAATCAGTCGGATTTGTCAGATGAAGAGCTGAACGATGATCTTTTACAGAGTGATAATGAAGATGAAGAAAATTTCAGGTACTCAATATTAACTCATTAAAACTGGACCACATTTAACTAAATTCATGGGAACTGTTTATATACTTTGTAATAATAATGAGTAATTGAATAATGTGATATTGGACTGCTAATATATAATTACATTCTGAATGGGATATTGTTGTATTCTGATGTGGAAGCCATATAGATTGTTCCCATAAATAGTTCAGTGGCTAAAGTCATATATGTTACTCAGAGAAGGTTGAGATGGCTCAGTGTTGTGTCTGCTTATAATGTAGTAGTTTCTGACTTGATATAGGTGACTGCAGTTTGATATTGTTGCCTTTATTTTCTTTTCATGACAGATCTACTACTCTGGAGAGGTACTTGGAAATACTCAGAAAAATTTCTCATTTTAGGAGGAAACATGGGGAAAACGCACACATGTTTTTGGGTTATAAATGTGATTGCAAATCATCATACAAAGGCCATACATTTGTAACCTCTTTTCTCACATGGTTTATGGCTAAAAGCATTCTACCAGCAAGATGTATTTGTCAATTCTCTTCTTTGATATCAGGAATTTTATTTTGATCTTTTAAGTAAAGTTGGCCTTGAAATGTATCTTTGGAGTTTATCCAGAAGCTTAAAGTTTATGATGTGCTCAGTTTTGCTGTATAGGTTACTTGCTATGAGCACAGATTTACTTTGTGGTATTGAATTTGAACCCTTTAAAAAATATTTTTATTTAATTAAAAAATTATATATATAGTATTTTGTTTGAATGCATGTTTATGTACTACTGTATGTTCTCTGAAAGCAGAGGAGGGCATCAGATCCTCTGAAACTGGAGGTATAGATGGCTGTGAACCGCCATGTGGGTGCTTAGACTAGAGCCTGGGTCCTCCAGAAGAATAGGCCAGTGTTATTTATTTATTTATTTTTAAAAGATTTTACTTACTTATTTTATGTATGAGTGTTCTACCTGCATATACACATGTATGCTAGAAGAGGAGGTCAGGTTCCAGTATAGATAGTTGTGAGCTACCATGTGGTTGCTGGGAATTGAACTCAGGACCTCTGGAAGAGTAGACAGTGCTCTTATCTGCTGATCCATTTCTCCAGGTCCTAGATCAGTGTTCTTAACAGCTGAGCTATATATCCAGCCCTTGCATTTGAACTTTTTCTTTGAAATGTTTGCACTTTAGGAGTTAGTGATATAATTAGGTATAATATGGTTTGTGGCTTTAAGACTCTTTGCTGTCCTATGAAGACATTGCTAGTTTGTTTGATTTAGACAAGGATCATATTGTAGTATTGTATACACTGTTCTGAAACTCATGTCAATGCTCCTGAGTGCTGGGATTATAGACATGAACCACCATAACTAGTGGTGTATCCATTATTTTTTAAAAATATATGTGTGAGTAGCATACATTTATTTGAACATTGAGATATACTTTCATACAGATTTCTAATGTTTTGATATTCTTAGAGAAGGCCTAATAATTTATTTACATTATATATTTTTAAAAAGAAACCAAATTGTTCTTATATCTAACTGCGGAGGCTGGAGAAATGGCTCAGCAGTTAAGAGCACTTACTGCTCTTGCAGAGAACTCTCACTTTGTTTCCCAGCACCTTTCTCAGGGTACTCACAATCACCTGTAATGTCCAGTTCTAGGGGATCCTGTGCTCTCTTCTGGCCCATGGGTACCAGTCATACATGTAGTGCATGTATGTTCAGGCAATCACACATACCATAAAATAAATTTAAATAAGTCTTAAAAACAATCCTTCGCTTTTCTGATTATAAAGCAGAATTCTTGTTTTCGGTTAACAGTTCTACCATACAGATCCCATCTGTTTCTTTCTATAAATGTAGATGGAGATGCAAAGTGTTTAGGTTCAGTCTTGGATGTTTGTCAGCCAGACCAGCTTCTTCATCTGCCTGACTTCAATCTTTTGGTCAGATAACAGAGCTGACAATGCTGGAGATGCTATTCACATTGTCATCAGTGGCCTTGGACCACTTGGAATATAGCACAGCTGTATTTTCTTGGATTGTTGAGTGTACTCTCCCAGTGGGATGTCTATGTTACCAGTGATTGGTTAAGTCTTACAATTCACTTATGTGATGATGCAGCTCTGAGCTTCCTCTCAGTGTGTCTTTCATTCTGTTTTGTCATCTAGTTCTCAGGGTGTTGCCATCAGTCTGAATACCACCTCTGGCATAGTTGCATCATTTGAGCTGTCTGATAATACCAACGACCAATCCGGAGAACAAGAATCTGTGTATGAACAAGGAGAGGATGAGCTAGCCTACCACAAACCCCAGGAACAAGAACTGTATACTCAAGAGTACCCAGAAGAAGGACAGTATGAAGGCCATGACACAGAGTTGACAGAAGACCAGATAGAATATGGGGATGAACCAGAGGAGGAGCAGCTGTACAATGATGAAGTGCTGGACATTGAAATCAATGAACCTTTAGATGAATTTACAGTGAGTCTTTTCTCTTTTGAATGGCCAAAGATAACATGGCTTCCTGCGCATAGGTTTCTAGACTGATTTGAAATCTATTTACCTCCCGTGGGAAGGAGAGAAATTAGACCTTATTATCACTGTCTGCCAGTTTCTTTATCAGAGCTATGACAAAGTTTGTGTTGACAGCTTGTTTGGCCAGTGGTAATGCTCCTTTGTCATTCTGGAAGGCTACAAAGAATTGTGACCTTGAGGATTGCACTCTAAGGAAGAAAACAGCTTTGTGTGGTGGAGGCACACTGTCAATGTTAGAAGTACTTAATGCAGAGCTTTTATCCCGGCTTTAGACAAGATCTGATAAAGTCCTTCTAAGGTGAAAAGATTATTGACCTGCTAAAGACATCTTTAAGGTGCTAATATTCCACAGTGATTGATGTCCTGTTTTCATTTATCCCTATCTTACTGTGAACTGTCTAAACCTGAATAAAGAGGTTGAGGTTAGTTTAGAAAATGTCACACATAATTTGTTATCTGTAATCAGCAACCTAAGATGGTGCTAGTCTTTATTTCAGAAAGATATCCATGGTAGGTAGTGTTTATTTTTATAAACTCCAGGAGAGAAATGGGTACTGGTGTAAGATTAGTCATTGTCATAATAGTACGTTATCAGAAGAGGTTTGTCTTTTTTTAAAAGCTCCTAATGACATTCATGATGAAAAGCTGTTATTACCTCAGCATGTAGTGCCTAAGGGTCTCATTTCATTGGGTTCCGTGAAGGCCGAGTGGATGTGGAACTGCTGAGATGGACAGGAGGTGTCCAGTAGACTCCTTGTTGGTGAGAGTAGCCCTCTCATTTGTGGTGCTTACATTTGAGGACTGGGCCTCATGTTATGTAGCAGCCTTCTTTACAAGGGGTTGATGATACAGAGCCTGAAAATATTTAGTTCAGTCATGACTGGGTGTTGTGTTTGTTCTTCAGAAAGTGTGTGTAGTTTGTGGTCAGTGGAGTTGTGAAACAGCATCATGGAGCGATATATTTTAGCAACCAGACCTTCAGTAGATAGTGTCTTCTAATGCTGGCATATGTGAGACATCATAATTTAAAATGTTTGTTGAATTAACCCAGGCTCTTTTCGAAAATGGGCTTCTTCTCTTCTTGTAGTAGTTGACTGTTACTGTTCATTTGTAACATTAGCTGTTCAGTTCTTGGGTCCTCTATTCCTTAAATAGTTAGCACATCTTTACTAATTATAATTCATATAAATATTGTTGAGCCATAAAAAGCATGGAATAGAGGAAGTGTTCACACAGAATGGAAAGTGTGTCTAGGGTGAGCTTGCTCAGCCACTTACTTGGTTCTTATGGACTTGTAAAGAGAGAACTTGTAGTTAGTGAGAAATTTTCCTCTAATGCATTTCATTGTCCAACTTGGGACCACATAATGTCCCAGGAATAATACAAAATCCACATAAATAAATCAGCATCCTGTGGTCCAAGATTCAAGTATGGAAAAGGATAAAATACTTAAATCAAACATTATAGAACTCTTTTACATTAAAATGAATTTTTTTTTCAGAATTAAAAAAAAACTCTCAAAAAATCTTTAAAATCTCACTTGCAAATTCTGAGTGTGCTAGTATTTTACAGCTGAATGTTCTGTAAGCAGTGGCACCTTACTATATTTGGTTTGGAGCCAAAACTATCATCTCTCTTCATGGATACTACAGTGATAGTGTCTGAAGTGCCTGGCTGCCCTGGGTGGGAAGAAACTAGGATTAAGCTGTGGAGTGCATTGCTCTCGTCCAGCAGCTGAGATCTGAGACTGTCCCTGGTGTGCATATTGTCATTAGAGAGGAAACACATGGATAGGTTGTGCTCCCATGTTCCCAAGGGTATGTAGTTCCTTGAATGGCTTATACTGGGTCCTTGTCCTAGTCAGAATTTGTTAACCTGATCTCCAAAGCCAGAATTAACTCTGAAATGTGACCCTACAAGCATGGGCTTTCTGTGAGAGCCCACCCAAAGAAACCTGCATCTGGTGCAGAACTAGCCATAGAATCCTTAAGACCACAGACTTTTTAACTGAAAGGGGTACTGTCACCATGAAGAGTGAGAGATCCCAGAGATGTTGAGAGACTGATCGGCACAGCTCCAGAGCTCTGCTGTATTTTGTTTAAGTGAATTTTGCAAGCATCATTGTTGATGAGTGTGATTGCATTTTACCATCTGTACTCTGATAGCAGCAGACTCAGCTGCAGACAGAGGTGTATTTGTTGGTGACATTAAAGTGTATTTGCTGTGAAGTTAGTATCAGATGAGAGAGATCTCATAAAACGTTGTTCAGATTTACTGTTTGTGTAGAGAGTAGCAGACTGTTCCATTGTGTATTTGGCTGAAATGCTGATCAGCATCTCCACTGTTGGTGTAAAGTGGAACGCATTGTTAGGATCATCTCGAGAAGCAGGGGGGTCAGCTCCTCCTGCCCACTACTTGTTGGTAATGCCAGTAGCAGTCTGCTTTCTTTGGCACTGTGGTGATCTCTAGTCACCTTGTCTACTACCTTGCCTGAGCCCAGAAAGGACAAGCTTGCCTACTGATAAGCCCTTTTCCATTTCATGTAAGACTCTTACCCAGCAGAAGGAAAGGCCTGATAAAGAGTCCACTGTAGTGTAGTGTGTGAAAAACACTTTGCTGTGTCACATTGCCTACCCCTGCTCTTGCTGTTGGTGTCGTGTTGGCCTCATGTTGGCCATGAGCATGGAGACCAACTCCTGCTGCCAAGCTCCTCAGTGAGCACACAAGCTTGGTTCTTGTAAGGCTTTTTTCCTAAAGGCTGATTGTGAGAGCTGTTCAACTGGGGCTTGGCTCTGAAGCCGAGCCATTGTTGGTCACTCTCATCACTGGACCAGCATGTGTGCTTGGCTTGCATGCCTGTGCAGAGGAAGCACCTGTGCTCTGTGCTTGGTCAGGGCATCACCACAATAGAATGTGTTAAAATAACTCTGCATGAATCATACATGAAAAGTGGTTGAAAACACCCAAAAGCTTTGTGAGAAAAATGTTTCTTCTCTTTAATGGCCGTTAGGATGAAGAATACTTACAGGCTTATGGTGGGCAACAAGGGCTGCAAGTGCGGGAAGACTGTGAGGCTGAAGATGACTTAGATGAGATTACTGATTCCCAGGTTGCTTCTGAGACCCACGAGGTACTTGTTCAACTTCTACAGTTTCCTGAGTTTCTTTCCTTCCAGATTTAAAATGAGCACCTACTTAAGGGGAAAACAAACAAACAAACAAACAAAAACAAACTATCAGTGAAAAGTTGATGCATCTCTGAACTGTCGTTATAGTAGAAACCCAAGCCCCAGCCTAGAGAATTGAGTTCTGGTGCCTGGTGTCTGTGAGAAATGTGTACCCTGGAGTGGTAATACTTCTTCCTTTTTAAAATTTTTATTTCTCTGTAATATTGCGCGTGCCTGTGTGTATGTGTGTGTGTGTGCGCGCGCGCATGCTTGTGTGCTTGTAAGTATCTGTGCATGGCATACACATGGTCAGTTAGAGGGGACTTGCGAAGTTTCTTCTCTCCTAACTTTATGTGGATTCTGAGGGGTCAAACTCAATTTTGCACAGCAAACTCAGGTTTGCACAGCATGTACTCTGCCTGCTGAGCATTGTAGCTGGCATAAGTGGTAGTGCTGAAAGGGAATTTTAGGGCTGACTTTAGAAGTGGTATGCCACTGCTTTGAATTCAGTGCTATAATTATTTTAATTAGCTAGTTTGGACCATTATTCAACACAAACAATGTAAGATTCCTTGTTTTAGATTCTATCTTAGGTGTTAAAGAAACAGAGAAGACCTGGGTTTCTGCCCACAAGGAATTTGCAGTCTAACGTAGGAAGAAGTTGCTCAGAATTACTGTTATGGACAGCAGAAAGTGACAGATAGCTCCCAGGAGAGAGCTTAAACACAAGAGTTCTGAAGGCCCCTGTGGGGAGGGCCCATGTCTGAGGCTGTGTTGAAGAAATGACCTGGAGTACTATTGAAAGAAGAGTGGGCCTCTGGTAATTCTGAGCTGTTCTCTTGGTGAGGTAGGTAGGGGACTAGCTAGGTCTGTAATAGTCTCTAAAACATTTGTATCCCTTGCAACTTTTTCCCCCCCGGAATGTTCTTTTCTGCTTGCTAGAAAAGAGATCCACAAAAGCCAGTGTTTCCTGGCTTATGCCGTTTATTTACAGTGGGTGTTAGTATCAAGGCCTTAAAAGACTTTCTTTTCTCTTGAGTGCTGGGTGTAAAACAGGAACATTTCCCTTAAGCTGAATTTTACTTTTCTTTCTGTACTTTGTATCTCACTCTTTGAAATAAATTTTAAAAATAGAGAAAAAACGAGACTAGTGTAAGAGACCCTTCACCTCATTGTACAGTTGTAGAAGGTGTCTAATGCAGAGGACCCTGGCAAAGGGGAAGAAGACCCAGAACAGGCAGGCTGCCTGAAACAGTATTATTCTGCCTAGCGTACGTTTACCCAACTTGGTCTTATCTGCGAGGACACTTGCAGATGTGAGAAGAAATCAAGTAGACCTGAAAGCAGGGAGCAGAGCAGTTGGAAGGCTGCCAAGGAGGTCTTTGGGTGGTCAAAGGTTGGAAGGAAAACAGAATTCTGTGCATATATCACGTGTCCTCACAGGATAAGCAACTGAATTATTATAAGCACATGAAAAGATTCAATAAGGTAAGATTTAAAATCTATTTTAAGATTGACAACATCTGAGAATACTGGAAGATGTCTTATTTTGTTGGGGGACCTATACTAGCAATGTCACAACAGGATTTCTTTGGGTTCTGCTATCTTGTGGGCGTGTCAAGCTTGTTTTTTGTTGTAGAATCTGTCCAGGTGTGCTTCTGTACCTGGTGACCCTCAAAGGAAGGGTCTTCTTTCAGGGCAGGTCTGTTTAGGTCAGAATAGAGTCCTACATGCAAGAATTTCTCTTTAAGCACTGCTCCCTCTGGACATGATGACAGGTGAACAGGGCTTCAGGGAAGTGCTCCTGCTGTGGAGATGACTCATGACTCAACCCTAGTCCTGGTCTTTGTGAGATGTGAGAAGTGTGGCAGCCCACTTTGCCCACTTTCAGTATAATCTACACCTTTACTGTTCTTAACAGGCCCATCAGCCCTAAAGCATGTTGTCCTTCAACTCAACACTCCTACTTTAATGAGAATTTAAAACAATAATCTAAGATGGGGTTCAAAATCCTAGAATGTGTGTATTGGCAATGTCAAAAATCTATTGTCACCATACTGACCCTATAGGAGAGGAACCCAAGCCTTTCTTTTGCTGTGAAGCATGGGAAGATATGTTTGATAATTAAATGAGAGGAGCCAGGTGCTATATTCTTCTCTTAGCTCCCTTATTGCTTGTTTGTAAGTCTAAAAACAAACAGCCAAAGTTTGGATGAAGATAAAATAGTCATAGTGATTGCTTTTAGACTGTGGGGTTATTTAGTCCTGACCACGGAGTTTTCTGTTAACCCCAGCATTAGGGTGTTATAGACAAGTGGATCCTGATTTTCACTGACCAGACAGTCTAGCAGAACTAATGAAAAGATCCTGCCTAAGGGAGTGAGAGAGAGACCAAGTGACCTCTGATGTGTGCACACATGCCCCTCCCCAATAATAGTTTGCATTCAGCAAACCAATCATTTAGATCAAATGGTTAAGTTTTTATGCATGCATATATCCAGCTTACCGTCTGTGAACAGCTCTGGGGTACAAGCCAGAGACACAGCTCTGTACAGCTCTGTACAGCTACCTATAGTAGCCTCATTTCTTTTTAGAGACCTCAAGACAAGTGAAGCTGGGGTTCTTGACTTCACCACAAGAAAGAAGATGAGGATGAGCTCATATTAAGTTCAATGAAGTTCATGGAGAGAGAGGACAGAGAGAGACAGATTGCACAGGGTTTAAAGGAAAAACTCCCAGCATGAGTCGTGATATGTCTTTGTAGGAGCCCCATACCTTTACTTTGGTGGATTCTTCAGGGTGCTGAGGAATTTAAATGAGATTCTAGGGTACTTCCTGAAAGAATTTGATAGGATTTCAACTGATGAGCTCATAGGAATTGCTGATAGAGTTAGAATGTTTTCAGGTAAACCAAAGTTAATAGTGGTATTTATGAGATTCTCATAAAATATCTGGGAAAGGAGTAAGGACAAACTCAGGGCCTTAAAAGTGGCTCATTCATTGTGATCTGGGTGTGGTGGTGCACACCTGTAGTCCCAGCACTCAGGGAGGCAGAGGCAGGCAGATCTCTGTGAGTATAAGGCTTCCAAGTGGTTTACAAAATGAGTCCAGGACAGCCAAGGTTAACAGAGAAACCCTGTCTGGAAAAACAAAAGAAAACCAAAGTGGTTCACTGTTATTTTAACATTTATGTTTGAAAATTTCTCTATATAAAAGGAATACTGTGATTCTGTTTGTCAGCCCTCACAATAAATCTCAGTAATTGTGCTAGAATCCTTAGTTTTCCACTGGCAAAAAATATTTCACCCAGACAGCAGAGGGGAGTTCCTTTCTTGTCTCATTTCCTGTCCCATAATTTCCCGTCTTTCTATTATACTTTATTGTCCTTGATGAAGGATAATCCCATTACTCTTCAGGAAAGTCAAATTCGGTTTAAGGGAAGGCTCCTTCTGGCACTCAGCACACAGAGAAAAGATCAGCATAGTCTTTTTAAGCCCTGATATTAGCACCCAATTAGACACCTTCTTCTACAACTGCACAATGAGGTGAAGATTAGTGTAAGAACACTAATCTTTTATTTTTTCTCTATATTTAAATTTATTTCAAGAGTGAGACACAAGTTCAAAAAGAAAAGTCGAATGCAGCCTAAGAGAGAGGCTCCTTTTCTTTTTAATTGATTATGTATACAGTGTTCTGCCTGCATGTACACCTGCACACCAGAAGAGGGCACCAGATCTCATTATAGATGGTTGTGAGCCACCAAATGGTTGCTGGGAATGGAACTTAGAACCTTTGGAAGAGCAGCCAGTGTTCTAAACCTCTGAGCCACCTCTCCAGCCCATAGAGGCTCCTGTTTTAACACCCAGCACTAATAGAGAAAAGAAAGGAGTAGTCTTTTAAAGCCCTGATGATATTAATACCTACTGTAGATAAACGACTTAAGCCAAAAACACTGGCTTTTTTTGTTTGTTTTTAAGTCCTGGCTTTGCAGAGGCTAATACTACTGCTTCTCCTACCCTACTTGATCTAAGTGTACTAGAAATTCATCTTTCTTTCTTTCTTTCTTTCTTTTTTTTTTTTTTTAAAGGAATTCATCTTAATGTCTACCTGCTCCTGCCTTGGTTTGTTTTTGTGGTGTTGGTATTGAATCTAGAATCTCAGGCATGTTAAACAAGAGCTATGCCACTGAGCTATACTCACAACCTCATATTTTTACCCCACATAGTTTTGAATTAATCCAAGTACTTACATGTAGACTAATTAAATTTTTTTGATATACCTTATTGTTTCTTGTTAGATATTTGGGTTGGATAAATGTTCGCCTTTTTTGTTTTGTAGTAGGTATTGGTAGAATTACTGAGCTAGATTAGCATGTTGCTGATTTTTAAGGTAATTAACAAACAGTTTTCCAAAGTGATTGTATCATTTTATACTTTTGGTCTGGTAGAGTCCTCATCCTTCCTCCTCACTTGATATCATGTTCTTTCTTCAGCCCTTTAATGGCTGCATCATTACTCTGATGGCAAATGACACTGAGCACTGTTTATATATTCTTTTGGACTTACATAATCTAAGGATTTGAATGTAGTCACCTTTTCTTTAAAGTGGTTGTCTTTTCTTTATATAAGCTGCAGAATGTATAAGCTCTTCATTGAGATTATTGATTATATATTTGTATTTTACATAGATAGTATATTCGTTTGTGTATAGTTTATGTGCATATTTTTAGTGTCTGTAATCTACAGAAAGGTTGCTAGGAGGGTGTCTATTTATTCTAGATATAAAGTCCATTGGCAGATACATGATCTGTGAATTTTTTTTCTTAACCTCTGAATTACATCTTCATTTTCTTATTTTAATTATTTTTATTTTTGGGGTTTTTTTGTTTGTTTTGTTTTGTTTGAGACAGGGTTTCTCTGTGTAGCCTGGGCTGTCCTGGACTCACTTTGTAGACCAGGCTGTCCCCGAACTCACATTGATCTGCCTGCCTCGGCTTCCCAAGTGCTGGAATTAAAGGCTTGCACTACCACACCCAGCCTCCATCTTTATTTTCTTAAATTTAAATTTTCTACCTGAGATCAGGCATATTCAAGGTAGTATGGCTGTAAACAAATTAAAGTTTTTAAATTTTTTCTCTTTAATGTATATGGGAGTTTTGTTTGCATACATGCTGGTGTGCCACATGTGTGCTGTGTCTTTGAGGGCCGGAAGAGAGGGCATCAGACCTCCTGGGTCCTCTGTTGAGTTGTCTCTCTAGTCCTCAAATGTAATTTTTATAAGTAGAAAATAATTTGGATGATGACCAAGTGATTTTGTAACCTAAGAAAATTTTGATTACCCCATGATTATAAAATTAACTCCCTCTTTTCTTCTGGAAGCTTTGAATCATTGTTAGTCTAGGTTAGATTTGAGATATGAGAACAATCCCTTGTTTTTAAATAAAAATGCTTTTCCAGATGTTCTGGTTTGCTGTGTAGGCTTTCCTTCATATCAGGTCACTGTAGTTTTTGTGTTGTTTGCTGACTTTGTTTACTCTTGGGCTCTTCTGCATTAATTTGTTCTATAGAGTGTGTATGTCAGCACACCACAGCAGTTGCAGTAATGGAGCATGGAACCAGGTAAAGCAAGCCACCACTGTGATTCTTCCTAAGGTTCTTTTCTGTAATGGACTTGTCAGTATCTACTTGAAATCTGGCTCGGTTTTTGATGGAGATGTCCATGTATCTCTAGAGTAAAGTGGACAAGTTTACTTTTTTACTTTTTAAAGGTTTATTTTATACTCTTCAAGTGTGTGTGTGTGTGTGTGTGTGTATGTGTGTGTGTGTGTGTGTGTGTGTGTGTGTGCGCGTACCTGCCTGCCTGCCTGCCTATCTGTCTGTATATTTGCCTCTGTACACGAGAACAGGTATCTATGTATACCAGAAAAGGGTGTTGGATTTGTCAGTGCTGGAGTTAGTGGTGGTTGTAAATCACCTTATATGAGTGCTGAAAACTCAGTTTGGATCCTTTGCTAGAGCAGTATGTAGTCTTAACCACTAAGCCATCTCTCCGGACCCCCACCCCCGTTACCATTTTAATAAATTGTTAATGAAACATCTTTCTTCTTTCTTTGTAATGAGAATCCTTTTTATTTCCTTTGTCTTATTGACTTCCAGTGCAGGTGCTATGTACAGCAGAAAACTAGCGTCAAAGCCCACTTTCTTGCCTTATTTTCAGTGCTAAGAGGATGGCATTTTATTGCTTGTCAGTAAGTTTGCTCTCAGATTGAAGAAATTCTTTTGGTTCTAGTTTGTTAGTAGTGATTTTCTGATGGGCACTAAATTTTAGTAATCCCCTTTTTTGTATCTATTGAAGTAATTATGTGGTTAATATAACTGCTGCATTAAGGTTTTTGCTTTGGTGGACATGATTTCTTCTTTCTGGCCATATTACTGTAGATCCATGAGTTGGCCTCATTGGGAGCTTGTGAGGAATGTGGACGCTCAGGCCCCACTCTAGTCTTCCCTGGTCAGAATCTGCTTCTGAACAGGATTTCGGCCACTAGTATATTTGTTAACACAGAGCAGTCCTGCCTGAGCATGTGGAGGTACAGCAGGGACATTTTGGCAATGATGTGCTGAAGATTCTGCATAGGTGCCACTAATTCTGATTTCAGATATGCACACGTGATATAGAAATGGTTAGTGGCACACTAGCAAGAGTCTGACAGTCTGGGCCTGCAGAATTCTCCAGCATGCTAAACTTTACAGCGCTGAAAAGCCATAGTCATCGGAGTGAAATTGACATGCCAGGCTCCATGTTCATTCAGCATTTGGATTCCTGGAGCTTCCTGTTTGTACTACTTGTTATAGAGTCTGACTTGTTAGTTAGCTCTTTGCCTTGAAAATGTTTAGGAAAGGAAACTAACAGTGATTATGCGAGGGTTTAGCTTTTTACACATTTTCTAAAAGCATGCATTTGTTTCTTTTAAGATGAAGAACTGTTCATGATAATGAAGAGGCGAGCTGCATTTTTTATTACACTGGTAGACAGTGTTGAAGTGAGCCTTATATTCAGTAGTGCCTGTCTTCACCTGCCAGTGGGCTGCTGAGATTGACGTAAGAGGGAGATGAGAGGGCCATAGGAGCTCAGAGAGAAGAATTGTGTGAAAAAACCGCTTTAGTTTGTTTGGGTTAGCACTAGAGGAGTTTTTGTAAGGGACTCTTACAAAAGGGACTAAAATAAAACATGGTTTAAGTAGCAGAAGAAATGGTTTTTGTCATTTACTGGTCTCAGCACTAAGTACACAGTGGCTTAACACTAGACAGCAAGAGTGAAGTCAGGAGGAAAGGGAGGAGGGGAGTGATGAAGAAGGGTTGTGAAGACTTCAGGAGCAGCAAGCAGCCACACAGCCCAAGGCTGAGGGACAGCTCTCCTGACGGAAGTTAGGGGCTGTGAACTGGTGGGCTTACATGGCTGAAGTAGCCATTGCAGCTACCAGGTGAGTTGTACATTGCTAACCTAGTGTTATCGTAGTGGTATGGATTTACTATAAGATAAAAGGTGATAGCTTATATCATAGTCAGAGACAACCTAAGTTGTGTGGAGCTTTGCTGTGGTCTAGATTTGCTGTAAGGCAGCAGGGATGTTTAATCGATGCCTGTGCTCTAGCAAGTGTGAGTAGCAGCAGTGTGGAGGTCCTCAGGTGTTAACTACACGCAGGAATTTGAAGGTATTCCAAAAGAAAGTTTCTTTTTAATATTTGAAGTTTTTCCCCACTGGAGTTGGCTTCACGTTTCACATAGCCTTTTACCAAGATCTTTAAAGTATGCTTAGACTTTTAGTGACTGTGGACTTACTTCTCCTTGTTTGCTTGTCTGCCTGTAGGGAGGAATGGAAACCTTAGAACTCCAGAAAGACATAAAAGAAGAATCAGATGAAGAAGATGATGATGATGAAGAATCTGGACGATTGCGTTTTAAAACAGAAAGGAAAGAAGGAACAATTATTAGGCTCTCAGATGTGACTAGAGAAAGAAGGAACATTCCAGAAACTTTGGGTAATTTTTGTTTTTGGCCTGTGGGTAATTTTGTTTGAGGGGGTCCTGCTTCCCCAATCTTTATTTCCATTTCAGATTTCTCCAGATCTTATCACGATTGACTGTTGGTGAGGGCATCTGGTATATGGGAGACTGGTGCTCAGCTGTGCTCATCGTTATGGCAAGCAAACACTTCTGGGTTATAAGTGTTTCAGTGGAGTATTTAGAAGTTGTCTGTCTGTCTGTCTCTCTGTCTATCTATATATGGTCTAAAGCTACTCCTTCATGGCCTGTCTTTCTTGGCTGTACTGAGGTGGTGGCATGGGAATGCTTGGCCTAGATACTGGCTTTCTCTACTAGACTGTGCCCCTCAGGTAGCTAGTGCTAAATCTGGGCCAAATTGGTTTTATTTTGCGTTTGTAACATCTTCGTAGCCATCCTTTGGGGTTTTCTCTGTCTGTTGCCCCAAGTGTTCAGTGACTAGCTAAGAGATTGTTACCTGAGTGTCAAGAATTTGCCACTGAAGACCTTCTTCAGACTGTTGCTGCCTGACACCATCCCCTCCAACCCTTTGTACAGTTTGTATCCTGTCCCACTGATCATTGGGTTCACATAGGATTGACACAATCACCCTATGGGCTGGGAGCATTGCTGAGTGGTAGAAGCACCTGAGGCTTTTGAAAACAGTGTTGGGGCTACTCCTAGCCATTTTGAGTCTTTAGTTCCAGGCAGTACCCAGGAAGGTTGTATTTTCAGTGTGTTCCCAGCTGTGGCTTTCTAATGAGGAAGACAAGCCTTACAGGACATCCAGGTCTATTTGCCTTTCTATTTTGGTCTAGATAAAAGTAAAGGTCCAAGCCTTACATTACCTCAATGGTCTGATCAGTCAGTCTTCTCTCCCTCCCTCTCCTCCCCCGCCCCCCCCCCCCGTATGTGTATGTACAGAAGTTGGCAGATATACTCTCCTACTCTCCTTTTATTTTTAAACACTATTGTTTGTGGTTGTGTTAGTTATTTTCCTGTTGCTGTGACAAAATCCCATGGCCAAAACAACTTATAAAAAAAGTGTTGTTGGGCTTATAGTTTCAGAGGGTTTGAGTTTATGATGGCAAAGCAAAGCTACGGTGGTAGGAACAGCTGAGAGTTCAAGTCTTGATCCACAAGTAGGAGGCAGAGAGAGCAACACAGACATATTGGTAATGGTGTAAGTCATTAGAAACCTCAAATCTTGCTCCTTTCCCCAACAAGTCCACACCTTCTAATCCTTCACAAATAGTTCCATCAATTGGGACCAAGCATTTCAAATATATGAGCCCATGTATCTTGTCATTCAAGGCTTGGGGCCTGGAACCCTAGCTAGGAACTGTGAGGGAATGAAGAAAAGATAGACAGACACACAGTGAAGCCTGGGGTCCAGTGAGGTTCTCTAACATTACCTTAAGCTACCTCCAGCTACTTGGAACCTCAGCTTTTTCCTTATGTACAGCACAAGGGAATGGGCTAGCTAGCCTTGGTAGAAAGTCTGTATAAGAAAGCAGTCTCAGGCTATAAACATCTCAGAGGAGGAAGCACCTAGTCTTTGCCCACACTGATCAGTTGTTCAAAGTTGGACTCCAACTCCAAGGAAAGATTTCCCATTCCTCTTGAGCCTGGCCTGTTTGGATGTAATAATTTTTGCCAATTTCCCATGGCCTTGGATTCCTCAAATGGTTGCTTACATTTCAAAATACACATTCTCTCAGGACTTCACTTGCTTGGGGCTACCTTCCCCCCCCCCCCCCAACCAAGGGTCATTCTCATTCAAACCACAACATGGCTGTTTTTACTACTAAACAAGAGCATGTAGCATGTATCTTTCAGGGGCATATAGAGTCTCCAGGTGAACTCTAAGCTGTCCTCACCCGCTAACACAAATTCAGCTCATTATCAGGGTTGTAAGCATTCCTTCCCTCTGAGGATGTGAGCATAGCTATTCTGGAATGTTCCACTTGCCTGTACAAATACTTTAGTTTGGTCCATTCTTTTTAGGGCCTTTGCTTCCTTTCCTTGTTTTCAGAGTTATTTTAACTTTGCTTTATCCAGAAAGCTGTCAAATGTGCTTTCTTTTCAAGATACCTGACAACAATAACCAGTCTACTCCAGAGATAAAAGGCTAGAAGGGTCGTTTTGTTGTAGACGGGTTACCCTTGAAACTGTGGGGAGGAGAGGACTTGGAACCCTTAGACACAGTGCTATAATGGTAAACATTCTGGTTATGTATTTTCCTCTAAAAAGGATTAAAGTGCAGTTTTGTAGAATATGGTAATTTGGCTAGTCCCCCCCCCCCACACACACACCCCATTTAGAGTTCTAATTTAAGTGAGCTTAATGTTTGGAAAGTTTACTAGTAACTTCAAAGTTGGGGCTATTGTCAATATGCAAAGAATGTCACCACTCTTCAGAAGACTTGTTTCCTGAGAGAAGGGGCTTCCTGATAGGGCTGCACCTTCCCAGGCAGAGTGGACAGATACAAGGTTTGCTGAGGAAGAGGGTGCCACAACCTTTGAGAGCTGGAAATTTACATGAGTGTCACCTGTCAGCTTATTTTTGTGTCCTCAGTCCCAAGATGGAGTTTATTGGATTGTAAAGCAGTTTGCCTGCTTTTATACTGAGGTGAAAGTATGTTTCTACAACAGTCCCTGTGTTCTCTAGTGATGCGGACTATCTGGACAGCTTTTTTTTTTCCTATTTGTCATTTTGTTTACTAATAAAAACTTAAGTTGAAAAGATAGATTTATTTTATTTTGTGTGTTTTGAGAGTTTGCCTAAGTGTATGCTTATCATATGTGTGTCTTAGTGCCTGTAGAGCTCAGAAAAGAGGTCTAGATCCCCTGGAGCTGGAAGTACGGATGGTTGTGAGCTGCTATGTGGGTGCTGGGAATTTAACTGGGTCCTCTGCAAGAGCAGCCAGTGCTCTTAACTCGAGCCATCTCTCCAGCCCACAAACAGCTTTACTCCCTTAGTGATAGACAGATTTGATTAATCTTGAGAATCCTTTGTTCTTCCAAGAAGAATCAAATGCTGCTGTGGTACCTCCCATTTCTGACTCTGGAAGCTTGTATGTGAAGTCATCTTTTTGACATCTAGAAGGGAGTGTCACTACTTTCAGATACACATGTTGCTTCAAGTGTGAAAACACTAGTTCACACAGATGACTCTCCACTATTAAAGAGCTAAATCTCAGTTGTTGATTGGGATATTTATTTACTTCAGCCTGGGGATTTCATTTAAGCTATTTTTACTTAGTTGATTGAACTTTTTTTCAGTCAGGATTTTACAAGTTAAACCTTACAGAAAAACATTGAAGTGATGGTTTTCTCCATTCTCTAACGGATGACACACTACTGTGAATTCAGAACAGTTGACTAAGATTGCTAGACCGTGTGTGTGTGTGGGGGGGGGTTGGTGTCTATGAACATGCCAGGGCTTGCTCTGCACACAGACACTGGGCTAAGCCTGGGAGTGAGGAGCAGCAGCAGCAGCCTCTCTTGCTCTAGGAAGCCGGCCTGGACTAGGGATGGTCTTTGAAAGCAGCAGGATCTTGGGGAAGAAGTGCTCTTTTTCTTTCTAAGCTAAGTTTTACATTCACTCTGAATTTTGTGTTCAGTCTCACTGGCACATGCATCATGTTAAATTACCTTTTATTGCTTTGACTCAGCTGCTTGGCAATCCTTATATCTTGTTTTGTTGACCTAATACCCTAGCTACTTCCATGGAAGACTAAAGACCTGTGGGAAGAACCCTTTCATCTAGTGACAGTGGATGGTTGTTAATGACAGTAGGCACATACTCACCTTTTTATACTACGCTTCTTTGTTTTGATTTAAAATTTTGGGGGTTTGGTTTTCTTTTAAGATTTGCCATTTTTATTTTGCCAAACTGTATTCCGTAAGTATGTGTTCATTTCTAACTGCTCTAATTTAGATGCAAATATGTTGTTTCTAGGAATAGTATAGTAGTATAATTGTAGTTGTTTTATGATGTATCGCTTTAGGATTTGGATATAGTTCAGAAAATACTTATGGGGAAATTAACATTTCAGTTGAAGTTACAAATGTAATTTCTATCCTGTCATATTTTGGTGACCTTTTGTGACAGCTTGTCTCAATTGGAGGAGAGCATTTTTTCTTGCTGATTAAAGATGTCATTTGAAACCATTTCATTACTGAGGCTAGCCAAATTAATCTTGACACTCAGAACCACCAGAAAAATAATTGCTGATTCACTGCATAAAATGTGTGTGTGAAGCAATCATGTAGTCAAGATTAAAATAAAAATTTGTGCTGGTTAAAAGGAGATTATTATGTTTTCTTTCCAAAGGTCCATATTCATTTGAATGAGAGGGGATACCACATCAGTATTTCCAAGAAAAGGAATCAGACTAGAAGGAGTTTTAATCTGATGCAGCAAAGTGATATGTAACATCCCCCAGTAGAGTAGAAAGGCTGACAGTAGTGTTTAGTGATGTTTTAAGAAAATACACGTTGACTAATATAAGATGTATTACCACATTTAGACACTACTGTAAAACAAAGGAACCCTATTTGGATGAAAGGCCTCCCGTAGTGCTTAGAATAATATGCTATTGGAAGACTTTTAGGGTCTATGCCCCTGTTCATTGCACTCTGAAGCATGGGATAGACACAAGTGGCTCGGTGACCTCCGGCAGTGCTTTAAATCGCCAGCTTTTCCTTGAATGGCTTTTCTCTCATTTGACAAGGTGTCTGTGTCTGGCTGTGTGGACACACAATGTTGTTTTGACAGTATAATTTATATACTAGTGAATGTACAAGTTTAAAGTGAAATGAAGCTATTGCGTGTTTCATTCTTGAGGAATTATCCTTAACAATTTGACTTCAGAAGGAGGTCAGTAGTGGCTTTGATGTATAGGAGAACACTTGGGTTTGTTTTTTTTTTTTTTTTCATCCTAACTCAGCCGTTGCACATTAGTAGCATTTTCTCTTCTTACTTTCTATTTTCTTTTTCTTTTTCTGTTTTTTTGAGACATGGTTTCTCTGTGTAGCCCTGGCTGTCCTGGAACTCAACCTCGCAGACCTGGCTGGCCTTGAACTCATGTAGATCCACCTGCCTCTGCCTCCTAAGTGCTGGGACTAATGGCATGCACCACCACATCCAGCTAGTGGCATTCGCTTACTGGCCTCATTGGAGCCCAGCAGTAGAGGGAAAGTTTCCAACTGTAGTAGTCTGTGAACATGAGCTACTTTTTAGACTCACTGGGCACACTGTGTAAAAGTGGAGCATTTAAGGATTGATAGATGATCTAAGTATCAAGAGACTGTTATTTGACTCTTACTGCTCTCCCTCCAGAGATGTGTGTAGTGTGGGCTGTATTTAACATCTGTACATCTTTTTACATAGAGCTTTCGGCAGAAGCCAAAGCCGCGTTGCTTGAATTTGAAGAAAGAGAGCGACAGCATAAGCAGGGCCGCTACGGTTCCCGCCGGGGAGGAAGGCGAGGAGGTTCTCTGATGTGCCGTGGAATGGGAGACCAGAGACGAGAGAACAGTGAGAGGGGAAGGATGAAGGAACACAGGCCTGCTCTGCTTCCTACACAGCCTCCTGTCGTGGTAATTACTCGGTTTTATTGCAGTACTTGGCAGTTTTAGAGCAATGAAAGTTTTTGTGGGTCACACAGTTCACATTCACTTTTCGGAAATGATACTGAAGCAGTAGAAGAAATGACTGAAGCTTCTGGGTTTGGGTCTGTGGTAAGATTTCATGTGTAGTGTGAAATCTATTGGGTAGTCAAAAATCCATCTCAATACTTCATTGGACAGCTGGTGACCTGTGTGGCTACAACCAAGCTCTGCTTTTCTCTCTTACCTCTCAAGTGTGCTGTTTTTGATATGCTGTTGTTAATACAGATATGATTTAGGCCATAGTTGGTTATTTTATAAAGTGTTTTTCTGTAGCAGTTTTTCTTAATTTTTGTATCTTATAAAAATGTTCATGACTTAAGACTGAATTATACAGTTAAACTTGAGTGGATTTCTTCTGGGATGTCTCAGAGCAAAGATAGGAGTCATGGTGTTTATTGTCCTTTTGCAAACTAGAGGTAAACTTCATGACTTTCTCCTTTGGAAGTCAGTGTTTGGAAGAAACATAATGCAAGATGTGTCCCTAGTGTATACCACATAGGCTTGCAGCCTACACTTGGCTTCTGTTAACAGTTTCAGATACCATCCATTGGTGATATGATGAAGTAGAAAGGGTGATTGATTGTTGGTCTTGTGTGAGACTCCAGTTTTAAAGAGAAGAAGAAAAGGTGGCTGATAGCACTTGAAAGTTTGTGACAACAGTACATAGCTCTTTTGTACACAATTGGTTGGTTCTCCATCAAGGTCAACAAGGTATATCAGACTAGTTTTGTGTCATCATGAGTGTCACAGGTAAGGAAGGGAATGGAGAGAGGGTTGGGGATTCCATCAACAGCTAGTCAGAAAGCAAAGGTAACCTCACCCTGACAGGGTAGCTGTGTCTTTGAATCCTGGTATGACTGACCACCTGGTGGGTTGCATAGCTACCAAACTGCTGGTAGACTGAATCTGATCAGCCATGCACTTTGGCTGCAGCCTTGTCCTTCCCACTGCGGCTGTCTTCAGTGAGCTTGCCCCAAGCCACAGAGATGCTTGATCTTGCTTACTCCTCACCCAGAGTGGATCTGTCCCCTTGCCTGCTCACGTCCATGTTCTAGAAGGAATGTTCTTGACTCTTGTTTATTGATTTGGGTTCGGTTCTTCTGTCAGTCAGTCCTAGCCTATTCGCAATGACATGTTTTTACTCTTATGCCGTTTGCTGTTCTTTTTTCTCCTTGTCAGAAAGTTAGGGGGCCATTCCATCCCCAGACAAACATGCTAGGGTCTGAAATGGAGAGGGGACCCCCCCCCCTCCAGTTTCAGTGCCAGCCTCTTCTCAGTGAGATCAAACAACACATGACAATTTTCCAGTTCTGTACATTGCACGCTTGGGTGTATAAAGGTAATGAGGAGAAGCATGTGTCCTGGATTCTAGGAAGAGGAGAGTTTAAGTTTGTTGGTTTCCAGATTGTTGGAAAAATCCTTTCTTAGAAGAGACGGACAGCCAGTGTCATATACAATTTAACCTTAACCTTCTTGTTCCTCTGAAATAATTTTCTTCTTCTTTGTCAGACTGTGGCTGGTCTTCTACTTGCCTTTGCCATGGCTTGTCACAAGGCTGTGTTCATCTCTTCTGTCTCGCACGATGAGCAGTCGGTCACTTTCCTAGAGAGGGACTCATTGAGGGTTTCCCACCATGCATGTTGTATCTTTCACTTGGAATGCAGTGATCTCTATAATTGAGCATCATGCCAGAAAAAATGACTAATTAGACAGTTGAATTACCTGTGTTTTGACTGCTAATAGGCAGTATAGTTGATTTGATTAATGGTTAAAAGCAAAACTCAATCCAACTCACTTTCTGGCACTGTCAGGAGTAGACCTGCTGCTTCCTGTACAAGTCCCCAATGGGGACTTGGATGTGGGGCTGTGGGGCGTGGGAGGGTCACTTTGGATTATGCATTTATTTATTTTTTGATCCTCTTAACTTTTTATATGCTATGCCCCTCTTCTTGACCAAACAGGAAGTCCTTTCTCCTGGTTTTCTCCATTCCTGATGTGTTATTTTCTGTGTGCGATGCATCTCTTTTCTCCAGTGTAGGTTTGGCCCAGATAACAGTTTGTCAAAGCAACTTCTTGGAGAGCTCTCTGTAGCCCTGACCCTTTCTTAGTGTCAGGTTTGTAGTGATTGCTCCAATCTGCCTCCTGTCTCCTTAAGGAGAGGCAGGGCTAGCTGTGTTTAGAGGCTATTGGTAGCTTCGTTTGCTATGGGCAGTTTGTTTCCTGGGCTGAATTTTATTTTTCAGAATTCATGCTGTGTGCTTTGGGCTGTCATTTCTCACTTTGTCATGGACTGGTTGAGCCGCATGCCATCTTATGAGTCGATGGCACAGTTTATTTATCCTGTCTTCAAAGTTTGTGTACAAGTTTATACTGTATGTTTATTCCTAAGAGTTACTGGTATAAGCTTGCAGCACATCAGCATTACTTTTGTTTCCTTCTAAGTGTTGATTTCTGTGAATTTTTCTCCTTTGGTGGTTTTCAGGCTCACTCTCCAAGATTAATCCCTCCTCCACAGCCACAGCCTCCTCCACCGCCACCACCACCTCAGCAGCAGCCAATCAGAAGTCTGTTCCAGCAGCAGCAGCTACAACCTCTACTCCCTTTACAGCACCCGCATCACCCCTCCCCACCTCAGGGAGTGCACATGCCCCCCCAGATGGAGACTCCAAGGATGATGCTGACTCCTCCCCCAGTGACTCCTCAGCAGCCCAAGAACATCCACATTAACCCACACTTCAAGGGGACAGTGGTGACCCCTGTTCAAGGTGCGTGTTCTTTCCTAGTATGTGTTCATTCACAAAGCCACCACAGAGGCAGCTAGATTCACAGACATGATGTAGCGTGGCATGTAAGTTCCTGTCTTCAAAATGTCTGCCTTTTACTTTGTGACTGAATGGAAAATATAGTGCCAATCTCAGTGTGAGGAACACCTGGAGGTAGTTGTTGAAGTCTTTGAATGATTATTTCATATGTCTTAGGGGAAGAAGGTTTCAAGTGGGTCCTACATGGTGTTCCCCTTGAGTTTGTGTGAGGAACTTGGCGGGGAAAGACCAGCCTATCTTTACCTTGTTATTGACTGTGTGGCTATGACAGAGGAGGTGCTGGATCTGTGAGCTGCTGTGAGTCGCTTCCCTGAAGCAGTTGGTCCTGTGTCTCCAGGCACCTTGGCTTTGTTGGAGAGCAGAACAGACCAGAGTTCTGTTTGTGTTCTTGTTTCTTCATGGGCAGAGGCAGTCCATCAACATCCAAGGTGGGTAGATAGGGCTTGTGAGGTGTACAAGGTACGGATGAAGAGGGGGTAGAACAGAGATGGGGAAGGCAGTGCATGCAGAGTTATCTGGGGTTCACTGAGTAGGTTAGTTCTAGGGGCATTCAGAAAGATGAGGAGACGCTCATCAGGGAAGATGATCACAGGTCTCGCACAGGCACACCAGGAGGAAGGACTGCTGATAATGAGCTCAAGCCTTGGGTTTAAAGTAATTAAGAGAGACAAGTGCTTTGTGGGGTGACAAAAGGAAGGAAGTGATGCAGGGTCCCTCTTGTCTGGACCACTGTAAGAACTTAAATTTTACTGGAAAGAGTGACTGATTTAGGGTATATTAAGACAGGGCAAAAAGGAACTTTTGATTCTCACATAGCTGAGCCTGTCATTTGATAGTAGAGTGCATTGTGTGCTTCTGTTTATGCATCATTTTAATGCCCTTTTATTCTCTATATTTTTGCTAATAATTTCTTACTATTTGAGCCTCATACTGTGGAAATGATGTTAGACCATTGTAGTAATTCTCTTACCTGAGGTCAAAATGGGCTACTGTGGGCACAGCTGGAAACCTCAAAATTTGGCCCAGGAGTCACTAGTGGATGCCCACTGTAGTGGTGGACCAAGAAAGAGCATCAGCCATCACAAGTTACAGTGACGAGAGAGCAGATGTTGAAGTGGATATTCTTAGAGTTCAGTGCAGCTGCTCAACTGTCATTTAGCATTTGGGGGCAAATTAGAAAGGAGGAAAGGCTTGATAGGTGAGTGCCTCATGAGCGGACTGAAAATCAAAAGAAGTATCATTTGTCTCAATTCTAGTCAACCACAACACACTATTTCTTCATTAGAGTCTGAGGTGGTGAAAGGTACATAGTACATGATAGTTCCTGAAGGCCAGCTCAGCGGATGGACCAGGAAGTGCACCTGGGGAGAAGTGTGTGTGCAGCTAGCAGATGACTGAAGAGTCAGGGTCAGGGAATTGTGCAGCAGAGGCAGTGGGAGGCTACATGTAATGCAGGTAGATTAGATGCATAGGTGAGGGAGGCTAAGTATCTCTGAGGGTGGAGGCAGCTGGTCAGCAATTGAGCCAGTTCAAATGTTCTGGGCTAACAGTTCAAGTTGGGCATTGCTGGTGTATAGAAGGGCTAGAGCAGTGGTTCTCAACCTGTGGGTTGTGATCCCTTTGGGGATGGGAGGTTGTCAAATGGATTTTTCATGGGTGTCAGCTAAGACTATCAGAAAACATAGATATTTACATTACAATTCATAAGAGTAGCAAAATTACAGTTACAAAGTAACAACAAAAATAATTTTCTGGTTAAGGGTCACGAAAACATAAGGAGCTATATTAAATGGTCACAGCATCAGGATGGTTGAGAACCAGTGGTCTAGAGCTCTAGCAGAGGTGTGGGTGTTTCGAGACCAGTGGTGCTGGGGTTGTGAGTGGGAGGAAGAGAATCTGGCAGAGCTGCTGGGGGCTGGTTGGGCTATTGATTTCCCTGGGCTTTAGGGAGGCCTCTGTTCTACTGGTGGCCTAAGTAAATTAAGAGAGTGGGACAGTCCTTTTTTTGCACAGTGTTTTCTACAACAGAGTGTTATTATTGATAGGTGGTTAGTGGGAAACAGGCTTGAGAAAGATTAAAAGCAGGGAGAGTCGCACCCTGCACTTAGAGGGAAGAGCTAGCTGTACAGGGGTGATCCTAGGTAAGAAGGAAAACGTATCCTGGCAGGGCCCTGTGAGCCAGGACAGGAGTAGGGTACTTAAAGCAACAGGACTGGAGGCAGCAGTGAAAGTGCAGAGGGTTCCCTGCGTGTTTGGTGGTAGGAGGCAGAATCTTAGTTAAGTTCTTGTGGTGGTCTCAGTTTTCCTAGTAATCAAGTAGGGGATAAAGAATGTGGAAAATTGTGAGGCGAGAAGTCTTGAAGCATGTTCTGGGAGCAGACCAGGAGCGAACCCCACATTTGGAGGAAATGGCTGGGGATGAGAGCTAGCATGATGTTGTGTATCACTGGCTGTGTTTGCCTCCTCTTATGGGTTTAGCATAGACAGCTGTGTTTACAGAGTAGTAGATAAGCAGGACCTTAAATTGATGGCTCCTGTGAAGAGAGGACACCGGAGGAGGGGTAAGTATTGAAATTGGTTCCGGAGGGAGAGAGATGATGGAGTGCCGAGAGCTGCATGGAGAGGAAGGCAGGCATTGGCAGCAGGACTGGCACAGAGGGTTCTGAAGACGGTGGCAGTGACTCAGAAACATTTTGTAAGGTAGAGAAGAGGCTTTAGATGGCATGAGGTTTGGGTTTGGGACAACAGTAGGATTGGGAAGGAACCTACCTATCAGGAAGAATGGGAGGAATCCTTGTCACTTTGGAGCTCCTGAGAAAGCGAGGGAGTTCGGGATTGTTGATAATGAGCTCAAGAGGTAGGGACATGTCACTAGTTGGGAGAGAGAGCACAGAGTCCCTTGCCTGTGCTAGTCAAGTTGCCGGCTTATTCTGGGCATTCTCCATTTTTACCTTCCCAGTACTGGAACTGCAGCTGGGTTACACACCCATGCTACATTTCTGCAGGTGCCAAGGACCTAAACTCTCTTCCCCAAACTTTCACCTCAGAGACAACGTTCTACTGCCAGCATAAGTCTGCTCTTCATTTCCCTAAATTGAACTTCTCAGTGGTTGCCCTACACTAGCACCGAGGAATTAGTCCTGCATCCAGGAGTTGGAATGACTTAGTAACTGCTGTGTCTATCTGAAGCTCTTTAATGACGCTATGAACCCAGGAGCTTTGCTCCTTGCTCCTTGCCTTTTATGTATCTGATGCCAGAGAAAGGAAACCTTATTCTTACTGGTTATATGTGAATTCCTAGTAGTGTTTGTTCATTTAGTATTTGGTAAATAAACTTAATTGAATCCCCAATCCCTGGGGGAGGCCAGGATGCAGTATACAGATCAAACTAGCACTTCTCAGGATCTTAACAGCTAAGTACACTTAAAAGTCTTTTAAAGGTGTGCATCTATAGCACTTGGAGGCAGGATCTCTATGGGTTTGAGGCCAGCCTGTTCTACACATAGTAAGATCTGTCTCAAAACAAACAAAAAGATTCACTCCATCCTCCCTTCCTCCAGGGTCTCCAGGGTTGACCTGGAACTAACTATGTAGACTAGGGTAACTTCGGATTCACAGAGATCTCTCTGCCTGTGCTTCTTGGGTGCTAGAATTAAAGGCAGGTATCCTTACCCTTTTCCCTATTCCTAGATAGACTTACAGTTTTTACTTATGTGAATGTTTGTCCGTGTGAGTTAGGTGCATGTGCATGCAAGTGCTCACAGTGACCAAAAGGTGTTGAGTCTCTTGAGCTGGAATTAGAGGTGGTTGTGAGCTGTCCAACATGGAGCTTGAGTCTCTGCAAGAGACAGTATGCACACCTAACCACTGAATTATCTAAACATCCCCTGAAAGTCTTTATAATTAGCATATAAGCAATTTACTTAGTAACTGTATGAATATGTTAACGTGTGTGTGTGTGTGTGTGTGTGTGTGTGTGTGTGTGTGTGGTGCTGGTACTGACACTCAGCCTCCCCCATGCTAGGTGTTAGGTAAGTGCCTTTCCACTGAGGTAGAGTCCTCAACTTTTGTACATCTGTTTTTTTAACTACACCTGTTCGATTTTTGAGAGTGAAGACTGCTCCACTGTAATATAATTAAACCAGTTTGATGGAAGCTTTAGTTGATATCCATCTTTACAACTGTAATAAGTTGAAAACATCTTCTGGTAGATACACAGGACCATAACAGTTTATATAAATAGTAAACACCAACTTTTCAGGTTTGAGGCTTAACTGGACTGATGCAAACATGAAAAATTTTAAGTTCCTTTTTGTTCCAAGGGTTGGGTCTTGATCCTGCTGCTCTCTGCACTGGGCTGGAACACACCTGCTCCTATGCGCTGTTCTGCCTCTGTGAAATCTACATGGTTTATTTTCTTGAAGAAAGAGGGTGGAGATTCTGACAGTGTTGACAGTTCCTCAGAGGTTCTCTTAACAAATCAGTTCATTAGAATCAGCTCTCACGGTTGGTTTGGTAGAGGAACTAGGTGTTTTGTATTTGGTACTTGATTTAAGAATACTGGGGCTGAAGAGATGGCTCAGCGATTAAGGGCACCGACTGCTCTTCCAGAGTCCTGAGTTCAATTCCCAGCAACCACATGGTGGCTCACAACCATCTATAATATGATCTGATGCATACTGTATACATAATAAATAAATCTTAAAAAAAAAAAAAAGAGTACTGTCCCTCTGTTGTTAAATGTGTACCATTCTTTTCTTCACTTTCATTATAATCTTCTGATATGAGAATACTGTTTCTTTTCTCTTTCTTGGCTTCATAGACTGCTCTTTTCCTTTAGACTCCTGGTTGCTTTGTGTCTTCTTACAGGCAATCTTACTTTGGAATAGGCTCTCAACGGAGGCGAGGACTTCTCCTTTGACATTCTGTAAAAGAAAGTTTCCGTTACATTTCCTCTTGATCAAATAGATGGCCCACATGCTCATTTAACACTGAGCCTGTAAAACGGATGCTTATTATACTAACCATGAATTAGTTCAGTGTATGGGATTCATTTTGTAACTGCAGAAAATAAAAGTTTGACTTGTCACTCCATATAAAAGTGATTTGGATAGATTCTTCAAGTGCATTTTTGTGTCTATATTTCTCATTTCCAAGAGTCTCTTAAAGTTGTGCTGTATTAAAACTTTGATTATTGATTTGCTAAGGCTGCTGTAATGAGCACTACAGAGAGGTGTAGACATGGGCAGGCTGATTCCCCAGATGCAATTCTTGGATTGCAGATGGCTTTCCTATGTCTCCACGTGGCCTCTGTGAGCATGTGTTTACATTTCTCCTTTTCTCTAGGATGCTGGTTAGGTTGGATTCGTGCTTACCATTTGGACCTCTTAAAAGATCTCTCCAAATGTATCTCATTTAAGGTGCTCTATATGGGAGTTTCTTGGGTGCATCTAGCGTCATGTTTGACTGCATGTTTGACAGGAGTGATGAGTTTTTTCAAACCCAGGTCAGTAAGATCAGTATAATGTATGTCACATTTGAAAGAGGGCAGCATATACTTAACCCCAAGGGCTTAGCCCTCTTCTTTTCTACCAAGAGATTGCTTTTGCTGGGCAGTGGTGGCAGATACCTTTAATTCCAACACTGGGGAAACAGAGCCAGGTAGATCTCTTGAGTTCAAGGCCAGCTTGGTCTACAGAGTAAGTTCCAGGATAGTCAGGACTGCACAGAGAAACCCTGTCTCAAAAAAACCAACTCCCCCCCCCCCCCAAAATGGGGTGGTTGGTTGGTTGATATTTTCTTAAAACAATAGACTTCTTGATCTAGTAGACTGGTAGACACATACTCAAAATCACTTTCTTATTTCCATACAAATGACATTGGTATTTCATTGCCTAGACTAATTTCCCTGTGGTTCTTAAAATGAACAAGTATTTAATAAACCATGAAAACAAAACAAAACGTCTCAGCAGAGTACTTTGCTTCCTTGGTGTTCTTTGTAAGGCAACATGAGCATTGTTTCGTTCTTTGTCTACCTGCCTCTTTTTCTAACCTTCTCCTCCTTCCTGTCTTGTGATTCTATAGGGTTCACATTTCAGTTTGTATGTAGCTGGGCAGGGCCTCGCTATGTAACCCAGGCTCTTCTTTAGCTCACAATATAGCTCAGATTGGACTCAGACTTGAAGCAGTCTTCTTTCTTTAGACTCCTGAATAGTAGGGTTACAAGTATACACTACAATGTGTCATCCCACTGAAACTAGGTCTTTTTATTTCATAAGAAGATTATCTTCTTTTGTTGTAAAAATATTTGAATTCTAAATAGTAATTCTCTGTTAGAACTTAAGCTTCATATTATACTGTTTTATTCTGGGGCCAAAAGTACCCTCCCTTCTCCTTTTATTAGATTATTACAAATAACAAGTATTCAGGTAAAGTCTAAATTTAATGTTAGTGTGCACAGTGTATGTAGTGTATACACTTGGTGTGAAAGCTCATGTTTGTCTTTCTCCCAGCTGGTATGATGTCAAGTGATTGTAATACAAGATGTTTTCTTACAGTGCCCTTGCTGCCAGTTCCGAGCCAGCCAAGGCCTGCCGTGGGACCCCAAAGATTCCCAGTGAGTAGCTGCTGTTCTTCTCTCTGGCTGGGGGTAGCACATAGTAACTAAGAGGTACTGCTATTGTACTTGCGTGGCCAGAAACAGTGTGTGCATTGGTAAATGTTGACTGCAGTGGAAAATGTTTATTAAAACCTTAAGGTCAGTGGATGTTTGAGAGCCGAATTAATTTTAAAATTGCTGAATCAGGATTATCAGGATGCCTTCCATTTTAAAGAATGAATTCTGACTTTGTCATGGTCCTCTGCTGAGGGTATGCCTCACAGGTATGTGTGAGTCTATGTATCAAATTCCAGGAAATAAGAATGAAGTGCTTGGTTATTAAAGAGCTGAGGTTATTCCTGAGCCACTGCTTTCCTGTTCTTAAGTGAGAAATTTAGTTCTGAAACAAAACACACACTCATGTGCTTCTTGTCATTTATCTGTAGCTAGAAGAAAAAAAGTTTAGTATTTGTTAAAATATATGCATTTTATTAAATACTTGTTCTTTTTAAGAACTGTGGGGAAATTAGTCCAGGCAGTGGAAAAAAAGAAAGCAGTTTTGAGTATGTGGATAGAGAGCCTGTCTACCAACCAGGTGCACTGAGAAGTCCAGTGTTGGATTCAGGGTTTGGAGTACATTTTAGACACTTCTTGGTGTATGGCTGTTATTTGTGGTACCTTCTGAAACGGCCTTGTTCCCATAGTTAGCTAAGGTTTTTCCTTAGATTGCTGTTCAAATTGTATAAATTTAGTTTTTAATTACCTATTCAGAACCTTTTTTAAATGACATTTCCCAGGTCCCATGGTGTCATTCCATACATATGTGAGGAAGCACTTGTCTCCTTGGTTTAATTTGAAATGCTGCTTTCCTATCCTCAGGCCTGTGTGAAATTTGCTATTGGTCTTGTTTTCATGTTTAGTTTGTATCATGGTGCTACAATTTGATATAAAAAAGAAATTCTGGTTTTCAGAAATTTACGTAATTTAATATGTTTGTGAAACAAAATGCTTGTCAATATGAAATTAGAGTAATTTGCAATTTTTTTACTTAATTTTTACTTTTCTGTGGTGCAAATAGGATTTTTCCTTTTAACTTTTATTTTGCAGTTTTGCAAATAGAAGTTTTCTTGATAATAGAGGGAAAAACCTTCACGATACTTTAAGAATATTACTAGAGGAAAATGAAAGCTCAGCACTTGGAGGTCAGAGGACAACTTAAATAAATTGATCCTCTCCTTCTACCAGTGGGTTCCAGGGATGGAACTCAGGTGGAAAGGCTTTGTGGCCGGCATCTTTGCTCTCTATTACTTACTATTCTAATGCTGTGAAAAGATACCATATGCAAGGCAATTCTTACAAAAGGAAACATTTAATTGGGGGTGCGCTCTCAGTTTTAGAGGATAAGTCCCAGATCATCATGGTGGGAAGCACACAGGCATGGCACTGGGGCAGCAGCTGAGAGTTTTACATCCTGATGAGAGGGCGGGGAGGGGAGGTGTATATGAAGCCCAAGTAGTGTCTTTACTAAATTCCTGAGTAAGGTTATAAAGACAGCAAAACAATATTATGGTCTAATTAAGCTTTGGGCTACTGCTGCTCATGTGCACTTGAGAACCTATCCCAGCCCTTGTCAACAATTGAGAGGTAGTATTTATTACATAGACTTGCTTTATAAAGGGACCCACAATTCCCAACATATGCCTGTAATCCTAGCACTTGGGAGGCTGAGGCAGGATGATCTTGAGGTAGATGCCAGCCTGGGCTAGATAGCGAGACATTGCCTCAAGAAAAACAAAGGGACAAAGATTATAGCTCAGCTGCAGAATGCTTGACAAGCTGTTCAAACTAACACATTCAGTTAAGAAACCCAACTTTAGATTCCTACGTTTGCTGGATTCGTTTTATTTCTTTGGAGCATTAAATTAGATTTGAATTTGTAAGTCTTTGTACCAGTTTAAATAGAATTAGAAGTTAAAGAAAGTAAAGTTTGTTTTGTTCATCCTTCTCAAGGGGAGCATTCTCATGGCTCTGAGGATAGATAGTATCCTGGGCAGTGTACATATACTAGTGCACAGCTGGTTCTCCTGTCAGTAGGAGTTGTGCGACAAAACATTTCCTGGGGAGTTGCAGTACACACATGTACTCATCCCAGATAGGAATCCCATAACACACCAAGGTATGGAAACCACTGAAGTCCAACTTGAGTGAACCAGTGAGTTTGGGGGCTTACTTACAGAAATATGGGGGAGAGGTTACTTACAGGAGCAGAAATGACTCAAAGGCAGCTGTATGGCCAGAGCCCACCCCACCATAGGTGACAGGCAGCTAACAAATCTGAGAACCTGGAACACACTGCACAGCCTGAAGGCTGCTCAGGCAGTGGGAGAATGCCTTTTCCAGGTCCTACAGTTGGTCTAAACCTCTTCCAGGCAGCTCTGCTGATTTTTACTTCTTCTAGGCAGCTGTTCTGGTCTGAGAGTGTCACCCCCCCCCCCCCCCCAGCTCAGCTTCCTTGTGAGGGAGACCCTTACTCTGCCTTATTCTGGCAGGGAGGGGCCTTCTAAATCTGGTCAGTTTCAGGGACTTCTGAAGCTATTTAAAGAGTTTCCTGCAGGGTAGAATGTTTCAATCTGTAAGTAAACTATTACAAAATAGTAGAGTTGAGAATTTATTGGCACTTATGAGAGTGAGTAGTGTAGAGAACAGAGAATGTTTAAATTTTTGTGCTTCTTTATCTTCAAGGATATGTTGAACTTGTAAAGGAGGATTAGGCAGTACATAGTTGAATTAGGTAAGATTCTTCTCTTTGCCTTACTGACTGGGAAGAGAGAGGTCAGACATGGGTAGGGGTGGCCCTGGCTCTAGGTCTGGAAAGGACCCTAGTGTGTTTTCTTTCCCACTAGAGGTAACTGCAGTAGCTTAAAGGTCCATTTTGTTTGCCAATTTTATGAAAACTTCAGAAACAATTAAGTACTAGTATATGTAGAAAATTTTCTTAGTGACTTTCCTTTAGATTTGTTAGTTTAATATGGTTTTTGTTGTTGTGTTTTGAGCGGTGGTACAGATGGAGCCCAGATTACTCCCGCCTTGCCTGTCTTGCCTCCATTACGTTAATACAGAGCCAGCCTAACAGCAGATGCTTTTGCATGTGATGATTTAGCATTATTTCAGATATTCACTCTCAAGACTAAAATGTATTGTAAACTGTGTTGGTGTAAGACTGACAGTGA
The DNA here is from genome assembly GCF_964271855.1 of Acomys minous. Taxonomy (NCBI): domain Eukaryota; kingdom Metazoa; phylum Chordata; class Mammalia; order Rodentia; family Muridae; genus Acomys; species Acomys minous. The sequence continues at coordinate 42,333,656 of NC_140487.1, forward strand.
CTATTAGATAATTGAACATTATATTTTAGAACAAAGAGTTAACTATCAAGGTGAGAAGTGCTGTAAGAAGATCCTGTTTTAAGTACTCAGTTTTGGAAGAAACTGCTGTGGAGGTTCCTGGGTCACTGTTCACTGGGTCATGCTAGTCTTCACACATGGATGTGATGTAGTACCCTTTCCATCCGTGTACAGTATTCCTTAGTACTTGTGATTTAAGCTTCATGTTAAAAATTAGGTTTGTGCAGTGGATTTCCTTTTTTAATGTAATGAAATGGCCTTTTTATATTTTCAGTCCAGACTTACAAATACAAATGATATTTTAGTTGATACTGATTAGAGACTGGCTTTTTTTCACCTCTATCTTGAGTCACTGTTAAAATGTTCTGAATGTAAAGCGCACTTAAGTGATAGATGCCCACAGGAGCTAACTGGTAGCATCCAAGGCAGGGGTCATAGGGTCTCCTTTCTAGCCCCTTCCCTGTTTCCACTCCCTACTGCACTCACTGCAGAGACAGAGCTTGCCATTGTCAATTCACCACACATTTATGTCTTGTTTTCGTAAGAGGAAGCACGAGTTTATCTTATAGCCAGGTCCTGTCTTTGTTTCTGTTTGAGTTCTACTTTCAGCTCAAGTGTTCTTGTTTTCATTTTAAAAATCTTGTTGGTGTCACGGCACTGAGACAGCCCTACTTTATATGTCCTCAACGTGGAAGGTTGTGAATTCTTCAAGTATATTTTTTAGTTGTTTGTCCTAGAAAAGACATTGTTTGCTCATAGCAATGCTAAAGTGTCCATTGTTAGAATAGATGTTACTTTGAAGTTTTGATAGTTTCCGTTTTCATTCTCATTGCTATTATATATATAAGTCTCCATTTGAAGCAGTTGTTCTCAATCTGTGGGTCTCAACCCCTTTGGGGTGTCCCAAAATTACAGTTTGAAGTAGCATTAAAAATAACTTTCAAGCACCAGGCGTGGTGGCGCACGCCCTTAATCCCAGCACTCGGGAAAAAGAGGCAGGTGGACCATTGTGAGTTCGAGGCCAGCCTGGTCTATGAAGTGAGTCCAGGACAGCCAAGGCTACACAGAGAAACCCTGTCTCAAAACAAAACAAAACAAACAAACAAAAAATAATAATTTTCTGGTTGGCGGGGTCACCAAAACATGAACTGTGTTAAAGGGTTGCAGTATTAGGAAGGTTGAGAACCACTGATTTAAAGCTTCTTTAGGTTATCAAAGCTGTTACAGTTTTTTTGATTTCACACTGCTGTATTTAGGCTACTGATGTTTCTGGTGACCAGCAACATACGGATAGGCTGTGGAAACTTTTCTTTTTTTTAAGCTAAATTATTTTGCATGCAAAATATTTTGATCATATTTTCCCCTCCCCCACATCCCCTTACCTCCCTACCCACCAACTTCATGTTCTCTCTCCCCCAAAATACCCCCCTCATGCACCCAAAACAACAAAACCAAACATCAAACAAAAGCTCAGTAAAACAAACATTTAACCCCGCACCTACCACCCACACACCGACAAGCACACAACAGACCATAGGGTCTCCTAGTCATGGGGCCCGCTCTGGAGTATGGTTGATACACCCACGTGACACTCCATTGGAGAAAATTGGTTTTCCCTTTCCCAGCAGGTGTCAATTGCAAGTAGTGTCTTGTTTAGGGGTGGGACTTTGTGTCCACTTTGTTTTCTCCATACTGGTGTGGAATGATGTCTTGTTGTTCTTTGTTTAAATTAAGGATGAAAATATGTAGCTTTAAGTTGGAATTAGTCTGTAGCAGTGTCTATATTGTTGACTTGACCTGGCAAATGAGGCTGGTGCAGCAGAGCTCTGGGCCACACTGTGGTGCATGGTATCAGGTGTTGGTGATTGGGGCTTGCTGGATAGGGCCTGAGTGCTATTTCATGCAAATCATGTCTGAGAGACTGCTGCAGCAAATCCCATTTCCTTTCTGATTATAGCATCACTGATGAGAATCAAGACTATGCTCTCCAGGAGGGAAAGTCATGCTTTTGAGTGCTTACAGTTTTTACAACATGGCTGCAATGCCTTATAATTATTAGCACTTAAGATAGGGAAGGGATGATGGACATTTCCTCTTATCAGATCTTTGAGAGGTAGCAGGAGAATGAGGTAGGAGATCCTACCAGCTGTCAGATATTGTCAGGCTTGCAAGCAGAGAATGCGGTTTAAAATGCAGGTGACATAATACCCAGCATCCTCCACTTGCTTCTGGGTTTCTGATTAATCATGATTACCATACATTATCATACCATCAAATTTAATCATATCAATGAATGCCCATCTGCGGCAGTAACGGGAGTAGCTAAACACAGTGGGAAAGCCATTAAAGGAAGAGGTGGTTTATCATGGTGTGCATGCCTTATGCACAGAGCTGGAAGGTACAGCTGGGTTAAAGGCCACACTAACAACCCAAAGGCTAGGAAATAGCTATTGAAATAGTTTCATACTGATTTCTTATACAGTAGCTAGAATCATTGCATTGCTCTGTAAAAACTACATTATAAAATAGTTGCTTGTCTGCTTTTTAGGTAAAAGTATTAAATTAAAAACAGCACACCATAAACTCTTCTGAGATGTGCAATGCCCTGTAAATAGACTTGTATCTCTTTTGCACTTGGTGTGTGTGTGTGTGTGTGTGTGTGTGTGTGTATACATCCACACATGCCTTGGTATTCCTATGGAGTTCAAAGGACAGCTTTGTTTCTCTTCTACCATGTAGATCCTCAGGTATCTGGGCTTGGTAGCAAGAGCCTTTACCCAGTGAGCCCCCTTTTCTGTCCCTAGACCTAACTGAGTTCAATTTTCCCATCTTCAGTATAGTAATATAGCCCGCCACCAAACTTGCAAACATGCAGCCACCAGTGTTAACAGTTTAGTAATGTAGCCACTCATGTTGGGCAGTGATAGGAAGTTAAAATCATGGGATTGCTCTCCACCCTAAGAAAATCTCTTCGTGTGTGTGTGTTTGTGTGTGTGTGTGTGTGTGTGTGTGTGTGTGTGTGTGTGTGTGTGTTAGTTAGTGTTATGCTCTACAGAGAACCACCAGTGACTTTGTTTTACTGCATTTGAAAGAGAGAGGGTGTGCGCACATCCCTACGGCTTAGCGATTACTCCTTGGGGACTGTGCACCTCATGTATTCTGAGGCAGGTCGCTGACTTTGTGCTAGCATGGCTCTCCAGTGAGCCCTGCTCTCCATTTTTGTCCTTCCTTCCCAGGCACGAGGATCACATGTGTGCTTCCACACCTGAGTGCCCAGGACCAGACTGTGGTCTCCACGCTTGCCCAGCAAACACGTTCCAGCCGACCCATCTTCTAGCCTATGATATTTGGGTTCCTGGTAGTACAAATACATCTGTTTAGATGTATTGTTTAAAAAGAAATCTTATTAGTGTGAGGGTAGGGCACCTGTGCATAGAGGTCAGAAGAAAGGTAGTATGACTTGATTTTCTATTATATGGGGCCTGGGGTGGGGCTTGGAACTCAGGTTGACAGGCCTGTGCCGCAAGCACCCCACTCCCAGCCATTCTACATTTTAAAGATAAACATTGAAAGATGACGTAGACACATCAAAATGCATTTCTTCCCAATGATTAGACTGTTTTGTTTCCTCACTTAAATAGTATTCTTGTTAAACTAGTCTCTGAGTGATTTATTATGGTGATAATAAAGGACTGTGCCATCACACAGGATCTATGTTGGCCTTGCCAGTCACTGGGCATTTTGTGCAGAGGTGTTATTAATTTCTCCACTTTACAAACTGCTGGTAAGCTGAGTCTTAGAAGAATTAATTGCTTAAGCTTATATAGCTGTGCAGGATGTAACATTTGAACCAATGTTCAGTGCCTCTTCCCTTCATTTTTATGCTGTACCTGTCCTTAAATATCAACATGCACTTTAAAAAATTATTACCTGCATTTATTGTATTATTTGTGTGTATGCATGCACATGTGTGAGGTCAGGGGACAACATGTGAGACTCAGTTCTTTTTACCCTGTGGGTCCAGGGTCATCAAGCTTAGCAACAAATGCCTTTATCCACTGAGCCATTATACCAGCTTTCAACATGCTCTATAATAAACTTTGCTTTTAAGAAAGAGAGCTTGAAACCCAGGGAGCCAAACCAATTCTACAAGGCTGTAACAGTCCTGGGGTGTTCCTGGAGGGAATTTGCTAGTGGGGCCTGTCAGGGGCGTGGCTGTACTAGGATATGTGCACAGGTGGTGCACTGCTTCATTTTGTGACAGAATGCAAGGTGTTTGGAAGGTTGCAAAAGCAGTATTTTATATGACAGGTTTTTAGCTTGCAGTCACCATGCTAGTTTATTGCTTGAATCAACAACAGTGCCTTGCATAAATGTTCCTTCATTCAGTGTTCCTGAACATGAAACTAATACTTTGTTCTTTGGAATATTCAATTTGTATCTATAAATATAAAAATGCCTTCTAGGAAAATCAATGTATTTAAACAAGGCAGAACTTGAAAGAAAAAAAAAATCTATGGAGAATGCTCAGATAAGAGGATTAACACATTGTGATAGAAGGGTGTAATTTTAATTATGTCAGGGGTCACTGGTGGTCTTTATTCTTTGCTTTTAACCCATTTAATCAGAATTAACTGCGAGGTGTTCTTAAGTGTCAATTGGTTTCTTAGACAGTTCTTTGCATTTTAAGTGAGATTAATAAATGAAAACATGTTATACAGGAAGGTTGTAATTTTTTAAAAAGATTCAGGAGATTTCAATGGCATTGGTAAAGTATTTAATTAGTCTTATTAAAACATACCAACTGACCCTTTTATAGAAGCTGATAAGTGACATAATAGCAGTTGAAGCTTTTTTGTTCTTGTCTTTATATGATTACGTTTTTGCTAAGCAATTTATGCAAAGTTTCCATTTTTATAACTGAAGTTATCAGTTCTTTCTGAATAGGATTAATATCGATAATGTCATATAATTAACAAGAGATGCAAAAAAGTGAAAGCACAATCTGTACAAGAATTATGAGGGGATGATAATCTCTTACTTGAATTTTTAAAGGGATATAAAGAAAGCAAAACAGCAGTATAAATGGATTATAGGCTAGTCTTTTCTTTCCAATGGTAGAAGCACTTTAGTACTGAAACTTCTGTGACAACACAGTTGTAAAAAAAATTACGCATTTGGTGGAGGGAATTAGTCATTCATTAGCCTTTTACCCATGTGGTGGTAGGAATCACTGCAGGAATGACATGGTAAAGCCAAAACCCAGAGCCTTGTCTTCTGTGGCTGGTAGATGGGAAGAATCTCAAGTGTGGGCCTCTTTTTGAGCTGCCATTCATCTATGGTTGAATTCTTAAGCCCGAGTTTCTTCATCCTATGAAGGAGTAGTGGCTTGTTGTGTCTGTGTATGTGTGGGAGGGAGGGGTTGTGTGTATTCTGGGTGCAATATTGTATCTCACTTGTATGGGCAAGGATATAGTGATTGTAAGTGGGGAGGAATGAGAAAGGGAGAGAAAGTTTGGGTTGATGGGGACGTACGTCTGTTGCTTTTCTGCTCAGCTGCAACTCATTCCAGAGTAAGGCTGGGAAGTTGGTGCATGCCAACTGAAGCACCCTAGGCTTAAAGGAATTAGATGGCATTGTAGCTGTGGCCTTCTGGGATCCTGGGCTGGAGTGATGGTAATGGAGGCTGAATCTGAGGATAGCAGAAGCACAACCTGGCTGGGCAGAGGGAAAGAGGAAAGAAAGGAAAGGAGGGCTGAGATGTGGTTCCAGCTAACAGTCCTGAGCCCTAGCCCCTTAACCCTACTTAAAGCAGACTCCTTAGCATAAGCCCTAGCAGGAGTCAGAATCAGCATGTGTGGGTAAGGGTTCCCCCTCCTGCTGTTTGGCAGTCCTCAGAAAAACAGTGAGTGTGAGTCTGGGTGGCGTTTGGTTACCTAGATGGCTTCAGAGTGCCTATCTCAGGAGTACACAGTAGAGTGGGTTGACCTTCCAGGTGGAACTGCCAAGTGTTCCTACCACATAGTTTGTCAGATTCCATGTATATTGATTGACTCCCTGCTTCTGACCCCGATGTGGCCTCTATATTTGCAGACCTGTGGGAAAAGAATAAGAGTAATTTATGGGAGGCTTTAGCTTTCTTGGTTAGAGATGCCACTCATTGTATATGTTCTCCTGGCCACGTGGCCCTCAGGGAAGGCCTGCATGCCAGAGCCTTGCTGGTTCTCAGAAGATGGTGGATACACTTGGGGAACTCTAGCAGCTGTTTTTGGAGGAGCGGGGCTCAGGTTGGTTTAAACAAACGGTACCGGTATGTATTGGTATTTTAGTGGAACCCAGGTTCTTTCAGTTACAACAGGATACCTTTTCCCCCTACTTAGCTGCCATCCACAGACAGGAGCCTTTGGCTAGCCCTTGGACAAATTCAGGGAATTACTTACATAGATAATATAAAATGGATGGGTAATTTTGCCACGGGGCAGACTCCCTCCTGCTCACTCTTATTTTTTGAGAAATTTCTGTCGAAAGGGCGTTATTTCCAGTGCATTGATCTGCATTTCTATTTGGATTTAACCCTGAAAAGTACTTGTTACTATGTATGGGGTGAGTAATTAGAGCTGGACTCTGTGTATCTCGTAGGTGTTTAAGCCTTAGTTCAATGGGCAGCAGAGCGGCAGGCTGACAGCTGACTGTCCAGGTAACTGACCCTTCAAAGAATAGCTGTTGCTTCTAAGAATTGGGGAGACAGATTCCATGTTCATCTTTCCTTTCTTCTCTAGTAATGTTACACATAGGAGAATCTGAACGTGTGCTATTCCTACTTGTTTTTTGTCTTGAAACCCGTGGTCATCTCAGATCTTGGTTTCAGATAGTAGTCAGCTCAGCAATCTTTAGGCCAAGACCCTAGTCCATCCTCCCTAAACTCCCGCCCTCCCTTCTCCTGCCTTGTGTCATGCTATAAACACCTTTGTACTTTGTGGAGGCCAGTGTTTTCGTGTGCTGCAATACTTCCAAGTTTAGAACGTGAGGCTTGGTATTAGCTTCCTGTTAGAAGTGGGAGGTTATTGATCCACTAACTCTAGCACTTCATGGGAGCCTGTGTGCCAGGCCTTGTGCCAAGTGAGGAAGACATATTAGTGTCTACAGTAGACATGGCATTCTGCCTCACAGGCCTGGTGATTAAAGGTAGAGAGAAATGAGAATGGACTGGAGAGGCCAAGGGATTCGGTTTCAACTCATTTGTTTCTTACAGGACAAGGAAACATGGAAATTATCAGCAGTCCTGTTTTATTTCACAGTCTAGATGACCCCTTGGAACAATGTCATGCAAGAGTAATAATGACATGTTTGATAAGGTTAGGTACTGCGCAGAGTAGAGTACTTTCCTGTTCTGTGACTTTTAGGTTCTATTGTTATTCCCATTTTACAAATGAGTAAACGAGGGTCCAGACATCAAGTCACCTGCCCCTGGGCTGCAGCTGGGACGTAGCTGGGCAGAAGGACAGTGCTGCAGTCAGTGTTAGAGTGAGCATTCAGTCTCAGCTGAGCTCTTAAAGGTTCATCTTGAAGCCAGAATAATGTTCTGCTTAAGCATTTACCATGAGCCCTAAAAAGCTCCTGTTACGTTCCAATGAGCCAGAGAATTACCGTGGGAGAAGCTGGAGGCTTTGCTACACACCTTACTTACTGTAATGCTTGTGAATATGCACTTAAGCAGTATATGGGTACCTAGAAAAGAAAACTTAACAGTATTAACATTCCAGGGGGCAAAGATTTGAGATCCCATTATATTTTCAGTTTACTATAAAAGGGTGTCTTTAGAAGTTATGAAGATGTAAAATATTCTTCTGTGGACTCTGATAATGCATAGAGACTCAAGAAGTAATGGGCCTGGAGCCGGGAGGATAGCTCACTTGGCAAAGTAATTGCCAAGCAAGAATGAAGACGTGAGTTCAGCACCAAGCACATATAACAAAGCTGGATGTGGTGGTGTACGCTTGGAATCCCAACTGTGGTGAGATAGAGACAGGACGATCCTTGGAACTTGCTGAGCAGCCAGTCTGGCTTGCTTGGTGAGAGACCTGTCTGAGAGAACAGTGTATAGCACCTGAAGAAGAGTGACAGCTGGGACTGGACTCCAGCCACCACACACAGCTGCACGCACATGAAGCAGTGTACCTAGTCTGCCATAGCTTGAAGTTCTTTTGTTTCGTTTTCAAGACAGGCTTTCTCTGTGTAGCCCCCTTTGTCCTGGAACTCGCTCTGTAAATCAGAGGCTGGTCTCTAACTCATAGAAATTTGTCTGCTTCAGCCTCCCAAGTGCAGGATTAAAGGTGCTTGGAGTTCTTATTGGAAACTATGCATTGCTCTCCCTGGATGATGGGTTAAGAAGAGAGTGATGCCCTGGTCTCTCCATGACAGCAGAACTCAGCAGAACTTCACTTCTGGTAGTGTGGAAGCCAGTCTGCTCTCCCAGTTACATTGGCCTAATCTATGAGAAAACCTCTCCTTGGAGGACTATCTGATGGAGAGTGGGGAAGGGAAAGGGTTATGAAAAGCCCTGTGCTGCCATATGGACGCATCCTGTTGATCCCAGGTCAGTTCGCATGTGATTGCAGATTTCACAAGGAATCAAAACACTTTCTAGTTCTGTGAGCCCAGTAACAAAACCAGACAGGAATGCTGGACTTAGTTACACTCAGTTATGAAGTCTTTGAGGAAGTCAGAGTGAAAGGAAACTGGAGTGTGGTGGTCATCCTGAGATCTGAACAGAAAGGCCAGCTGCAGAGGGTCTTACTGTGTCTTGCATCTCATGATAACATAGGAGGTGTGTCTAGAAAGCCAGGTGTACCCTGCAGGAAGCCACTCTGGTTCTGGAAGGAGATAGGTACACCCTGCAATAAGTTACTCTGGTTTTGGAAAGGAAGTAGGTGGGGCTCAGTGGGGTGGAGAGCAGCATGTGATGATGAATTGTAAATAGATTGGGCTTTGTTGAAACTTGTGAAAATTGCAAGCTGATAAAAGTTTTCTCGCTGAGCATTGCTGATTTCCAGCTATCAGTACAAATGCTGTGTAGCTGTTATTGTTAAGTGCTAAGTTCTCCCTTCTTCAGTTCCTCCTACATCTACTTCTTGTCAGCTCATTAACATAGCTGAAAATTTAGGAGCCTGAAGCCTGCTCACTGATAAATACCACATCAGTAGCATGCCTTTAGTGCTTGCTGTACCTTGGTATACTGTTGTTTTTATGAAAAATCTGACTAAATGCAGAGTCAGAATGAAAATTTAGATTATCTTAAATAGGCTGCTGCTAAAAATTAGCCCACACATTACTAATGACTGTAGACAAATCTTGGATACAGTGAGCCTGCTCAGGCATAGGAGGCATTAGGAACCACTGTGTTGCAGATCAGAACCAGAAGATGATCAGGTGGAAAGTGGCCAGGGCAGTGGGAGAAGAAGCTGACTAGGGTTTGGAAAAAAGACTGTCCAATGATGTTGAATTAAATACACACTTGGTGATTCTAATCTGCTGTTATGTGCTGTTTTCATTGCATAGTCCCTCACCAGGCTGGGAAGTGGGAATGTGGGTCCTCTGTGGTCTGCACCAGGGCAGGTCTGTGAAGCAGACCTCAAGGAGCAGTCAGTCAGGGCCTGTCTGCAATGAGGAGGGTGGCAGAAGGTGCTGTTCCTGGGGTAGGGGTTGTATTTTTGTCTAAAACAAAACCACGAATAAAAAAAAAAGTGTATTGTAGAAGTTTATATTCAGCGTGGTATAGTTTCCAGAGTTCATAGTGCCACACAGGGTACAGGTACTGATGTTCTATATCTAAGGGAAAGTTGATCGCAGTTTGAAATCTTCAATTCTGCAGTCTTTGTAGGGTCTGCTGGCTGGGCTTAAACTCATTCCTGACTTTTCAATTTGTTCTGACAAAGATGACCTGTGGGAGCTCCCACTGAGTTTTTTAAGTGAAAGCTTTTGATGTGGTTGAGTGACTATCATATAGTTTAAAATTACCAAAATAGAAGTATAAGATTTTGTTCCCTGGCTGTGTTTTATGAGGTAATGGGCCTTGTATGGGCAGTTAGGATGGTGCAGTCTTTGAACCAGAACACCTTTGGTCCTCTGTAAATGATTATGAAGCCTGGATTCTGACATAGTACTTATTAAAATTCTGTAAGAATCATTTCATTCAGGTCCATCCTCCCAGCTCCCTTGACATCAAGATTAACCATATAACCAAAGACAGTCAACACTTTTTGGATTCAAGTAACCACTTGTAAGTATGTCAAGTGCCTAACTCTTAGAGTGGGGCTACACCTTATCCACATAAACAATTATACAAGATGGGCTCATGTTTCTGATGGTCTCAGTCTGTTCCATTTCAGACTTCCCCTGAAGTGGCAATTCTGCACAGCTTTTGAGGACTCTTGTCTAGTTGGAAAGAGTCAGGATTGTTGATTTGCTTGGAGGGCTGGTTAGTTTTATGTCAATTTGGCACAAACTAGAGTCATTTTGGAAGAGTGAGCTCTAACTAAGATAAGAACATGATGCCGTGGTTAAGCCTCCAGGGCATTTTCTTGATTGATGATTGATATGAGAGGATCCAGCCCACTGTGGGATGGTGCTACTCTGGGCTGATGGTCCTGGGTGGTATAAGAAAGCAAGCAGGCTGAGGTGAAATAAACCCATTTCTGCCCCCAAGGTTTTTTTGGTCATGATGTTTTTTTTTTTTTTTTTAAATAACAGCAACAGAAACCCTAACTAAGACACTTGGATTAAAAGCCATCAGTTCCCATTCATTCATTCATTCTTTTATTCATTCACTCATTTGCTCACTCAGTCAATCATATCTTCTCCCTCCCTTCCATTCCTCCTTTTTTTCTACCCTACTGCATCAGATGTTACATAAACATAATTGCTAGTTTATATCATCCAGGAAGTTTTGAAGATCACTTAAAAACATCTTTGAATATTGAATCATCTTTATCTGAAATGGTTAGGATCAGAGTATTTCAGGTTTCAGAGTTGTCTAGTTTTTTAATCTAATGAGTGCTCTTAAGCCAAAATTTGAAATCTGCAATATGAAACTTTTGAATTTGAATGACTTTAGGAAGTTACTGATTTTTCAGACTAAGGACACTCACTTGTCATATTGCCAGAGTATGCTGCTGTGTGAAACTGAAGCTGTATGTGTTACATATTCTCAGGTTCCTCACTGTTAGCTGTGTTTTGAGTGGAAGGGAATATTGCTTGACACCTTTTTTGATAGCAAGAAGTAATACTCTTTAAACTTTGGTTGTGGTGAGGGTTGCCTCAATCTGACTCGAAAGAGATAAAAGTAACAGCTAAAAGAATATAATCTTGGGGATTTCTGTTCTGTATCTTTCAATAAATCCTAGTGCTTTGTTTTTAGAAAGATGTAATGGTTGCATTTTGGACCTCATTTTGTTGCCATTTTTAGCAACAATTAGGCTTAAAGGTTTGTGGTAAATGGGAGTGTTTCTTTTGCGGTATTATTGTGTGCTCCCAGGTGTGTGCTCTCACAGGTGGGCTCTCTCTGTGCATTTGTATGGGTGTGTGTCTTGTGTGGGGGTCCACCTGTAGAGAGGGCAGAGACTAGTGCTAGATGTCTTCCTCGGTTACATTTCCATCTTCTTTTGTGAGTTTGTCACTAAATCTGAAGCTATTTTACCTAGTCTGGTTGACCAGTGAGCCCTAGGAATCCTGCTGCTTCTCCCTGGTGCTGTGTTTATATGGGTGCAGAGGATTAGAATTCAGGTCTTGATGCTTATGCTACGAGTACCATTGAGAAATCTCCCCAGCTCTAAAATAGACTTTTCCAGGTGTTTGTTGTTTTGGGGTGTATGAGTGTAGGCCAGAAGACAGTTTGCAGGAGTCAGTTGTCTTTTTTTGTTTTTGTTTTTCTTCCACCATGTAGGTTCTGGGAATCAAATTCAGGTCGCCAGGTTTGACGTGAAGAACTTTTCACCCACTGACATCTTGCTGTCCCTAGAACAGACTTTTAAAGGCAACAGAAAAAATATTTCTGATGCCATAAAATGTGGTCACATTTAAGAGAATAGCTAAAATTAGTAATAAAACAATAAACAAGACATTAGAGTTTTGAGTTTCTAAGGAAGAAGAACCTATTTTTCTAAACTTTATTTTTAATTATATATCCCCGTGTTGGAATGTACATGGGAATATGGTGCTGGCAGAGGTCAGAAGAGGATGTTGGATCTCCTGTAGCTGGAGTTACAAGTGGTTATGAACTGCCTGCAGTGGTGCTGGAAACCAAACTCAGGTCTTCTGCAAAACCAGCAAGCATTCTTAACCACTCCATTTATTTTTTTTTTAAAGATTTTATTTATTGTATGTATGCATGCTCTATCTGAATGTACATCTGCATACCAGAAAAGGGCACCAGATCTCAATACAGATGGTTGTGAGCCACCATGTGGTTGCTGGGAATTAAACTCAGGACCCCTGGAAGAGCAGACAGTGCTCTTAACCACTGAGCCATCTCTCCAGCTCCCAACTGCTCCATTTTTAAGAGTTGAGAAATACTGGGTCATTTCCCATGGATGAGGTGATACTAAGTGAAAAGACTTTGATATTTATTATTTTCTTTTGGAGCAGTTGGTGGCCTCTGCTTCTTTGAGTAGCAGTTCCTTAGATACTAGCATAGTAGGTTAACTGTCTCAGTGAGTGCTCTAAAGGACAAGGGAATGAAGCTGTTTGCCTTTAACCTCTCTCAGTTCTACTAGTAACGTACATTACTGGGAAGTGCTCGAGTTTGTTGGTTAGTTTGGTTTTCTTTGCTGCTGGATATTGAATCTAGTGCCTCACATTGGCAGAGGAACACTTCACCACCGAGCTATAACTCATCCCAGATATAAGTTGTTTTCACCCAGGAGAAACAACTGTATTTTATTTCACTTTTAGTAATTTGATTCTTAAACATTCATGTTTTTCTGAATCTTAAACATTCATATTTTTCTGTTATCTCAGAGGTTGCTAATCTTTTTCAAGGTACAAATTGATTTTTTTTTTCTACTTTTGAAGTAAATTTGCTTCATAACTGCAGCTTAAGGTTGTGTTAGGTAGATAACAAAGAATAGCATCTTTGGCAAAACAAATGCCATGATTGTCCAAAAGAGCCATTTCTAGTCTTTTGGATATATGGAAATGAAGACCAACAGTTGTGTAGATTTGAGTAAGTCTTGGAACAGTGCTATGGCTCTCTGCTAATGTTAAAATCCTGAATTAATTTTTGATACCTTGACTTTTGACTGTTTTATTGTGTCACAGTCACTTTTTATGTAATGCCATTTACATTTTTACATAGGTGTTTATCTTCATACATGTGCATATGTTGGGAGGCAACAGAAAGAAGTAGGTTGGCCATAGCTTGGGATTATGTGTATATTCTGAAAGCGGCATGCTGTTTTCCATTGTTCTTTAGGGCCCTCCAGAATTTCCACAGCACACACCTGGACCTGTTCCCAGCAGTTTTAACCAGCCACCTCGACTTCCTCTCCAGGACCAGTGGAGAGCCCCACCCCCACCTCAGGAACGGGACCCTTTCTTTTTGGGAGGTACGTGAAAGGATGTCATGAGCATAAGATGAGGTGACAGAAACTGCGTTGAATAGTGGACCTGTGCAGTTGCTGCTAAAACACACTTTACTTCCCACTAGAAGATGTGTTTTAATGATTATACCAGTCATTTCAGTGGCTAAAATTAAGCAGTAATTTGATCTGAAATATGACATTCCTGTACAAAGAAAGAGAGATTTATAGCAAACAACCCACAAAGCTATGCTGAGATAGCGAAAATCTTGGATTCTTTATAAAATACACTGCTAACATCTGGGTATGGGGAGGTGCTTCCTGAGAATGCTTACCTAAGAAGTGTGGTCTTCCTAACTTGAAGGTAATGCTGTGTTACTGTTCAGTTTCAGGCGAACCAAGGTTCCCCAGTCATCTTTTTCTGGAACAGCGAAGTCCTCCTCCACCGCCGCCTCCTCCCACGCTCCTGAACAGCAGCCATCCTGTCCCCACTCAGAATCCTTTACCATTTACACAGCCTGGACCAGCATTTAATCAGCAAGGACAGCAGCCAGTGTTCCCTAGAGAGAGGCCTGTAAGACCAGCTCTGCAGCCCCCAGGCCCAGTGGGGATCCTACACTTCAGCCAGCCAGGCTCAGCAACTGCCAGGCCTTTCATTCCTCCTAGACAGCCTTTCCTCCCCAGCCCAGGACAGCCGTTCCTGCCTACACACGCACAGCCTAACCTTCAGGTATGCTCATGAACCAGCCTTGAAGGAGACCATGTCTGTATGGTGTGGAGCCTTTGTGTTTTATGAAAGGGAAGTTTCAGGTTTTAATTGTTTCTGCTAACTTATGATTATATAGAGGATATGAGTAGTAGTCCTAAGTATACTGCTTGTTACCGCCAGCTTTCTTGACAGTATTGTTTACTTCCTTAATACTAGGGAATGTGGAAAAAGTGCTTCTCATTTTCTGGAAGCCGAACTTTGTCACTTTTGGGGATGTAAGACTACTAATATTAAAGTGTTACCTATGGAGTGTTTGCTTATCTTATATCGTACTTCCCCAGCATCATGTTCCTGCTAGGGAGGGAAAAAGGCCATGTTCAGTTTCTCTATCTGGATATGACAGGCTTGTGCGCCCTCTGCTGGTAGGTGTTTACTGGCCAGTACAAGTATTTACCTTACTATGAAGGTATTGTGGTATTCCTTAATTACAGCACTTGTGTGAGGTGTGTACCCAAGTCGGGGTGAGGTGGTGGGGGTAGAAAGAGAGCTGGCAATAGTACACTTCTCTCATCTATATGGATACATAGGAGATATAAGAATGTGTATTAGGGGCTGGAGAGATGGCTCAGTCATTAAGAGCATTTGCTGCCTTTCCAGAGGATGGGGTTCAGTCCCCAGTACCTATGTGATGGCGCACAGCCATCTGTAACTCCAGTCCTAGGGAACCCAAAGTCTTCCTCTGGCCATGTGTCCTTGTGCCCATACTTTTTTCCTTGGGTCTTTCTCGTCTAGTGGACTGTCGTTGCACCACCTGATCATGCTGTGGGAGGCTGGCTTTTATGATTTTGCGTATGTTTTAGGCATAGAAAGGTTTGCTGCATATATGATGCTGTTAGTTCTCTACCTGGGTTTCTTCTCTTGCTGAGGGTTTTAAGGAAACCATTGGGTTGGAATCTCTCTTACACGTCTGTTTGTAAGCTCTTGTTTCTCTTTCTTTGGGATGGAAGGGACCCTTGCATCCTCCACTGCCGCCACCTCATCAACCACAGCCCCAGCCTCAGCAGCCCCAGCAGCAGCCGCAGCATCACCAGCACCAGCCACCCCTTCAGCCTCCCCTTCAGCCTCCCCACCAGCCTCCCCCACAGCATCAGCCTCCCCCTCAGCATCAGCCACAGCAGCACCAGCATCACCACCACCTTTCTGCTCCTCCTCCTCCTCTGATGCCCATGTCTCAGCCGCAGTTCAGGCCGCATGTTCAGACTGCCCAGCCTCAGCCCAACAACAGTCGGATGCAGTGCACCCCACGCCAGGGGCTGCGGCATGTGAGTACCAGATGTGGCTTAACTTGCAGGACTTATGGAACATAATTTCTGCTTAGATGATTTTAAAGCTTTTTAAATTAATAAATATGCAGTATACTTTCCAAAGTAAAACTATAATTGTTTTTAGAGCACTTTGCAGAAAAAAAAATTAAGCTATAGATATTAACTTACCCTTTTTTGAGCCTTAAAGGCTATGTTAGTATTTACTTTGGTGTATTTGAGTTTTCTGTAGTGGTTAGACAGTACTATTGAGTCATTTCTCCAGAACAAGGGGCTTAGCTCTTGATAGAGATTATCTGCCTGTGCGGGTACTGAATAAGAGCTTACATTCAGTTGTAGGAAGTTAACTTGCATTTGTTTGTGGTGCGACATTTTACCTATGGTTAGCAAATGTGGGTCTTGGGGTGCATTGAAAGGAACTGGGAAGTAGTAAGTTGCTGTGATAGTGAAATGTAGCTGCTATTGCCTTGTCCTCCATGAGTAACTGATGTTACTTTCTTTCAGGACAAAACATAATGTTGCTAACAGAATTCCTGTCTATAAGTCTTCCTCTTAGTCCTGTACCTTTATCCTCATAGTTGGAGCAGGTCACTGAGCTGTTTTGAACCTGTTTTCCTAACCTTGCCTCTTTATGTCTTTTTTTTTCCCCGCCCCCTCAAGACAAGGTTTTTCTGTGTAGCCTTGGCTGTCCTGGACCAGGCTGGCCTCAAACTCACAGCAATCAGACTGCCTCTACCTCCCTGAGTGCTGGGATTACAGGCATGCACCACAACACCCAGCCGCCTCTTAATATCTTAATATGAGTCCAATGAAAGCATTAAGGGGATATCTTAGATTGAGGCATTTGTGACTGAGTTTCCTTGTTAAGGTAAGAGCAGAAGCTCAGTCACTGCTGACTCTTGACATGTGGGTTCTTTTCCAAGCATGCCTGGGGAAAGTAACCAAGACTCTTTTGTGATAGAACTTTGTTACACCTTTCTCCTCCAGAAAGCTGTTTACAGGAAACACAGTTTTAGGGTCTCCTTTTCCATTTTAAACTTAGGAGAAGTAGAAACAATGTACCATTGATACGGTTGGGTCCTTGAGACAGCCAGAGGGAGGTTTTGTTTGTTTCTTTGTTTGTTTTGTTGTTGCCCAAAATTCTGTTAAAAATGTTAGTCCATATACTGGGGAAAAAACCCATTGGGTTTGACTTTTATAAATGGAAGCTGTGTCTTTATGGAACTGAATCCTAAGTATCAGGGTACACAGCAACACACATAAAAAGTATTTGCCAAAGAGTAAGGGATCTACCTCCTAGAAAAGAAGAAAGTTACTGATGACAGAGGTCCCTTGTGGGTTTACTTACTAATAAACTTGTCTTTCTTTTTGTGACAGAATGCAGCATCTCAGAATATAAGCAAACGGCCCATGCAGCAGATGCAACCCACTGCTCCCAGAAACAGTAATCTGCGTGAACTCCCCATAGCACCTTCACATGTATTAGAAATGAGTGGTAATCGATGCTCCTCTACACCCGCAGCTCAGGTGAAGCCCATTGTCAACACATCTCCACCCTGTAGGGCTGTGGTGGCTTCCAGGAACTCACAGGGAAAGACTGATGCTAAAGCCAAGCCACATAGTCCTGGGGCTCAGCCTAAGGAAGAAGCAAAAGCAGAACCAGAGGTAGGACTTCCGTCTGGGGACATGTTTGTTCTGGAATAGGGAGCCTCAATATGTTCTGCTTAGTTTACTCATCCCGAAACTCTGCTCATTTAGTCCCCCAGGTGCATTCTTCTTTTAGCACAATAGACATGTTCATGAAAGATCTATCTTAGTCTTGGGAACATAGGTCAGTGGCTGAGCACTTGAGCAGCTTGTATTTTCATTCCTTAGAGTGTGCATGGGTACTCTGACATTGTCACTGGTTTATGATACTAAATCTTCAGAATATTTGTATAGCTACTGTTATATCGAATCAATATATACCCAGGCTTAATAGATGTTTTCTTTAAAGGTCCCAAATTCTATAAATGTTCTAGCTCATTATAATTACTCACTTCTGCCATTGTGGCATAAGGTGGTTTATGACAGATGTGCGCAGACCAGTAAAATTATACTCAAAAAACCAGGTGGGTCTGTGGCCTTACTTATAGTTGGTAATTTAACATAGGTGTAGGGTAATATGTGGGTCAGTGTTTTACGTGATCTTTAATTTTAAGGTCCTTGCCTCTCACTAACCTCAACTTTCTTACCTGTTAAATGAGGATGAAATAAGATAGGGTACACCTGGGAGCTTGGCACAGACAAGTACATGGAATTATTTAAAAACTAAAATCCATGTTGAGTGTAATGAAGCAATGTGACTGTTAGCTGGCTGTTATATTATTCAGTGTAATAATAGCATGAAGCATTTCCTTAAGTAAAAATTTAGGGAATTCATCCTTTCTAAAATCCAGTTAACACTTTTAATCTTTTAATTAGGTTTTCGTCATTCATGTTTTCTTCTGATAAGTGATTATGATAGTTTTAACTGTATCACATCAAAATTATGAAGTCAGAATGTTTTTGGATGTCATTTAATAAACTGTATTTAAAAAGTGATTGTGAGTTTCATAATCAGTGTGTAAAAGAAAATGTGGATTTATGGACTAGAATGGAATGGTTTATAAAGAGATCTTTGTGAGCTCAGTCTTGGATTGCACCTTTGTAACCTTAGCTACTCTAAAGGCTAAATGAAGCAGGAAAATGAATAGTTCAGGGCTCGTCTGGATAATGTAGAACTTTCTCAAAAATTAAAAAAAAAAAAAAAGAATGAAGAGATTAGGATTGTATATAGTTCAGTGGTAGAACATTTGCTCAAATTCACAAGGCCCTATGTTCAGTCTCAACACACACACACACGAAAATGATTCTTTGGTAAACATTTGATAAAGCCTTTGGTTTATATAGCTAGCCTAGAACTTATATGTTCAGTCTGGTTCACATACACATTTCTTACATAATAATGTAAGGACAGGAACAACCAGCCATGTTTACTCATTGTATTTTAGACTTGCCAGGAATTCTTCTGTAAATTTACTACAGGCAGATAACTTATGGGTTGGGATAATCTGAGGTATATTGATGCTAATTACTGCTTGCTGTCTGACCCACCTTTTGATTAATAAAAAGCCATCCCACCTGGACAGGGAAGGAGATAGGTGGGGCTAGGAGAGAGGGAGGAATTCTGGGAAAAAGACTGCCAGGAGGAGGAAGGAGAAGGACTTAAAGGGAAGAGAGGAAGGCCGACATGAGTTAGCTGGAGGAAAAGCACATGGCCGGCGGCGTGGATGGAGAATCCAGACCAGATAAAAAACATTAACAAGTATATGGGATTATAGATGGGAGGTAGCTTGATAGAAGTTATTAGAAGCAGATGGTGTGGGATTGAGGCAGGGATCCCATGCCTGCCCCACTATGGGAGGTAATTTAGAGGATTGAGATCTGCTCTGCCCCATGTTAACTAAGGCTATCTTAAAATATAACAAGTATCTGTGTCTTAATTGATTGCTAGCCAGGCCCACAGGTAATACATGTAATTTTAAAAACAATACTTATGAAAGTAAAATACAAAGTTGGTAGGTTGCAGTAGTATAGGTTGAATGCCTTATTTGTATTAGTTTAGTTGGTTTTTTGTTTTGTTTTTTGTCTCGGGGTTTTTGGTTTGGTTTTGGTATATATAAATGGAACCAGACTATATTTTCTTCTTTAAAAAAAAAAAAAGAAAAAAATGTATTTATTTTGCTTTGCCAAAGGTGACTTAGTAACTTAGATTTATTTAGTTGGTATTGGTAAAGGATAAATCTAAGTTTGTTTGTTTGTTTGTTTCTAATCTATATCGCTGAACCCACTTTAACCCTTTCTTGACTGCCTAGGCATCAAATTCCTGTGCTAGGAAACTGTTCATATGGGTCCTGCTGTTGACAGCTGCGTTGTTTCCTGTTGGACTGTGGCTTTCTTACTCATTGTGCCTGCTGGAGTAACAGTCCCTCACTAACCACCTTTAGTTTTGTTTGAAATGTACCCAAGAAGTCCACAGGGTGCCCACTCAACTCTTCAGCTCTGTGCTTGTCTTAATGTTTCTAATTATTGTTTTTAAACATTTTATTTTATTGTGCATTGGTGTTTTTGCCTGCAAGTATATCTGTATGAGGGTGTCAGAAGCTCTTGAACTGGAGTTATAGGCAGATATGAGCTGCTATGTGGGTGCTGAGAATTGAAGCTGGGTCTTCTGAAAGAACAGCCAGTGTTCTCATTGCTGGGCTATGTCTCCAGCCCCTTATTTCTAATTTTTGAGATTTATGCAAGATAGGTGAGATTTGTAATTAGGTGACTCTATATTGATTGAATCTTATACTTCTGTAAAGACTATAGATAGGTGATTTTCTAGAACATTATTTTTAAATTATAAGCTTTCTTCATTGGATTCTTTAGTGAAAAAATTTACTAGGCTTTTGAAAGGAACTCTCTGTAAAGACTTTGAGTGTATTTTGAGTCTGGGATATTCAGGGCATTCACTTACCATTAATATTCCAATACTGCGATTGGCAGCATTTTGATTCTGAGGAGGGAGTGTGAGTTCAAGGTCAGAAAGATTGACTTGTGCTGTTCATTATAACCAATTATTCTGTGACAAATGAGTTTGAGATCAGGCTGAAAATTCTGTACGAAAAATCAATAGTTCTAATCAGGGCCTTTCAGGTCATTTACACCCCACCTTTTGTTGGTTTGTCAGAGAAGAACCAGATAAAGCCCATGTGACAGCAGGAACTCATGACTGTTGCCATTCCTATTCGAAACATATTTTGATATCTTAAATGAATAGTTTAATTGGTTTCAAACTTGTAAATGAGTAGAAATTTACATTATTTCACTTTTAATATTCTGATAAGATTCTCCAAATTAGGTTTAGCTATGTAATTTCCCCCTCCCTCCAAGGAAAAAGTTACACTTCTTATTAAGCAGAGTTTTGAATGCTTTCTTTGAAGTAGTGAATTGAAAGGCTTGGGGGAAACTCATTTGTTTGGAATGGCCACCCTGACAATGTAAAGCAAAGTGAACCATGTTTTCCAATTTTAGTTCCCTGATGAAGATGAAGAGACAAGGTTATATCGCTTAAAGATAGAGGAGCAGAAGCGCCTGAGAGAAGAAATCCTGAAGCAGAAGGAGTTACGAAGGCAGCAGCAGGCTGGTGCCAGAAAGAAGGAGTTACTGGAAAGACTTGCACAACAGCAGCAGCAGCAGCAACAGCAGCAGCAGCAGCAGCAGCAGCAGCAGATCTATGGCTCACAGACCCCCATGGAGCAAGAGGAGCTGGCAGCTACACCATCGCCCACCAATGGTAACCCATTGTTGCCCTTTCCAGGAGCACAGTGCAGGCAGAATGTGAAAACGAGACTTCTTGTTAAAAACCAGGATGTCACCATTTCTAATGTTCAGGCCAAAACAGTGAACTTTGTCCCACCTGGGGCTAACATGCAGCATCAAGCACAGCCCGTGAGACCACTGAAGCATCTGCGACAGCTGCCACACAAAGTCCTCCAGGTCAAACCTATGGAAGTGGAGGAGACCCCCCACTCCCCACAGGCAGCCAGAGTGACATCTCTCCAGGGCCGGCCTCAGGACACCAAACCAGGGGTGAAGAGGACTGTCATGCATAGGGTCAACAGTGGAGGTGGTGGAGATGGGCCACATGTCAGCTCCAAGGTCAGGGTGATTAAGTTGTCTGGAGGGGTAAGTTGACAAATTTTATGCATTTCTCTGTAAATTTGTTTGCCTTAGAGGGTTTTAGTCTGCACAAAAAGAGTTGAACCTGGCCTCTGGTAGAATCATGGAGATTAACCAAACCTCAAGATTGGTATGAAGACTGCCATTCAACTTCTGCTTCTATCTGAACCCAGATTTGTATCAGCTGTTAGGAGTCTAGTGAAAGACCATTGTGACATCCTGCAGCTACACTTTTCTGTTTTAGCTTTTTTTTTTTGTAAGCAACTCAACAGTGTAATAAACAGATTTCTCATAATCCAACAAACTTGAACTATCAAGTTTGTCATAGAAGTGGCTCACACCTTCAATCCCAGCACCTGGGAGGAGGCAGAGGGGAGTGGATCTCTTGAGTTTGGGGCTATCCTGGTCTACAGAGTGAGTTCTAGGACAGCCAGAGCTTCACAGAGAACTCTGTCTCAAAAAACAAAAACCAACCAACCAAAAATATAGTTGTTTGTAGCTGTAGGGGTCAGTGAGCATATGTGTTGAGACGGAAATGCACCCACTTTTAAGCAGAATGGACTATTACACTTGTTCTCAAGACCCTTTCCTCGGTTGTGTTTTAAAGAGAAATTCTGTTTTGAAAACATGTCATCTCACGTGATTTCAGACCCCCTCCTTCAGGGTGGTTTTCAGTGAAACACAGGAAGTGCCATTTGTACTATGGTCGGATAAGTTCAACACTCTAGAATACAGTCTCCATGAAGAAGGTGCTAGATACTTGACTTCTTCCAGTTGTATGATCTTTGTTACAATGCATAATTAATATCTGTTGCCTTAATTATAGTGAATTCTAAAGCAGTTGCTATTGTCCATGTATTTGCTATACTCTGTAACAGAACGGTGATTTCTATTGTATGCATTTGACATTGTAAATTGGGGAAGTGGGAACCCAAGTACCAATTGTAGTGATTGACTAAAGGTACAAAATTTTTATGTCAAAAAAGGAAAAGGCCTATAAAACGATTGCTTCCACGGAGGAAAGCAATGCCCCTAGGGATGTGAAGTGCCATGTGGTTTGCTTGTCACTTAGCTGAGTGCGTGGAGACAGAAAAGAGAATCTCTCCCACTTCTATAGAATAATGGCGAGTAAAATTACTTATGTAGACTACTCAGTGGTCATCTGAATGTTTTCCTCATGTCACATTTAACATATGAAGCTGCTGTGTTCAGTGGCATAGTAAGTGCTCATGTATTTGTACAGTGGCTTCTTAGCTTTGGGCCTTATTTTAAACGAGGTATTAGTCTGTGTTAAAAGCTCAAGAGAAGATGTCCACTGGTGGGAATAGAACTTCCCCACTGATGGGAAGAGCTGTGTAGGCTCTCTGCTCCTGAAAGTTGCCATGGAAGTTAGGTATCTACCCACAGAGAACAGCATTTAGACTAGAAAACATACTTCCTTTCAAAGAAAAGCTGTATTTACTTAAAGTTATCTACCTGTTCCGATGTAAAAACAAAGCTAAATCTTATTTAATATGACATTTATATGTGATCTTACTCCAGTCATGCAGCTAATTTCACAACAAATAGGAAAAACAGTCTTTGGAATTTTACACTTCTGTAACCACCAGTCAGGTCTTTGGAACAGGTTCTAACTTGGTTTTGTTGTTGTTGTTGTTTTTGTTTTTGTTTTTTTGTTTTTTTGTTTTTGACTCTATACTGATACTGCTAAACAGCATTTCCCACAGCTCTCTAATGCTGTGTTGGCCACTTTGACTAACCTGATGAGTCTCTGATGGAGTTTGCTTTTTTTCCTCGGGTAAATATTTCCCCAATGAGACACACACACACACACACACACACACACACACACACACACACACACACACACAATATTTCCCCAATGAGACACACACACACACACACACACACACACACACACACACACACCTACCCCCCTAGTGGATAGGATTTATTTTTAAGAGAACCCATAATTGTGGGTCAGTTGCAAAATGTGCCTAATTAGGACAGTGCAAAATGTAAGAAGCTGTGTGTCCCAGCATCAAGTGCTGTCACATTTATTTGACTTTTATCATGGTCCCTAGTTGCTACTAGGTATCAGCCACAGTTGTCCTCTTCTGGACACTGGCATCATGCTGGGCTGAGGTCGTGCTCTACCCCTGAGAATCTTAACTGTGAGTCTGCACTGAGCCAGGCACCACAGTTGGGCTACCTGGGGATGAGAGGAGGAAAGCTTGTAACACGGCATCTCTTCATTGTTCAGAATTTTCCAGTTCATTGTTTGAACTATGACGTTTCATTACTGGTTGAATTCCATTTTGGTAGGAGCTCTTGACTTCTCATGGAGTGAAAGTATAAGTTTCTTAAGGAAAACCTAGTCTGTTTTGGTTTGTTTGTTTGTTTGTTTGTTTTTATTCCTTTGTGAGGGGATAGTTTCTTACCGTTTCCCAGGGTGGCCTCAAACCTCACCTCTTGCATGCTTGGATTGCAGGCATGCACTATATATCATCTTTTGTTTGTGTGTGTGTGTGTGTGTGTGTGTGTTTCATTGTTTGAGATTATATGTCATTTACATTTTCCCTTTGCCTCTCCAAACCCTTCCATCTAGTACCCCCAACTTTCTGTCTTTCAAATTTATAGCCTCTTTTTCTTTAGTTCAGTTGGCTCTCAACCTTCCTAATGCTGTGAACCTTTGCTACAGTTCATGTTGTGGTGACCTTTAACCATAAGATTATCTTCGTTGCTACTTCATAACTGTAATTTTGCTACTGTTATGAATTGTATTATAAATATGTTTTCCAATGGTCTTAGGCAACCCCTGTGTAAAAGTCATTTAACTATACCCAGAAGTCATGGCCCACAGGTTGAGAACGACTGCTTTAATTAGTGTGTGTGTGTGTGTATTCCTAAATAAATAAATACAATATGTTCATTCTGTATAATGTTACTTGTATTTTTCAGGGCTGACCATTGGAAAAAAAAATTTTTTTTTTTTATTATAGGGCAGAAGTGAGCACAGGCTTTCTAACAGTTGCCTCCTTTACTTTGTCTAACCCAAAATTTATATGACTAAATCTAAAGTGCTCAGGAGCCTCTTCCTTCTGGTGGTCACTCTGACCAGCACTACTCAAGAACTTGCCTCTGTGCTTGCCTGTAGCCAGCTCTTCTTTTCTTCATACCAGATGGGAATGCCTCAACTTCTTTGGGCTTCTGTGAGTGACTTACAACCTGTGAAGCTTCTGTGGATCACAATGGGTGTCTCTTGTCTTCCATAGCTCATTTAAAAATTAAATCATTCATCTTTGCATGATTTGTTTTGTCTTTTGAGACAGAGTCCCATGTAGCCCTGAGCTTGCTATGTAGTTTGAATTCCTGATGTTCCTGCCTGTTCGACCAGATGCAAGAATTAAAGGTATGCCACCATACCTGGCTTTCTTAGCATTTACAAAAATGAAACAAAACTGGATTTTGTGAAAGATTGGAAAGCCTGAATTCAAGACAGTAGATTTTAGGTTTGTCCTGTCTTTGATTATGTTACCTTTATGGCCATTCTCACTCATTTGTCTTAAAGTAATTTCTAGTTATTGTATGTTGATTCTCTTTATTGAAACTATTTGGATCCTCTTTATCAAAACTATGTAATTGTGCTAGCAAGAAACATTTCTAGAGACTCTCATAAGAGTGATTTCTTGATAATTCCTTACTGTGTAGTTGGGATGGCTGGAGGAAGATGCTGCGGTTTTGTACACGGCTTATTGTTGGCATCATATGTGGCATTCACAGCACATGGAGCTGACACTCTCTCTCTAGGGCTGCAAGCTTACCCTCTTACATGGTCATCTGATAACATAGAGAAGCTTTCCAGCTTTGGCTGCAGAAAAACCCATGTTTGGGTACTTGTTTATTCCTGCTGATTCTGGGACACTAAACAATCCTTTCTTTCTTTTTCCTTTCTTCCTTCTTTCCTTCCTTCCTCCCCCTCCCCTGCTCCCTCCTCTCCTTAGTTTCCTACCTATAAATGGGCTTAATCTGGTTACTAGGAAGAGTTCTAGAACAGAGCTGCTGGCAGATTAATGTGTTCCTGAGCCCCTAAAGAGGTCTGTGCTTCCTGCTGGCATTTGTGGTGGCTGCTGTTTGTCCAGTGCTAAACATGCACCACATAGCCCATGAGGCTGACAGAGTCATGTTCTCATTTCACAGGGGAGCATACTGAGTCTCCACACAGCAAAGCAGTAGGCCTTATTTAATAATAAAAACCAGAGGTAAGCAATATAAATATTCATTTACTGTGAACTACTGAGGTTATCAGTCATTCTCTAATTAACCACAGAAGCAAACAATTAAAACAAGTGGGAGTCTGGGAAAGCCCTGCATCTCCTGATTCATGAAAGATTGCACCCAGTTCATCTGTGAGTGACCTTGATGGCTTAGATTGGTTAAACTGCTTTGCTTACCAGTAAAATGAGGACCTAGTCCCCTGTTGTGATCCTAGAAGAGAGTGAAGAGCACAGCATAGTGCCTTAGGACATGGTTGTTGCTCAGCAAGCATCTTAACGCTGTCCTGTGGTTAAAGGAAGAAGGTGCAGGAAAGCAAGCAGATACGACCCAGGTAATGAAACATTTAGAAATTTGGCAGCAACCGAGGCAAACAGTTGTTGGTTTTATGGGCACATGGAGAAGTGCAGGAAACTCAGGACACCCTGCCCCCTCCAGGAAAGCCAGCTGTTTGGCCGTGGCTCTTTTTATTTATGTTTAAAGCTTGTCAGGATACTGCCTGACAGTTGGGATGTTGGGTGAATTTGTCCATGTCTCCCCCATCTTAGAGGGACAGTGTATGCATCTTTGTCATTCTCACCAGGTGTCCCTCTGTCTGTGGGCCAGACTGAACTTTGTTTTGTTACATCTTCAATGAAAAAGAAAATTTGAGGCCTTGATCCTTTACCGCATTGACCAGGTGCTTCTATCTTGCTGCATTTAGTCCTCCATCCTTACGTGCTGCCTCTTTGTCTTTTAGTGTTCACTCACGGTCCATCCCTCTGTCTTCCTCAGATGGTTTATGAAAATGTTGGAGGCACAGTGTGTTGCCTAAGGCCAGAGGCGCCAGACACTGCAGCTGCTTGTAGCAGTACATCAGCCTGGCCTGGGGCCTTACCCAGAGTCACTTTTTTAGTCTGGAGTTGGCCGTTGGTCTTTGTTCCTTACCTTGACATTTTTAAAGAGTAAAGCCAGTGACTTTTGTGGCCTGTGCTGCTGTTCACATCTATCTTTTGCTTTCTCCTGAGGAGTTTGAGGTGGTTTGTGTTTGGCAGACTAGCCACAGAGGGAGCCTGTCCTTGGTTGACTGTGCAGATTTGCCCTATATTGCTGAAGTTACTTTGATGACTTCGGTGAGGTTGTGTTTGCCAAGTCTTTCCCTACAGCTGGCCTTACCTACTGTGTCTATAAGTTGCAGTTGGGAAAGAACTCTGTGTGCAGACCCTATTTATAACACTGGAATGGGTCCCATTCCAACATACCTTGTGTAACTGTCAGCTGTCGTTCACTTGTTCATTTACTTAACAGTCAGTTTTGGTGTGTGAGATTTTGTTTTTTCCATGAACCATCAGTGCTGTTACTTTGATGCTAGCTTTGGTCCTGATTGACCAAAGACAGCCTCTTTCTGCTGGCTAATGTGTCTGTTGAGAACTCTCTATTGTTCTTTGAGTGTATGCTTATTTCCTGCACTCAAGCTTGTTTGAAGCTTGTTTTTCTGTATGGCTCTGGGGTGGGTCCTCTCTTTAGAAGGCTTCAGTCCCTTGGAGCACAGGTGCAGGGGCTGCTGTGTCATCAGCTTTCCCATTTCTCTGATAAGGTGAGGTACTTGGTTTGAAGAGAAAAAGGGTTACCTTTTCTCACACCAGGTTGGAGATTTTGGTCCACGCTTTCTAAGCCTCACCTCTTCAGTGTTGTGTCATACGATACAACATTGCCACTCCCCAAGGCCATCTGCAACAGTACATCATGGCAGAGAGTGTCTGCTTGTCTCCTAGCAGCTGGGCCGAGAGGCAGAGAAAGAGGCCGAGGTCATAAAAATCTCCCCGGCTATTTCATTAGCTTTTCCTGGGGAAACACGAAAAAAAAGTTTTTGTTCATGGATCCCAATGGCAAACCAAAGTAGTATTCCACCCAAATACAACTTGGTGAGCCAATGAGTTTACAGAACATAGAGAAAGAGAAAGGATAACTTACAAGGACATGAATGACCTCCAATTGTATCACTACCAAGTCCCACTCCATTATAGACAGTGACCTCACGAAAGATGCATTATGGAGTTTCTCTTAATATACTCTAGCATCTCTCAGGATCACTTGTAGCTGCAGGAGGTCAGGAAAGAGTCCTGACAGGAATCCCAGAAGAGACTCTTTCATTACCATTGCATTAGCCTGGCTACCACTATACTGCTTTGTTTTTAGTTTATCCTGGCTACTGAGCCACAGTATTCTCTACTTTCAAGATGGCCTTATGTAATTCTTGGAAGAAAAAAGAACCATATAACTGGGGCACTTTCCAATGACCTGTCCAGTCTTCCAGGTATACCATAGATTGGGAACCAATCAGACTTTTAACCTTGGCCTTTGGGGGAATGTAAGATCATGGCTGACAGAGGTTAGGAGACCATTGTCCTCAATGTACATCTGTGCCTTCCTCTGGGAGTTCCAAAGAGAACAACCATCAAGGCACAGCTGAGAATGCTGGATTTTACTAAGGGTTCATATTTCTTGAAAGATTATTGGCAAGCAATATATACATGTGAATGTATTTTTTAACTATATTTTATTATAGTTATAGAAAAAATGAGTCTTTTTTGTACCTTAGGGGCTGGCCAAGACATGCCCCTGTGGTACTGGCCAGGGCACAGGGCAGTTGTTGGGAGAGGAAGCTATCTGGGGGCTTGCCCTTCATAGTAAGGTCTCTGGATTCTAGTGTTCATGCATTTTGGTGAGGCTTCCTGGTTGCCTGAGTTACTCCAGGAGGAAGGACATGGTATTAGTGTGAACAGTGAGGTCTGGTCAGAGCCTGCAAGGCAGCCATCGTCTCGGTTGTCATAGCAGATATGGCATGAACTGAGGCACTAGGCATTAGTGGTGGTTGAGCTGCATACAAAAGTAGGCCTGCCTTTGTGGAGCTCTCCAGTGAACTGAACACTCTGTAGACTCGAGTGTAATAGCAGGTATAAGCAGAAGTAAAGTGGCATAGGCAACACAGCAGGGAGACTTGAAGAAAGGGCTTCTGAGTGGAGAGGAAAGCAGGGTAAGGAGTGGCTCTTCTAAGTATGGGTGTGGGGAGAGTGGGGTATGTGCAACTGTGACAGTGCCTAACTGAAGGAAGGGCGTTGGGTTGAATACACAGTAGGTGAGTCTGGAGATGGGGCCTTGCCTTTGAAAGTTCTGATGAGTTGATGTTCTCACTTGGTTTTGCTGGCTCAAGGGTGAGTGGGAGATGACCTAGGAATAAAAGACTGGCAGTTGTTTTGTTACAGATTTGGGGTTGAGTTGTACCTTAGGCATAATATACACAGAGGACATAAGATATAACTAGTCACCTCACCTTAGTGAGTGTTGACATTGTGATGGACAGAAACATGTATTTTATCCCTCAAATTTTCTGTCACTTTGGGAAGTACCATTCTGATGGAGAGTCACACACCTGTCCTTGGTCACAGGCTGCTGTAGAATGCTTTCCTCTTCTGTTCTCTGGAGGAGCCTCTATTTTCTATTGTTCAGGACTGCTGCTGTTCTGGGACCCTGCCAGTGCGTCTTCACATTTCCTGTCCTGCCTGGTGCTCAGAGCTTCCCATGCTTTAGAGCTCCAGCTGCTGGTCCCTGGTCCTCTCTGACGGGCTTTCTACCTTCTCCCCGTGTTTGTCGCTAGCACCCAGGGCAGTTCTGAGGGCATTAGAAATACTTAAGAAACTTAAGTATGAAGCTGAAGACATCTACATAGTTTGGCTTCTTGTGTGGAAGCAGAGGAGGAGAGGACATAGTGTCTCTGCAGGTCTGAGTGTGCAGGGGAATTGTTCCTAGCCTTGTTGGCGATGCCAGGAAGTGCAGGGCCTGGGATAACAGGATCTTTGCTGTTGCTAATCTTTTCAGCTGCCTTTTCCTGCTCCCCGCCCCCAACTTCTTTTTTATTTGGTTTGCTGAACAGGAATGTTTTGTAGGGTCTGTTTGGTGCCTTTGAACTTCAAAAATGCTCACATTTATTTATTCTGGTGAGAGGGTGTGCCATGGTTTTCCTGTGGAGATCAGATAGATGACTTGTGGATGTTGGCTCTCCATTATGTGGGTTCCAGGGTCATCAGGCTTGGCATCAAATACTCCTATCCACTGAACTGTCTTGTCGGCCTGCTGGTTTGAACTTTGAAGTGGTAGATCTGCCACACTTCCTAATTGGGAATTGTTCTTCAGAGAACACAGCCCCTTGTTTCTGGCAGAAGCTAGCTTTGTAGAGCAGTCTGGCAACACCTGGGCATAGCATGGGTGCCTCAGGTGGAAGGAAGAGGAAGGTCGAGGTAGAACTGACTGGAACTGTGGTCTTTGCAAGTATAAAGGACAGGACAATGCATAGAATTCTGGGGAGGTTGTTGTTGACATGGGTGGGTCAGTGGGTAGCAGGTTTGTACTGGACAGGCTTGCAGGGACAGAGCTGCCTGTTGGGAGGCCCCTGAAGCCTCACCTGAGTTGGAAGAACCAGTTCCTAGCCCTACTGCTTAGGATGCCTCCATATTGCAGAGGGCCCAGAACTTTGCTTCTAGAACATGTCCATTTTCACCTGGTAGATTTGTGCCATCTGCCCTGGACATTGTCGCTTCTCCTCAGAGGCTCAGGGCTTTGGTGCATATTTTGATTTTTCCTTTAAAAACTAGATAATTCTTTTCCTTAAAGATTTCCTCATACCTAACTAGTATAAGCACTTGAATAACGGTCGCATTCTCATATGGTAAGTGGAGCTTATGTGCTAAGTGAGTCCCCTTGAGGTGAAGCCCAGCAGGTAGGCTTCTCAAGTGGCTTTAGCCTTTTGCATTTGGTTTGTAGTTGCCCTCTAGACCCATTGCTGTCCTGTCTCTTGCCTAGTCCAGCAGTCTACAGAGAGAGCAGAGACTTCTACACATATGTGTGCTTAGAAATTTCATATAGCTTGCATATCATTTATTGTGCTGATCCCAACGAGCCTTCTGGAGATTGCTGGGATAGGCCTGCATTGTTGTCCTTAATAGAAACCTGTGCGGCAAGGGCTGTGGCTGCACCATCATCTATCTACACTGCTGGTGACAGTGAAGTGTGGCCTTATCGGAAGGAGAATTCATAAGAGGCTGCCCTGGGACACCACACCACTGTCCTTCTGTGTGTCCTGACAATGTTATCTGTCCTTTCAGTGCCGAGTATCAAATGTCTGTCATGAGTACAGAAATTAATTTAATGTCACCTGAAGACATGCAATTAATCTTTTAGAGGTTTTCATAATACCTTTACAGAAAGAGTTGCCAGTTTGGCGGATTTGGATTTTGGGGTTTAGAAGAAGATAAGGAAAATTAATTTTTCATCAGGGTTAATACAAGCTAGCAGGGCCACAAAGGCAGAGGAAAATGATTGGGGAATTTGTCAAGTGTTGTCACTCCAGAATAATGCTGCTTAACGCCTGATAGGTATAATCAAGGGCTGAGGTTCTATGGAGAGGGATTAATCAATTTGCCTGCCACTGAATGCAACTACGCGATACCACTTCTTCATGGGCTTTAAAGAATGAAAATAAGATTTGATCTGTCAAATTGCAAGACGCCCTGACAGTATCAATGGGCATTTTTATCTGTACATTTAAACCATTTGTTATAAATAAATTTGTCCTGCTAATGTTGATGCCACAAACCTCATTTTTTTTGTAAGATTAAGGTGATAAAAAGTCTTCCCTGCGCTTTCTTAATTCAGATAGGCATTTTAAAACCAAATACTAGAGAGACATTTTTATTGTATTCATTAAAAGACAGTCATTTTAGAGCAATTCAACATACAGAGGTTAAGATGGGCACAACTTATTCCCCTTCATCTGCTTTGGATAAACTGCTGTGCCAGAAGTTATAGCATGCCCTGTGCTGCCTGGGGAGACTGCCTTTCCTGCAGACTTGCTTTTAAATTGGAACATCATCCACCATCCACTCAGCAACACTGGTTTGCTTACATCTCAGCAACAGATATCTAAGAGCCTGGTTTGAAGCAAGAAGCAACAGTATTTTAAAACTTGTGTGACTTGGAGACTAATAGTTGCAGGTCTGCTTTCAGTGCTAGAACTGGGTGTATAGATCACAGCAAGCCTTCTGACTCAGGTTTTTAAGTGCATGACTATGATGTAAAAGTATGTTCTTGGCAATGGCCTGTTAGCCTGTCTATTGACCATTTTTCTAGTGTTAGTCCAGAGAGCCAGAGCTTTCCCTAGAATGCTTTACATTGTGCAAAAGTGAAATGCAGTATTTGCTCTCTCAATTGGGAAAAAAACATTTCCGTTTCTTTACAAAGGGAAATCACTTGTTTGTTTATGTTTAATCCATGAATACTTAGAGTGAGCTTCATAAAAAGTCAAAGCATGTCATTGTGATAGCTTAATTAAAATCAGTCTAAGTGAGAACAAATCAGGTAATTTCAGCAGTGGGAAGGCTGACACAGGATCACCACCACAGGTTCCAGGCCAGCCTGAGCTGCAAAAGGAGACGCCATCATGAGCAATGAGATGGTCTCCTTGAGGTAGTGTCTTTGGCGTGGTGCAAATGTGTCCAAAGGCTTCTGTTCCATGTGTAAAACAAAGATTCTACTATTCAGCTTGTGAGGAGGACTGAAGGAAAATATTTGCCACAGACGGGCAAGTTCCTGGTCACTATTGCAGAGCAAAGGCCAGGTAGAAAGTGTGGAATGGTGTACCGAACTTGATGCTTAAGACACTGGCATGCTTCACACTTAAGAGATCTTAGGTGGTACTCACAGTTGTAGAGAGCATACAAGTTTGTCCAGGATTGACCTCCCACCTGGTGGAAGTTTGTGGAAAGGCAGAGTCCTCATACGAACATGGATCTCAGCAAGTCAGGCTGTTGCCCCGCCTGTGGGGAATCTCTCAGAAGCTTATGTCCTTGGGGAGGAGCAAGAGACACATCCAGGCAGGCAAGGCCTGTTCTGGGTACTTACATTTTTCAACATATGAGCGATCCAAAAATGAAAAGTGATTTGCTTATCTCTTGTTGTATGTACTGGAAATTTCCCATGATAAATGTTTTAAAACATAAGAACACAGCCACATATGGTTAAGAGCCAGTGGCCTGCCTACCCTCACTGGGGCCAGTGCCTCTCAGGCTGTGGTCTAGCCGTTCATTAAGACTTGAACCACCATAGTGTGAGATGCTTTTTCTGCCTTGCTAAAGTGAACTGGCTAACATAAAAGATATTTGTGTGAGTGTTTTTTGAGGGATGGTCTTTAGTAGGTACCTTTTCTTTTTGATGTTGGTGGCTTTGTGGTCAACATAACATGGGTCTTCTGTCTCCCCCTGCCCCTTTTTTTTTTCCTGAAAGAAACTGAACTAGGTACCTTTTTTTGTTTGTTTGTTTGTTTCACCTTAACACTGTTGTAGAATCCCCTGGGATGAGAGTGGAGTCCTGTGTGCTTGTTTATGAGAAGCATCTCTTCCTTAATTCTGTGTCCTTGTTCCTTAGAGCACTAGTCATTGCTCCTTGCTGGTTGAGTCCGTTTGGGTATGTGTGTATTTTATAGGATTAGCCCATTTCATGTAAGTTAGCTGGTACAGTGACATAATGTTCCTAGCATCCTTTTCACTGCTTTGGGGTACATTGATATGGTCCCTCTTTGGTTTCCAATTTGGAACATGTGTCCTCTGCTATTTTTCTTAGGATGGTTAAAGGAGTGTGATGTTCGTGTTCTCAGGACAGCCTGTGGGACTGATGGGGAAGTGGCTTCTCTGTATCTGTTCTTCAGTGTGATCTACTGTTTGCTTCCTCCTCTGTTTAGATGTGAGGCTGGCTGTTCTTAGGTCTTTCCCCCTCCTTCTTGGAATAGCTGTAGTATTTGAATCCTATATTTTGGTATATTATACACTTGTTCTAGTTCACTTTAAGTGTTTTCCTTCCTTTAAAATAAATTATTTCTTAGTACGTCTTCCTTAGTGCTGGACTGGTACTGCACAGCCTTTCCAGTCATTTCTCCCCACCCCCCCCAGGTCCCTGAGGAAAGTGCCTGGGCTCTCTGGCTCTTTGAGTCTTCAAATAGGACCACAGCCCCAGAAGCCTGTGGCTTCCATGGGTTGATTCAGTTATGCGCTGGAACAACTGGGGAAAGCCATCCGTATACACACAGTCAGTCCTGGCAAGCAGTGCTCTATCCCCTCTCCTTCCACTGTGCTGACTCCACTTCCCCAAAGTGGTTTTTTGTGTGTATGTTTAGCAAGTCTGAGTTTTGGAGAGACCAGACTTGCCAGTTTCTGCATGCTGCAGAGGGTCAAAGCTCTGAGTCCTTGTTTTAAGCTTTTCTTTTCCTGGGTCATAGTTATATTGGTCCCTTTTCCTTGAAGATCCCTTTCTTCCATTAAGTGGTCTCTAACAGATAACTTTGGAAGTTTTCTTACTCACTTTTCTATGGTCATAACAAAATAGCTGGATATAGAAGAGAAATTAATTTTGGCTCTTGATTCTCCGGGCTGGGAAGTTTGAGACATGGTACCAGGATCCTCTTTGTGGTGAGGGCTTCATGGGACAAAGGCAGGTGCTTGCAGAAGGGGGGGCGGGGAGGAGGGTGTAAGAGGCCAGCTGCTTTTGACAGCTTCTGCCATAACTAATCCATTCTCATAGAACCATATTAGTCACTTGACATAGAGCCCCTGTGACCAGAACACCTCCTGCCTCATGGCACTGCTGCACTGGCAGACTGCAGCATGGCTTTGGGGATGAACTATAAGCACCTACAGCAGGGTGGGGATGAGAAGTGGGTATAGACATGGACCTTTTTTGAAATTGTTAAGTCACCACCCATTCCCCTTGTTGTTATGTAGCCTGTGTGTGTTCTGACCACCTGTATATGCCACTTATCAAGGCTCAGCATCCATAGCGACTAAGTTTGCATAATGTAGCAGGGCAGAATTCTTGCCATGTTTTTTTCTGTTCCAGCCATTAGTCATTCTTTGAAACACCGTGCTGAAAACTGCAGATCGCCCATAGGCCCCCACCCACAGGCCATCTTTATGCTGTTGCTTGTTAGTACAGTAGACTCAGGTGCCAGCTTGACATGGGCATGCCTCAGGGTCATACCTTACCTCATGGTCCTTGTGGTCAGGAGCCATTGAGGGTGAGAGCAGGAGGACCAGAAAACAAGTGTGGATGTTTTCCCAAAGCCCTTAACTGAGCACATGTACTGCTTCTCTGGCATTCACTCGTGTGACACCTGCTGGTGAAACAGATCCTCTGGTGGGGGAGTCTCTCCTGCAGCAGCCCCTGGAGCCAGGCAGCTTTCCCATTTGTGGAGGGCTTGAGCAGCAACTACAAAGTTAAGACTGTACACAGTCAACTTTCAAGAAAAGTGTTCTTGGCAGCAATAAAAAGTGAAGTAGTTTTACAGTGTAGCAAGTACAAATTAAACAGTACTCATGTTCATCTCAGCCTCTTTAAATGGATGTGTTTTAGACTTCAACACTATTGTATCTAAAATCTTAACCACTGCCCAGTGAGAAGTTTCCCCACTGGCTCCAGGGAAGAGGCAGCTTTGGTGTTATTTATGTCTGAAAGATTCTGCCTCGTGGTCATCACTGGCCATGGCTGCCAGTGCCTGGCCAGAATGATGGGCAGACACTGATCCACCTGCTTCCTTGTTGATCTCAGCAGGGAGGAGAGAGCGATAGCTTTTCTCACACAGAGAACCAGCCCCAGCGGCTTCCCCAGCCTCCGGACATGAGACAGCAGCCTACCCGCAAGGTGACGCTGACCAAGGGGGGTCCTCAGCAACCCCAGCACCTTCCTGTGGGCCCCCACATGTACCCGGCTATTCCTCCAGGCATCAAAAACATCCAGGGGATTCACCCAGCCAAGAAGGTAAACTGAAGTGGAAGGGCCCTGCCCCTATAGGTTGAGAGAAATTGGCTGGCGTTAGGTGGTCTTTCTGGCTTGGTAATACTCACATTAGTAAATGAGTCATTGTTTTCTTAGCCCTGGTTTAGAAAGCCTTTCCTTCCAGTTATTTATTCAGAGAGTGGCTGTCCTGCACCTTCAAACAGCCACTGTACAGTACAGACAGTATTGGGCACCTGTGTTCCTCCCACCCACTTACACCAGGAATGTTCTAGAGAACCAGAGCTGTATTCTTCCTTTGTGTAATTCAGCTCAAGGACTAGAGACAAAGGCCTGTGGAGGTGAAGGGCATCTCTGAGCTCATCCTGCACATGGGAGGCCTGGAGCCCACAGGCTCCCTGTCCCTTCTCAAGGAGGCTAGTCTATTCATGTTGAAGGCAGAGAAGCCTTTCCCTCAGCTTCTGGGAAAGCTAATTTTCAGAAGTGATGAACACAAAGTCCTCCCTGCTGCAACAGCCCATGTCTGAGGTGCAGGTGAGGCCAGGCAGACGGAGACTGGTGCTGGTGTCCTCTGGAGATGTGAGGTCTGCTGGTGCGGCAGGCAGATGTCCATACATTAGTGATAAGTCCAGCTATAAAATGGTGGATCTTGCAGCCTCTTCCAGGCTGCATTTCCTTTCAGACCTAATGCCTGCCTGCATGAAGAATTGATTTTAGAAAATTACATGTAGGTGTGTTAATGAGGCTTCACCCTAAACCCCCTTAGCTCTCCTTTAAGAGGCCAATGATGTTTCTGACTCACTGATGCTGTTGTGAGGCTTTTTATAAGAATTTGTGTCTGACTGAAATCTATACCAGAGTATGCATAGTGGGCCTTTCTGTAATGAAAACAGAAGACAGGAATTCACCTTTAGTGATGTGTCTCCTGTGACTCCTAGAACTGTCCCATTAGTGCTCCAGGACTTGCCTCACAGGAGTGGTGGTGACTTTATGTAGATGGGACCTCTGATTGTGTTCCTCTAGGTTTTCCTTCCTGTGGAGCCTACACATATCCTGGCTATGGACTCCCGCTTTCTGCCTCTTCCTATGAGGGAGGCGGGGGGGGGGGGGGCAAATTGCTCCTTTAAACCAGATGCTGAACAGAATTAGAGGTTCCACTGTCTCTGGACTGCTAGCTAGATAACTGAAGGTATTCTCTTTTTTAATTGCCTCATCCATTGAAAATGCTGGAAATGCCAGCCCTCTCTTTTTAAAGGCCCTTCACTGGAGTTCTGAAATGTGGGTAGACGGTGCCCTTTTACTGGCAGATTGTGTGAAAGCTCTGGAGGTGATTGTCACACATGGCTAGATGAGGTCTTGTTTCAGAGGCTTGAGGATAGTAAATACAAGCTTGGCCCATTTGAGTTGGTTCTCAGAAGCTGTGCATGAGTCATTGTCACAGTTGGAGATTTAACACTGTAGATACCATGTGTCTATTGGCCTGTGCCATGGTAGGAGAAGTGTGTGTTTGGGTGGGATCTGACCACTCCCCACCCCCCACCCCCCTGAGGGACCCTGGACACATGCTTACTTTTGTACCTTATTAGCCACTATGGGAAGAATCCACTCAGATGTCAGAACGCATCTTCTTTGTCATTGCCAGGCCATCATGCATGGACGAGGCCGAGGAGTGGCAGGTCCCATGGGCCGGGGACGCCTAATGCCAAATAAGCAAAACCTTCGAGTGGTGGAGTGCAAGCCACAGCCGTGTGTGGTATCTGTGGAAGGGCTATCCTCATCCACTACTGATGTCCAGCTGAAGAGCCTGCTGATGTCCGTGGGCCCCATCCAGGTGGGTTGCCTCCGTGAGGTGTTGATACCAGTGGGTCATCTTTCCAGACAGAACTACCTTGCACTGAACAGTGGACTTTGTAGGTTACATTGTATTAAGATGGCACTGAATTCAGACTCTTATTTACAAAGTTTAAGATGTAAATACTCTAGTAGAACAAATTATCTTTTGAAGTCTATCCTGACGTTCATGTGTATACACATACTGTTTTGTATTGGATCATGTTTTCTTTGTGATAATTTCTCAATTTTTCAAGTAGTTAGCCTTCTTATTATCTGTAGCTGTCTTACACACAGTTCTGGTGCTTGTGTTAGCATCTGCAGTACAGATGGAGCAATACTTTGCATTTTGTTGTCATGGCTTTTAAAATGGCAGTGTCTGATGCTTAAGGTCTGAGCTGGTTACCAGTGATGTGAAGATGGAGACAACACCATTCCATGTCTGCTATGAGCAAGTTTGCCCTTGTATTCTGACCCTGAAGGGGTCTTCAGAGTTGTACCAGTGGAACATGCAGGTTATACAGAGAATGTTAGGCTTCCCAGCAGAACAAAGGGCACTCTTTTATTTTAATGTTTGGCTAAGATGTCTCAGATCTCCATGTACAGCCCAGGGTGTGCCTCACACGTGTAATTTCAGTATTTGGGGGGCAGAAGCAAGAGGACCTCTGTGAATAAGGCCAGCCTAGTCTACAAAGGAAGTTCTGGGCCAGCCAGGGATATATAACAAGAAGGACCCTTCCACGAACAGATGTATGTCTATTTACTATTAAAGTCTAAAAGTGAGTAGAAGAAAAACCCTTCCAAAACTGAGCCTGGGGTTTAAGTATTTAGTTTAATTACAGCCACCTTTATTATGGGATTCTTAGAGGGGTTGTTAGACTTAAGTTAGTATTTATTATTGAGGGATTAATCTCCAGACTTTGCTAGCTGTTGGTAACACTCTGTTTTTAAAGAGTAGATGGTTTTAGCCACTATGATGATGCACACCTGTAATCTCAGCATTGAGAGGTTCACACAGGTTGGAGCACGGGTTGAGGCCAGCTGGGGTGTACATACTGAGATTGTCTGAAAAGGGGATAGATGCTTTCTGAGTAGTCAGTTGTGGTGTGAGCTGTTGGCAGGAACAGGATTCATAGAAGATTACAGGTGTGTCAGCATGTGGTTATTGCAACTAGAGAATCACAATAAGTAGTCGTTGAAAGTTCTGTCTGCATTCTGGCCCAGATTTCAGCACCGCTATGCCCCAAAGCCTCAGGTACTTGCTGGAGGCTGGAGCTTATTATCCCGTCTTGTAGGGACTCTCACTTTCTGGGCTTTCTGCACTGAGTGTGAGGGCAGCTGTAATATTGCTGCTATGTCCCCTGGTTTCAGCATAAGCAATTTGGGGTTTTCTCTCAACTTTGCTGATCCCCAGCAGGCATACTGAGTGGGACTCACAGCCTGCCTGGAGAGAATGTGACCTCCTTCTTACCTGTTTCATACACTGAATTTTGTACTTTGGGATTAATGTAAATTTCTTAAATGCCCCACCCCCTCCTTATTTGCCACTTTTTTTGTGTTCTGTAATCAAAGAATAATTGTTTTAAATAAAGATTATTGCGCTTACCTAAACTCTACAGCAGAAGGAAAGCTGCTATTGATAAATCACATGTTCTGGAGATGAAGGTCTGAAATCAGTGGAGAACTTTTTTAGGTTATGCCAGAAATAGAGGCTTCAGTGCTGTGTACCACTCTTGGAGTCCCTGGGCCAAAGCTTGTTCTTCCTGGAAACAGAGCACTTGGTTCCTGATGGTCTTAGGTCAATGGGATGGTTTTGAGTGGGATTATGTGGGTATTTATTTGGTTGGTTGTTTTTTTGCCCTCCCCCCCCCCCCCAAGGTAAGGTTTCTCTGTGTAGCCCTGCTCTTCTGGAACTTGCTCTGTAGATCAGGCTGGCCTCAAACTCAGAGATCCAACTGTCTCTGTCTCCTGCGTGCTGGGATTAAAGGAGTGCACCAACAAAACAAGATCTGGTAGTAGTTGATGGTAAAGAAAGTGACTCGGGCCTGGAGAGATGGCTCAGCAGTTAAGAGCACTAGAGGACTAAAGTTTAATTCCCAGCACCCATAAAAGGTTACATGCAGCTGCCTGTAAACAATTGACACATGACACATCTGGTCTTCTGAGGCACGCTTACACACACACACACACACACACACACACACACACACACACAATTTAAGTAATTTTTTTTAAGAGATAGAAATTTGGTTCAGCAGTCTGATTACTTTGACTGATTTAAATACAGTAGTCAAAAAAAAAAAAGGTGTTAAGTAGCTGAACTGAGACTCCAGCACTGTTACTCTGCTTTGAGGAGAAACTGTTTTTCTGTTGGAATTGTACCTTGGAGTTTCAGAGTGAAATGTAAGGTTGATGTAATTTGGGTATAGCACCACCTAGTGCTCACTAGCTTAGTACCAGTGTTGGCCAAGGGTTTATCAGAGAGTGATGGTAAACCATACTTTAGTACCCGTCACACCTGAGAATTGTGTTTGGCTGGGCATTGACCCCGCAGGCACCACTGGTGTCAGTTAGCATGCTACTTGTTACTCCACAAGCCTCTCTAGACCAAAGGAGATGGTGAAAGGGAACGAGAGGTGCATGTGGCGTAAGTCTTCTGGGGTCTCAGTTTCAGATGGAGAGGGTGCCAGCTACCTAAGACCTGTAAGTCAGAAAGTAACTGGGGAGGGCCTCTGTTCTAAGAGCAGAGCCAGGTTAAAGCTTAGAGCCAAGGAAAGAAGTTCATTGTAATTTCGAGGCCTCTCCTAGAACAAATCTCCATTTCCTAGGCTTTGCCTGAAGTTATGTTGAGAAGAAAAATTTTACCGCATAAACCTTCAGTATCTGAGAACAAGATATGATTCCTCCCCAGGTGGCTCAGTGAGTGTGACTGCGGGTGAGCCATGATGTAGTGATAACTGTCATCTGAATGCTGCCTCTGGCCAAACACTGCCTTTTCGTTTTCTACGTTAACTTTATTTGCTGGTTCTAGTACTTCTGAGGACTAGATTGAAATGCCTAGCAAATATGAGTTTATTTCTCACGACCACATTACCTCTTGGAAAGGCACCTGGCCAGAGCTGTGAGATGTTAAAATCCCTGCTTTGCCATTTCTCAGTGTGCAGCTTTGGTCAGAGTTCTCACTTGGGTGCCAGGTCTGCTCTGTCTGTAGAACTGAGAGAAACTGCAAGCCTCTAGGGCTCAATGTGCCATCCTTGCACAGCGCCCCCTTACCCAGAGTGGACACTCAGTCAATGTATTATGTGTCCCATGCTCCTTCTCCCATCCCGCCACAGGCCCATAACCTATTTACCCTGTGGTAAACCAGGGGTCAGTGCT
This sequence comes from Acomys minous, assembly GCF_964271855.1. Taxonomy (NCBI): domain Eukaryota; kingdom Metazoa; phylum Chordata; class Mammalia; order Rodentia; family Muridae; genus Acomys; species Acomys minous. The sequence continues at coordinate 42,374,326 of NC_140487.1, forward strand.
GTTCTTTATATGGGTGAGGATGCCATCAAATGTTACCTTCCAGAGAGGCACAGGGAAAGAAATTGTCTTCACCTGGGTACCCGCCTCAGAGTATAGGAGGCAGGTGTCACCAGGTGAAGGAGATCTGAGTATCATCCTAGGGTGTGGACATGTTGCTTCCCAGCAGAGCAGAGCAGCTCTGTTTTGCATAGGCACCCAGGAAGGCCAAGAAGGATAGGTGGCTTGTTTTCATAACATGTAACTGCTCATATTTTATGTCACAGTGGTCACTAATTAATTTTGCGACAACTAATCTTTGTTTTCTTCCTCTAGAGTTTACAGATGCTTCCCCAGCAAAGGAAAGCCATAGCAAAGTTCAAGGAGCCAGCCCATGCACTAGCCTTTCAGCAGAAATTCCACAGGTACCCCCCCGGGTTCTAGAGTTGGTGAGTGGGGAGGAGGAGGACGCTGTGCCATGCTATACAAAGGTGCAGAACGAGATGGGGGCTCAGTGTGTCATCCTTTCTATAAGCTGCTTTTGTTGTTCGGAGAGGGCCCTTGTGCTTCCTTAGGTTTTGCTCATCAGGACTTCCACCATTCTGTTTCACTTCCATGCGCCTTGGTGAGTTGTTGTCGTAAGAATTTTAACTGTTTCTTCACATTTCCACAGGCACATGATTGATCTGTCCCACATAAATGTGGCCCTGATTGTGGAGTGATCTGGAATGAAAAGAATCTGACCTCATGCTGCACACACTGTGGAATTTCTTCAAGGAAGCTGTAGGTCGGCGTAGGATCCCCAGAAGTATAGGTCTCTCTGGTCTGCAGTTTGCCACCATGTCTGCACGCCAACCTGCCACAGGGTGATTCCAGAAGGGAGTTAAACTGGTGGACTTGGGATTGGAGTCTGGTGTTAGATTGTTTTGAATTCTGTTGTCCACAAGAACTCTGTTCCCGTGTTCTTTTGTTTCCAAGTGCTTACAGTGCATGTGGACCTTGTTCTTCGTGACCCTGCTATCTGATTGGTCAGAGTCTTAGACTCAGGAAAGAGCATTACCAGCTCAAATTCCAAGGATTTTCCACAGCAAAGAATATTTGATAATGGTTGCACTTATCTTCAGTACAGGATAGAAAAGAGTTCTCAACCAGGCTTAACTGGAGTGGTCTCAGAAAGCCCTCACAGGCTCTGGTAAAACATAGGTAAAAATTTGGGTGATTAAGATTGACACTCAGCTGCCCTGCAAAGCCAGGCTATGAAATGTGTGTCTGGGAACGGTGCCGCGGAAGTGGCAATTCTGCTTCTTGTGAATACCTCCAAAGTGCCACCTGTTTCAGCAGAAACTCAGATGGGCACAGTGCTAGCTAAGCACAGGGCGCTCCAGAGCCAGCAGCTCTGCCACCCTGCATGCAGCCCTCTCGGCCTAGTTTCCTGGCACTGGTTGAGGCACAGCTTGAAGAGTGGTCAGACCTGCTTGGGCGTCTCTGCTTTTTAAATGCCCTGGCTCTGTGGCCTGTGCTGTCATTGCTTTGATTACCTCGTTGTCCTTCAGGGCTCAGAGTTTCCTTTGGGTTGCCCTCTATCCCATGTGTGAGGGGTGGATTTCTCAGCAGGGCTGATGCTGCCCAAGATAAATGTATCTGTCCACATTAGTCATTTTTGGTCAATTCCAGAAGGTGAGACTTGCTTCTGCAAAGCATCCCTTGGAAGTCTGTGCTGGGCAGACACTGAACACAGTGCCTTATTATGTTTCCCCCCCCCCCCCAATGCTTCAGTGTTTGGGACACACTCAAAAATGGACAGTGACACTAGTACACACTCAGGACTTTTCAGTTGTATTTTATATCTGTAATTCTATCTCACATATCTTAGTAGGACGGAGGAAGATAGAAATCTGCTGTCATTTACTGTCACTGGGTAATGAGGTGTAGGCGCAGGACTTGAAGCAGCTGGCTTCCACAGCTAAACTTGAACGTTGCGTTTTCAATTAAGTTGCCAGCGTTAACAACTAGAGACTGGTATTACAGCCCCATGACACTTTGCATAGGATTGAATCTGAGATGCCCTTACATGCTGGCAAGGAGCACTAGGGGAGTACAGCGGTTGTTTGGGTTCCAGGCAATTGAGATGGGACATTTATAGGATGTCTTAGGAGACCTTATGGTATGGTGCCACCTCTAACCACAAATCTTCTTCCTCGCCCCTGGCAGGTGCACTAAGTGCCAGCCCTACGAGGCCTGTACCGTGCTTGGCCCCAGCCATCCAAGTGCTATCAACTGGCTGCCCAGTTCACTTAGACACCAGGGTTGTTGATAGATATTTTGCTACGTTGGTGAGTTTGGTAATACGTTAGCTCTAGTTGGACAAGATGGAGGCCACATAGGAGGTTGAGGAGTAGGATACAGTAAAATGAGTTTAATAAGTTTGCTTCTTTTTCAGATAGTTTTGAGTGCTGGACCTTTAAAACCCAACTCTGCATTTTTGTCTGAAAAATAGGCACTGAAGCATTGAAGTCAGTTAAGGAAGCATCCTCATCAACACCACTGTTCACCACAGGCCTCAAGGCTGCTTTGAGTGTGATGAGGTACACAGGAGCATGTGTCCCTTAACTGTCTGCACACATGAGCTAGCTTTCTCTTACTGCAGTGTCCTGTGACATCAGCTCCACCCACTGCTTAGAAGAGCCACTCACTCTGACTTGACACACACCCACCTGGAGTGGACTGTCAGGCCTGGCAAGCCAGTCTTAAAGGCTTAGCTTCTGTGAGAGGAGACCACAGAAAGTGAAAGAAGCAGAGTTAGAAAGAACATTCCCCACTTGCAGTGCACTTCTCACAGTGAAGTCAAACACCACCCGAACTCAAACCTCGGAAGATCTGCTGCAACCATTATCTCTGTTCTTTCTTCATCATGCATTTAAAATGAGATGGAAAGGCATTAGAATACTGTGTAAATATGGACCTTTTAAGATTAAAACGTTATTGGAAATGCTTTCAACTCAAATAGTAACATCTTAGCTATTTGTTAGTTCTTTTTTGTTGTCTTATCAAAGTTTAATGGAGACACTTTCATAATTGTTGTTGTGTGTACATTCGATTTTCATAAAGATGGTAGTAAGTCAATACATTAACCCTCATCTGTGTATTATTTGCTCACAAGTTCCAGAAGGTTGAAGGAATGACTCTCACATCTGTCCTGAGGTAGAGAGTAGGGGAGGGGACAAGTTCCCTTTCCTCTCTTTGCCTTGTTTATTTTGTGCTGTAATGAATGTGAGTAGTTCACTTAGCTGCTTACCTGAACATGACCTTGTGTTGCCCTTGGCTTGGCCACATTTGTTAAATCCTTATATTGATACTCTTCTTGAGGGGGAAATCTCACCTTTTCTTTTCCAAATGAGATTCTGAGGCAAACCCCCACCCCAGCCCCCACTAGTCCAAATAGGCAGCTTCTTGTGCAGGTCCTGTGCCCATGCCTTGCTGTGGAGGAGCGGGGCTGGATGGGGTAGGGGTGGGTTTTCCTTAACTATTTTTATCTGGGTAGTTCTCATGTGATGTCCGGGGTGGTTGTCTGAGTCAGGGTGGAGCTTAGGTCCTGCCCCCTGGGTTCATTTTTCTCCCCCAGGCAACATTCTGCCTAAAGCAGTAGAAAAGGCTTTGCTGCTCATGGAAGCTGTCGGGAACCTAAAGGGCGTGGGAGGGAGGACTGGACTGGAGAGTGGTCTAGTCTTATAGGATGGAATGTCAGTGATGCTCACCTCTGATGGGACCCCAGAGGTGGTCCTTCACTCAGGTATAGAGACCCATGATGGGCACATAAGGGAATTCTTGGGAAGACATAGGCTAGGTGAAGGGTCTTTCTTGGAGGACTAGGCTTAAAGACTATCCCTGTCTTCTGTCTTTTGGTTTTATTTTGTTGTTTGTCTTTTATTTCCTTGTGGCATTATTGGGAAGGTAAGACCATTGACTGACACTAGTCAGAGGTAGGTCCTAGTGACAAGAGCACTAGCCCAAGAGGTCCCTGCAATAGCTAAGTACTGTTCTTGGTCATCATTGGGTCCTCTGAGGCTCTTCTCTGTGTCCTCTGACCCAAGATAAAATGCACGAGTCAGGAAGCACATTCCTGTGCCAGAGCTGTGGGCCACACTGGGTGGCTCTGTTGCTTGCTGTTTCCCTTCCTGAGAGTCAGCTTCAAGTCCCGCCTCCTGCTTGTTGGACCCAGCTCTGGCTTTGCATCCTCACTCTTATGCTTAATTGCTATTGTTTACTCAGAGAGGGAGAAGAGGCCTGGGAGACTTGACTCCTATTCTCTGCAAAGCAGCTAACTAATAGGGCACAGGGTGGACAAGAACAAGACCCCTTCCCCAGAGGAAGCCAGTAGACACTTAGCTCAGTTACAGGAGAGCCTTAAAGCCTTAGACACATCACCATGTTTAATGATCCTGCAATGATGGCTTGGGTGTTTTAAGATTTATGATGTGTTTTATATAGATATATAGATACTCTTAAATATAAGCTTGGAAAGGCATTTAGCCTTGATTTATTAAATCCTAAGGATTTTCTGTAAGGTTTTTTTGCAACCTATTTAATTTTTGTCATTTAAAATGCCTAACTTCTTAGATACACAAACCCGTGGCTTTGTGATCTAGAACCAGAGCAATCCCCTGATTCATATTGGATCCCAGGTATACCTCCTGCTGGTATCAGGTGTCAGGAAGGGGCGCCTGTTAGGTACCTCACCTGTCCCTCCTAGGAAGTGCTGATCAGCTAACTGTTGTGTGGTGTGTTGGTAGGACCAGCTGAAAGGACAGGTGCTTGCACAGAGAAGAGTTCTCCTTTCCCCTTAGGCATACAGTAGAAGAGGCTGTAAGTGTTCCCCTTGCTTCAGTTTACTGATTTTTCAAAGGTTTGTGGGAAAATGCAGGTGATTTAGAGAGAACCTTGTGTAGTTTCTGTCTCACAAGTCACACAGGTGGGATGGGCAGACAGGTGCATGTTACTGTGTTCTGTGTCTGAAAGTTTAATGTGCTCTAGGCGATAGACCTCTTGACCTTCTTACATGACTTTCTGCTAAACTACTTTTCATTTTAAGGACACGTGCGGCGGAGGCTGGTTTGGGGACTAACACGTTTTGCATTCTGCACTGTTGTCTTGAAGCACACACATTGTAGATGGCATGTTGCACCCAGCCCTCACTGACTGGCTGCGAGGAGCAGATAACCACTTGTTCTTTACTTTTCACAGGTGTGGGATCCAGAGCTGTGTCCTGGGTGAGGACTTCCCTCCTAGGCTTTAATCCACTGTTTAATTTTCAGGTCAGCGGTGATGGAATGCGGTTTCCTTTAAGAGTGTCTGATGCTCTCTTCTCTTCTTCCACTTTTCAGTCAACTCCCCTGCCCTGGCTGGGGCTCTGGCTCCCTCCTTACCTTCTGCTTCTCTTTCCTCTTGTTCACACCTGAGGTGTTGTCACTGTTCTCCCACGCAGTGATTCTCTTGCTTGCATGCTTGCTCTCACCACGCGGTGGTTTCCACACCTGCAGTGGCCACTGGTCCTCACTTGAGTGAGGCTCCCTCTGGCAGCAGGGGGCATGGTGGATGTCTGCACCAGGGCCACATCTCCAGTTTTTCTAATCCTTTTGCCTTGACAGATCTTTCTTTGGGATTTACTCCTCCGGAGCCTGAATTGGAGAGCCTGACCTTTTGCTTGTTATTTTGCAGTTTGACTCTGGGCCTAAAGATGCCAGTGACTTTCAGCTGTGGTCTGCATGTCATTAACCACCCCTCTGTTTTTACCCCTCTACCTTTGCAGGACCCAGGGCGTGGGTCAGTGTTAGTGGTAGCGTGCTCTCATGCGCTTGGAAGTGGTGGCCATGTGGCCATTATACTGCCTTGCTGATACGGCCCTCATCGTCGTGTAATGTGTGTGCCCTCGCTGCTGTGCAGGCAGCTGGGAGTGCAGGCTATGTTGCTGGGAGTGCGCTGGCTGCTTAGAAACCATGAGACGCCGCCTTGCTTTCCTCTGGCCTCACTGTTTCTTCCGGTCTTCGTGTTTCTGCCAGTCGCGTGCTCTTACCATATGAGTGACACTGCCATGCTTTACTCCAGTTTTCCTTTGCATTAACCACGTGGGAACTCTTGCAGGCTGTATATGTGAAGAGTAGTAGTGACGTAGGTGAAAAGAAAATGTATTGTTGTGTGTATCATTTGTGTGGTTTCATAGCAAAAAATGTGTTTCGGCTGTACTGTAACCAAAAGTTCTGTCAATAAAATATTAGAGGTTCTCCTGTCTGACGAGTTCACTTCCTCTTGCGTCTGTCCACCCCACACAGTGCTCTGGATAGTGACTGGGTGGATGGGGTTGGGGAGAGCTGCCCCCAGCGCAGCCCAAAGCTGCGACACAGGTGTCTCCTTAATGGAACCACGAAAATCAGGTAACTACCCAACACTATCTTTGGGTTGCAAGACTTGGAACTGACCAAGTCCTGACAGGCTGTTGCTGGGGTCAGGGACTTTGTCTCCCCTTAGAGCTACTAGTCCACTGTTACAACCTGCAAGAACAGCCTGTTCTGCCACTGTTCTTTAGATAGAGCCTAAGCATGGAGGCATCAGCCACAGTGCCGTCTTGTCCCACTCCTCCTTGCCGCTGCTGCCTTTGTTTGGTGCAGGTCTGTTGAGAATGAGGCATCCTAAAGCTGCCCTGCTTCTGGGTACTGTTCAAAAAGAAAAGCCAGACAGTGTTGTGCCCCATCATAGGCCAGGTTTCACCTTGCGCTACGTCATAAACACCTCCCCCCCCCCCCGTGTCCCTCTTCAGATGTCTGGGCCAAGTACTGTTCTTGCTTGCTCCTTGACTTTCTTGAGAAGGGAGTGCATGTCACACCTGACCTGACCCGGATCTTCAGCGGCCTGTGGCTGTGAGTGAAGCCCTGTGCCTTGTCCGTCAGGCCAAGGCTGTGTCTGTGTTGACAGTCAACAGGGGCATCAGGAAGCTCTGGTTGCTTGATCAAGAATACTTTGTTTCAGGAATTCCTTGTTTTTAATAGCTGAGTAGTATTCCATAGTGTCAATGGACCACAGTTTCTTTATCCATTCTTCTACTGAGGGACACTTAGGCTGTTTCCATGTTCTGGCTATTATGAATAGGCTGTCTCATGAAGGTCTTCACTTACCAGGAAAGTGGGACAGGGAGGACATCCTATTGGGACTCTAGGTGAGAGGAGCATGGGAGAATGGGCAAATAAAAGGATCCAGAGGGTCCTAGAAACCTACAAGAAGGACATTATGACAGGCAGATCTGGGCCCAGGGGTCCTGCTCAAACTGGCACCAGCCAAGGACAGTACATGCAGTAAACTTCGAACCCCGACCCAGATCTAGCCAATGGACAAGACATTCTTCATAGTTGAGTGGAGAGTGGGGACTGACTTTCACAGGAACTCTGGTGCCCCATATTTGAAGTGCTGGACCAATGGGATTGGAAGCTTTGAGAGTGAAAGCTTTCTCCCAGGATGGGAGCTGTCTTGTTCTGATGAGAAACAGCAATTGAAGCACTTGGTGCAGGAGCATGAAAGATGCAGGATGTCAGTGTCCAGCATGCTGAGAGGAATGAATCCTGTTAGGTCTGATCCAACGTCAGTGACCGGTTCTTTTGTTCTGAAAACATAATTTCTCACAAGCATTATACAGTCCTAAAATTGAATTATAAGGTGTGTGTAATGCACAGAACAATTAAGACTGGTTTTCTGCTCTTGGTGTCAGCAGAAAAGACATCTGTAAATCTTCAGTCATGCCATATGAAGGATGGCATCTAATAATTCATAGGGGTTCTGTAGCCAACAGCAAGCATTGTCTATGCCTAGGCATTCATGTCTCAGCCAGTCTCAGAGCTATTCCCATGTACTGGGATTAGCAATGTAAGTTACCTGCTTGTTCCGCAGTTTAAATTCTTAACATCTGGATTGTAGCCCTGTCCCTCATCCGGTCCCAATCCCCTCTCCCTCCCTCACCCCCTCTTCCTTCCTCCCCTAGTTCTCAGAAAGGGGAGCCCTCCTCCCTTAACATCTGACCTCATCCTATCAAGGCTCATCTGTACTACCTGTAACCTCTTCCTCTGTAGCCTGGCAAGGCTGCCCTGCCAGGGGGAAGTGATCAAAGTTCGGTGGCCAGAGTCCATGTCAGAAGTAGTCCCTACTCTCCACATTGTGGGACCCACAAGGAGACTGTGCTATTACGTCTGAGCAGAGGGTCTAGGTCCACATCATACATGGCCCTTGGTTGATGTTCCAGTCTCTGTATTGTAGTGTAGTTATCCTGTATCATAGGGGTTGGAAAGAAAGAAGGGGGAATATAGAAATATATAGGGAAGATAGAACAAAAAGTAGATTAGTGAATCTACTAAACTTAATGCCTTAATTGTTACTCCTGAGGTTATTTATAGTTCACTGGTATAGAATTTTGTATATAGATGCAAAATAAGTTTAATTTTAGGTACAGTGGCATTGAATTCAAATGTAAGAATATTCTTCATTTTGCATGTGTGTGTCCCATACAACTCAATTATAATACAAGGTTTACTTCCAGTACTTTGAAAGTGCTATTGTAGGCTGTTTAGGATAAATAAGTTATACAAGTTAAATTTTAGTTGGTCAAATCCTAGTCATTTCAATTACTAGTCTATTTTTAACATAACAATATACATCTTATGTGCAACAGATGGATATGATTCTATAGAAAGATAAGATAAGTCTTCAAAAAACCTCAGAGACATACAGAATACAGTATCTAAAATTTTTTTTTATTTTAAAGAGTCACTGACAATAAGACAGGTTAACTTCTGGCAACACCCAGCCTACCTAAAAGAAGATGATGAGCATCAAAGAACCTTTTTATGGAGATGGCTTCAAATGTGGCAAATAGGCCACTGTTTCTATCACAGATGGAATTCTGCCTAAAAAAGGGCAAGCTTGGATGCAGGCAGAGTTGACAGCCAAACTGCTAAGACAGGGTAAAAGCAAGCTGCCTCGCAAATATGTCTGTCAGATATATTGGTCCAGAAGGCTGACGATGATGATCCAGATGTTATAGAGAGTTTTGGGTGACTATTCAGGTAACAAATTGTCTCTGTCATCTCATTTGGAAGACTACTAACCTGTACTCCCTGTATACTCAGGTAGTGAATTTTATTCCTTCTCAAGTCTCTGATGTGGTTGAAGACCAGATAGTTTAACAATTAAGCTTAGTTATTTAGGGGTTAAGATGTTTTTAGGTCTGGATAGATGTTTTAAGTTGATAATGATGAGATATGATAGATACTGATTTACGTTTAGAATTTTAGAGGCACCAAGATAGGAAGGATGCTTTCTTCAAGGCTGCCAAATACAAATAGCCAAAACACTAAGAGTGTAACATTTATATAATCCCTGATTCATGGTTCTTCTTGTTGTAGGTAGTTTTATTGTATATATGTGTACTAATATAAGTATATGTAAAAAACAAAAAATATTTAATAAAAAATGTTAAAAAGAAAATAATTTAATAAGTAAAATTAAAATTCTGGTTCTCACAGACCATGAGCTGACTAAGGAAAAAAGGAGGCACATATACATGGCCAGAAGTTACTGATGACCCAGTAAAGAGTATCATTAGGTCTGTGTGTGGTTGTGGTCACCATTTCTGTCCTGAGATGCTGGCCATGCAGCCCCTATGTGGTACAGAACCCTTTTCATCCTGTGCAGCTTGGGCTCTGTCCCCAGCAGCTGCCGTTGTACTCCAAATGGGTTTCATGGCTCAGGAGTCAAGCAGGATACGGACTCTCAATGCAGCTTCCGTCCTAAGTTCCTTCCTCATCTGCTGGTGGGCATCTGGGTAGCTTATACCCTGTTACTGTGAACAGGAGGATTTAAATGTCTTTAAGTCCTGCATCCAGCAATTTTGGCTGTGTATCCAGAAATAAATGCTGGTTCACGTTTGTGTGGTCTCTGCAGTGGCTGTGCCATTTTACAGTCTCATCTGTGGGGTCCAGGTGTCCCACGGTCGGCTTCCCATTGTCAGATGTGCAGTGATGTCAGGAGTTTCGATTTTCTTTCTGAAAAAGCTGAATGCCCTTTTGTGCTCATGGCCGTTTGTGCTATCTTAGGAATAAACTCATCAAGGCCAGCTTTGCAGATCTGTGCAAATAAACTGAAAAATATGGATGAATCCAGGCAAGTCCCAGCTTATTAAGAGACCACCTGGACAGCTAGTTTAAACCTGTTCTTGGTGGGAGCAGTAACATGATCAGCTTGTTGCAGATTAGGTGCAGCCATGCTATCTTCTAAGTCCGTGGGAAGCAACTTCATTGTTGCTATTCTGATTATGAGTGCAGCAGGAACCCTAAAGAAAATAACCTGAGACCAAATACTACATTGAGCAATACGGTATCGGGCTGGAGAGATGGCTGACTGGACCACGTGCATTTTGTGCAAGCATGAGGGCCTGAGTTTGGGCCCCAAGCACATACAGAAAAAACTGAATGTGAAGGCGCATATGTAAACCCAGTTCTGGGAAGTTGGATCCCTGGGGGTCTCTGGCTGATCGGGCTGAATGAGACACTGTCTCAAAATAAAGTGATTGAGAAATGCATCTGACACAGACCTCTCAGAGACCACCATAAACACCTGTACAGCACTACAGGAAAGAAACATGACATTAAAAAACAAAAACAAAAACATAACATTCAAGGTTTATACCATAAATGCCAGGTGGTTCTATATCAGGAAATCTATTAATTAAATGCTCATGAAACATTGGGGGTGGGGAATAGCTCTGCCGGCGTTCACTCCCCATTCCCTCATTGCATGCACTCAGAGGAATGGAGAAGTCCTTTCTTAAGACAGGGAAATGTGTTTCCAATCCTAAAGATGAGGCTGCCTTGTCCTGGAATGGATGGATGTCGTTGTCAAGACAGTAAGTTGTCTCTGCTACTCAATAGCCTGGAGACAGTGAGGTGCACGAGAGGAAATCTTTAGAAGCTGAGGGTACTATAAGCTCCTGTGTGCAATGGTCCCCTGGAAACCAATAATGAATTTGTTTCAGGGGGAAAAAAATCCAAGGTAGCTACAGATCAAATTTATACGGAAAAAAAAAATCTGGCCCTCACCTGTATAAATTTTAAGTTGATAAGGGTAGCATGAAAAAGAAGGTCGCCACTTAAGCAACGAAAGAATCAAATTAATATAAAGTTATCAAAACAGCCAGAAGCCTGAAACTGCTGAAGGCGGATGTGTAGGTGGATGTTTCATGGTCCCAGTTAGTGCTCCTAATAAGCAGCAGTAATAAATATTCCTCAAGTTTGTATATGAATTAAATGTGTCATAATTACCCAGACAGATGTGTTCTCTCCTGTATATCTGTGATCACAACACACGACAGAAGCAACTTAAAGCAGGAATTGTTTCTCTTGGCTTGTGGTTTCATGGGTTCATGGGTTTCATGGCAGGAGAGAGTCAAAGCACCTTAGCTAACTCCTGACTGTTGGGAGGCAGAGAGGGAAAAGCAGCTTCATGGGCATGCTGCCTGCTAGGTTGTCTTTCCTACTTGTTGCCCCATCACAGTTGTGCCATCACATCATGACTCTGGCAGAAATCTGAAGATCAGGTCAGAGTCCAAACAAATCAATGGTCTGAAACATAGTAGACACACTTCCAGATGTGCCTTACTAAAAGCTAGGTATCAGATCCACACCCCGCCACACAGATACCCTCAAACATATATTAAACTATAACCTTACACCTCCGGCATCTTGAGAGGCCCATGGCCACCTTCTAAGGCAAAATGTGTTCAGTCCATTGCCTTGAGTCCTCATGTTTAACAGCCTCCAACGTTGATAACCAATTTGAGAGTCTCTTCAGAAACCCAAGGCAAATCAGCTATGAAGCCCTGTAAAGTAAGAGGGGGAAGTTATGCACTCCCAACACAAGAGAACAGGAGACATAGCAAGAGCGACTTGGACCAGAGCAAAACTGAGTGAATCCAGCATTCAAGTACTGCTGCTCTGCACTGGACATCCAGGGCAGGTGGTGTCATCATATGGGCTCTAAAGCTGGGGCAACCCCTGCCCTCATGGCTTCAGTACTCACAGCCTCTCAATGTCATGCAGCGGTCCCTAAAGGAACCTTTGATAGGGACACTGACTGACCTTCCACATAGTCCCCGGGCCCCAAAGCCTTCTCTGGAAACTAGCTGAAGCCTCCAGCAGGTAAGCTGGCATGCCCGCACCAGTGGCAGCATGTGGGCATCACCAAGCTTTGCCAGCTGGAGCAGGAGCCACTTCCCTCGCACCCTGGCCACAGCGACTCCGAGTGCCGAGGTGGCTGAGCTCAGGGCAGCCCTCACATTTTTTTTTCACATCCTTGAACCACGGGTGGTGAAGCTGTTGGTGGGTCTGCCAATTCCTGAGCTATTGTCAGGATTAGCTGTTAGAATAAAGGCTAGAGTTGGTGTTGAGAACAAGACTCAAGAGTATGGAGAACATTGTGATGAGGGGGTGCTAAGAGAGCACCCTAGACTCTGGTTATCAAAATTAACAGAAATGCCAACAGGTAGGACACTGTGTTGTGTGTTGAGTGTGGGGAGAGGCATTTCTGCAAGACAGAGTCAGGAGCAGCCCCGGCCGTGTTTGGAGGCCTGCGTGCATAAATATGGCAACTTTCAGTTCCCTGGGCCCAGTTGCAAACAGGAATATGAGCGGGTGATGGGTTACATAAAGGGGCAGGGAGAAATGACCAAAAGCCCACCCCAGTCTGAGTGACAGCTCACAAAAGCGAGGAATCTGGGCTTCACTGCACAGTCGGCAGGCAGGTTAGAGAGTGTCTGTCACAGGTAGCTCAGTTGGTCTGAGTCTCTCCCAGGCAGCTCAACTGGCCTCTGATTCTTCCAGGGGGTCCTTACTGCTTATGTATACTTGGCAGGGGAGGGAGAGACAGGAGACAGAGACAGCAGAGACAGGAAATACCCTTCAGAAGCACTTCCCTAGTGACATCCTTCCTGAAACCAGGTCCCTTCCTTCGCCTGCTCAGCATTAACTCACTGGTGGAGTAACTCACTAAGAAAGTCAGTGTCTTTGGCTGGATCTGTCCCTTCTGCTGTGATAGATTTCCAAAAGAAGCTATTTAAAGGAGATAAAGTTGCTTTTGGCTCATGGTTTTAGGGTTTCAGCCCAATATGGGCAGCCAGGAAGCAGAGAGGCAGAGAGGAGCTCTGGGGAATTTGTGGCTCCAAGGACAGCACCCTGAAACCTGCTCCCCATATCCTCACTTCTACCACTCCCCGATAGTGCTATTAGAGTGTGAATCTAGCTCTGGACAATCCACTGTGGAAGGCAGCTCCCTCCAGAGGGCAAGTACTTAGCAAAGGTGTCAGGTGGCAGCCGCACACTTGACATATGAGCCTCAGATGGTGGCTTTCAAAGGCAAAGCATAGTGGCCTCAGATCCAACCACTTCCAACACCAGCTCACCACCACGCCTTCCACACATTGGGAAGTCACCTTATATTCAAGAAATGACACTCTAGACCAGCGGTTCTTAACCTTCCTAATGCTGTGACCCTTTAATATAGAGCCTCATGTAGTGACTGTCAACCATAAAATTATTTTAGTTACTACTTCATAACTGTTATTTTGCTACTGTTATGAATAATAACGTAAACACCTGTGTTTTCCAGTGGTCTTGGGTGACTCCTGTGAAAGGGTTGTTTGACATCTCCCCCCACCCCAAAGGGTTGCATTCCACAGGTTGAGAACATTCTAGAACATTCATATCCAGGTTCCTTTCTGCCTCTGTTGGGCTACACTGGGCTCACTGTAACCAAAGGCTCTGGTGATTGCTTCTGGAGCCAACAGTCTCTTTCCTGCTCACTGGGTGACCACCTGTAAAATATTAAGAAGGTGGAGGAGGGGGTGGCTGGAGAGATGAGTCAGCAGTTGGGAGCACTGTCTGCTCTTCCAGAGGTCCTGAGTTCGGTTCCCAGCAACCACATGGTGGTTCACAACCATCTATCATGAGATCCAGTGCCCCCTTCTGGTGTGCGGGTGTACATGCAGGCAGAACACTGTATATGTAATAAATAAATCTTAAAAAAAAAAAAAGAAGAAGAAGGTGGAAGGGAGAAAGTGAACTACCAAAGGGCCCTCCCCACAGTTGGTCTTAGGTGTTATTGATCTATCAGCTGACTGGGGAGGCCCCACACCCTCTGGTGCTCACAGGGCTGCCTGGGACAGGTACCCTCTATGGCTAACACCACTCAGAGCCGCTCCCCAAGGAGGATTTGTAGTCAGTGGTGGCTTCGGCTTGGCACCCTCACCCTTTGCTCTCCCTCTGTCTATGGATGTATAATATGCTTACAGTGGCCCATAACCCATACACAGAGCCATATACAAATAGCACATAATCAAAGACACACACAAACACAGTCATACTTACATACACACATCCATGTGCGAACGCTTTCACACACCAGGTATGTACATGCTTACACACAGCCTTCCCCGCTCACACCACCGGAAATTCATGTGGTCACCATGTCCCTGTGATAGGAGGAAGCAGCTCTATCTGCTGGGGGACCTCCAAGGGCCTGCTGCCCTCAGGAGTGTCGAGGTCATAGGTCATAAGACCAAAAGGCTTCTGGAGACTCCACCAGGGCCTATAGGAGCTGTGGTGTTTGTGACAACAGTGGATGCACTGTGGTAGTTGCTTCTAGGTTGCCTGCAGGGGCCAGCCTCCAGGGCTGCTCCTGACAGAAAGCCTCCACCTCCCCGCAACCCTCCATTTAACACATTTGTAGACAGGACCAAAGTATTTTACAACTCATTTCCTTGTCCTAAAAAGGGTCCTTTTTGATTGAATGCTTTGTCATGGTGGACTGACTTGGGAGAGTTTTCTGTAAATATCTCAGTATAAGGATGGTGAGGTGCCAAGGCTGGTGCACCCTGTAGGGACTAGAGCCACCACATGCCCTGCATAGGGCCTGGGCAGCGTGAGACGGGTCTGGGTCATCAGGAACTGATATTCTGTGGAGCAAGCCCAGAGGTAGATCCAAGACACATTTCATAGCCCAGAGACTTTCAGGGAGTCTGGAAGCTTCAAACTGGGTTGTAGGCAGGACCCAGCGCTACCATGATGTGGGATGGCTTGGGTAGCTGCTCAACTCTGTGCACTTTAAAATTAGGTTCATTTCTCTGTGTGTGCGTGTGTGCGTGTAGAGGCAAAGGGTCGGGTGTCTGCCTAAATTGTTCTCCATCTTATTTTTTGATACAAGTTCTTTCAGTGGTCTGAAGCTCACTGATTCAGCTAAGCTGGCAGGCCAGTGAGCCACATGCATCCTTCAGTCTCTGCTGCCAGGACTGGGATTAAAGGCACATGCCACTTTCCTGTAAGTGTCAGTGGCTGAACTCAGGTCCTCGTATTGATGGAGGCCCCTCACCCCTCTCCCCCTTCCCCCCCAAACAAAGTAAGATCATCTTTCTTTCTTTCTTTCTTTCTTTCTTTCTTTCTTTCTTTCTATCCAGGGTTTCTCTGTGTAGTCTTGGCTGTCCTGGGCTTGCTCTGTAGACCAGGCTGGCCTCAGAACTCTCAGAGATCCACCTGCCTCTGCCTCCCCGAGTGCTGAGGTTACAGGTGTGCGCTGCTGTGCCTAGCCGTAAATTCGTTCTTTTTGTCCTAAGGAACTCCTGTCGCAGCCAGGAGGGTGGGGTAGAAAGAGCAGAGTCCTCTGTGCCAGCCACCTCAGCTTGCTTTATAGGTGTGGGGCTTCCTTTATGGTGTGCAGCATCCTGTGTGCAGAAGTCTAGTACCACAGCCACACCATTGTTCTGGTCACTGTGATGGTCTGTGATCGTCAGTCTTTGTTACACCTGTAACTTAGTTCTTTTAAAATTGAGTTTGTGTCTGGGCATGGTGGTGCATACCTTTAATCCCAGTATTTAGCAGGCAGAGGCAGGTGGATCTCTGTAAGTTGAGGCCAGCTTGGTCTACAAAGTGAGTCCAGGACAGCCAAGGCTACACAGAGAAACCCTGTGTGGAAAAACAAAAATGAAAATAAATAAATAAATAAATAAATAAATAAATAAATAAATAAATGTGTGTGTGTGTGTGTGTGTGCGCGCGTGCGTGCGCACGCGCGCGCGAGCATGCATGTATTTTCAGGCTTGGTAGTAATGCACCTTTACTCTCTGAGCCCTCTCTCTGGCCTTCATCTTGCTATTTTCTGAGACAACAATATTGAAATTTGGCCAACTAGTAACTGTGGTTATTAGCTTCTAAGTGTCCAAGTAAAAGGATGTGCCTTTCAGGTTAAATACAAAGTTGAACCTATCATGCTTAGCCAAGAAGGCTAAGGCCAGCCTAACGGGAGGCCTCTTGCGCAGAGTGGCTAGCCAAGTTTTGAGTGCTGAGGAAACCTGCTGAAGGAAATTGAAAGTGCTGCTCCACTGAGCACACTAGCGATAAGAAAGTGAAACAGCCATGTTGCTGATGGAGAGTCACATTGCAGAGATCAAACCCACCTCAGCTTTCCCTCTGGCCACCTCCTGACTCAGAGATGGCTGCTGCACTACCCTCTCTCTGTCAGAGAGGTGAAGACGCTGCAGAAGCTACACAGGGTAGTGCCACTCAATGGCGTGCGTCCAGGGCCGGGGTAACCATCTTTCACTGGATGAGGGCATTCATAGCTGAAGAGAAGCCAACAAATGACTTCAAAGAAGGAGAGGCAGACACTTGTCAGCGTCCACAATGGTCCATAGGAATCGTGGTAGGTGAACTGTCTGTGCTCGGCTAGTGGGGCACCGAAGCCTGGAAGACCACACCCATCTCTACCTTACCATGTGACTAACGCTGCTGCTTAGACGAAAGGATCCCTTGGAAAGGCTAGTCCTTCAAAATGTTACTGTGGCACGTTGGTATTGATTGCAGGAGCACTCCCAGTCACTAAGCTGCCGAACAAAGCTGAGTGTCCAACAGCAGAGGAACGCAAACGTGTCCTAGGAATCAACTAACGGTGAGGCAGGTGAGGGTGCCTGCCCACAAGCCCGATGATCTGTATCTAATCCCTGGAACCCACAGGGCGGACGGAGAGAATCAACTCCCCAAAAGTGACCGCTGATTTTCACACACGCACACTGGCAAGTATGTGCCCCTCCAAACATGCTAAATTAGCAAACAAGTAAAATTTAAAATGCCACTCAGTCGAAGAATAGATAAAGAAACTGTGGTATATTTACATTTACACTAGGGAATACTACTCAGCTATTAAAAGCAAGGAAATCCTGAAATCTGTGGGCAAATGGATGGAACTAGAAATGATCATACTGAGTGAAGTTAACCCAGACTCAGAAAGACTCACATGGTATATACTCACTTATAATTGGACCCTAGCCCAACAGGGATGTATCTATGGCAGGAAATGAGTTGTGAAAGTGTCTGGGGGGACAAATGGGAGGGTCGAGTAAGTGTCTTCGGGTAAAACCAAATTTAAAAATCAACAAATAGCAAAATACTGACAATACTGTTAGGCGGAGGCACACAAGGCCCATGTTTTGATGTCTGCGGCCACGTGGAGCGAGGAGGATTCTGAGTCTTTGGTTTACGAAAAAAGTTGATTTGTAGGGCTGTGGCTGTGGTGGACAGAGGCTCCTCTGGTGGACCTGAGCAAAGTGAATTGAAAACCTCATGGAAAGGACCTGCCACTCTAGAAGGCGTTCAGAACGTTCACAACTCACGGGAAGGGCAGAGTCTCTGCACCGGCAGAAGTTTGCAAGTCAGTTCCAGCCCACGGGGAAGGAGGTAGGTGCATCAATTGAAACAGCACGCAAGCTAACTTGACATGGGACCCAACATCCTCTGAATCCCTGCTGCCTTCAGGCCTCACATGAACAGCTAAGGAACTGAGCTTAGGGATGACCACAGGAAGGCATTGTTTTTTTCTTTTAAAAATGCTTACCCTTTTAAAAGACTTTTTAAAAAATGTGTACATATCTTATGTGTGTGCACAAAGGCGTGGGTGCCCAATGGGTTTCATTATGGTTTCATGAGAGGCATCAGACCCCCCGGAGCTATAGTTACAGGTAAGCTGCCTCATATGGATGCTGAGACCTGAACTTGGGTCCCCTGGAGGAGGCCTAAGTACTCTTAACCACTGTTATCTCCTCAGCTTCTATTCTGTACTTCTGTTATTAATTTTTCTGTCAGTATACAAAATAATGGGTTTAATTGTAACATTTTCATACATTCAAATAATTTGAAAGAAAAAGGCCTTTCCCACTACCTTCTTTACCTCCTCTTGTTGATTCTCATCAACAGGGAGGTTTGCGTGCATGCGTGTGTGTATGTGTGTGTGTGTGCTTGCACATGTGTGTTCACATGCGTGTGTGTGCATATGTGCATGTGTACATGTTCGTACATGTGCATGTGCTTATGTGTGCATGTGTGTGCGCCCGTGTGTGCACGTGTGGGTGTGCATGTGCGTGCACGAGTGTGTGTGTGCGTGTGGTTTTCTTTTGTTTGTTAATATGACTCTTCACCTGGGAAGTGGGAGCTGCAATTGAGGAGTTCTCTTCAGCAGGCTGGCCTGTAGGTACATCTGTCAGGACATTTTCTTGATTGATGATTGGTGTGGGATGGTGGTTCAGTCCATATGGGTGGTACCACCCTGGGCGGGTAGTCTCAGGAGATACAGAAAAACAGGCTGAGCAAACCAGTAAGCAGTGCTCCTCCATGGCAGCTGCATCAGTTCCTATCTCCAGGCTCCTGCCTCCAGGTTCCTGCCAGAGGTCCTGTGGCAGCTTCTTCCAGTGATGGACTGTGATGAGGAAGTACAAGCCAAACAAGCCTCTTCCTCCACAAGCTGCTTTGGGTCCTTGTGTTTTATTATACAATAGAAGGCAAATTAGGACGGAGCAGTTTCACGTGTGTGTGCACATGTGCATACCTGTGCACTTGACGACAACCTCAGGCATCATTCCTGCGTATGTATGTGTGTTTATTGTTGTTCATGTGTGTGTGTGTGTGTGTGTGTGTGTGTGTGTGTGTGTGTGTGGCGCGTACATATGGAGGCTAAAAGTTGACATGGATGCCTCCCCCAAACACTCTTTATTTATTGAGGCAGAGTCTCTTGCTGAACTGGAACTTGCCATTGTGGGCCAGTGTAGTTAGCTTGCCCTGGGGACCTCTTGTCTCTGCCTCCTGAGTGCTGGGATTATAGGTAGTTGTGCCCATCTGTTTTTTATGTGAGTGCTGGGGATTTGAACTCTCATTGCCAGGCTTTCAGTGCAAATGTTTTATCCATTGAACCACCCTCCCTCCTCCAGTCCAGGTTTACATGGGCCTTGGGAATCCAAAACTTGGGTCTTCACACTTTCGTGGCACGTGCCTTACTGATGAGCCCTAGGAATGTCCAAGGGAAAAGCAGAATGTTAGAGCCAGGGCAGCTGTGCATATACACAGAGCCAGGGCAGCTGTGCGTATACACAGAGCCAGGGGAGCTGTGCGTATACACAGAGCCAGGGCAGCTGTGCATATACACAGAGCCAGGGCAGCTGTGCGTATACACAGAGCCAGGGCAGCTGTGCATATACACAGAGCCAGGGCAGCTGTGCGTATACACAGAGCCAGGGGAGCTGTGCATATACACAGAGCCAGGCAGCTGTGCATATACACAGAGCCAGGGCAGCTGTGCATATACACAGAGCCAGGGCAGCTGTGCATATACACAGAGCCAGGGCAGCTGTGTGTATACACAGTGCACACTTGGTCCCTCCTGGTGTGTACAGGTGCCCGTTTGGAAGGATGGCTCTGTGAGAAGCTTGATGGTGACAGTTGTGACAGATTCCAGCATAGAGCAGGTGTTCATTATATCTTCCCCTTCAATGAAAGTCTATTAAAAACAAAGGGAGGATGGCTCGAAGGATGGCTCAGCCATGTCAGCACCGACTGCTCTTCCAGAGGACTCAGGTTCAATGCCCAGCACCTACAAGAGGGCTCACAACTGTCTGTAACTCAAGTTCTACAGGGAGAGGGATATGACTCCTTTTGCTGGTGTCAGTGGGCACTGTGTGACTGTGGTGCACAGACATGCATGCAGATGCAACACTCATCCACAGAAAACGAACAAACACAAATAAGAAATGAAAGGAGGCCAATCCTTGCTTACAGAACAGAGAGCTGTGTTGGCATGATGGGGGCCACAGAGTGCCTGCTTGCCACTGTAGAACGTGTTAGAAGGTCTTGACTACCACAGGACAGAGGTTCTGGCTGTGTAGGTGCCTTGCCCTACACTGCATATTCCCTGGATCCCAGGTTGCTCTCCAGCCAGGTCTGGGCCTCCTCATGGGACCTTCTCTTGTTATAGGATAGCAGCTGGATTCAGCGGTTGAGACTCCTGGCTGCCTTTCCTTCATTTCTTCACCTGGCCTCTCCTAAGTTTCCAAATGCTTCCTGTGGGAGCTTGAGAGACTAAGTTAGCTGTCTCTCCCTTACTCTCCTTCTACTACCCCTGTTGCCACCCACACAAGTAGCTGCCCTCACTGGCATGTCAAGCTCTTAATTCCACTCCTGCAGCCTGATGTTGAGGATGATGCTGCTGGGAGTGGTGCTGCTGAGGGTGATGCTGCTGAGGGTGGTGCTGCTGAGGGTGATGCTGCTGAGGGTGGTGCTGCTGGGGGTGATGCTGCTGAGGGTGGTGCTGCTGAGGGTGATGCTGCCCAGGGTGATGCTGCTGAGGGTGGTGCTGCCTAGTGTGATGCTGCTGAGGGTGATGCTGCCCAGGGTGATGCTGCTGGGGGTGGTGCTGCTGAGGGTGATGCTGCCCAGGGTGATGCTGCTGAGGGTGATGCTGCTGAGGGTGGTGCTGCTGAGGGTGATGCTGCCCAGGGTGATGCTGCTGAGGGTGGTGCTGCCCAGGGTGGTGCTGCTGAGGGTGATGCTGCTGAGGGTGGTGCTGCTGAGGGTGGTGCTGCTGAGGGTGATGCTGCTGAGGGTGCTGCTGCTGAGGGTGCTGCTGCTGAGGGTGATGCTGCTGAGGGTGGTGCTGCTGAGGGTGCTGCTGCTGAGGGAGCTGCTGCTGAGGGTGATGCTGCTGAGGGTGCTGCTGCTGAGGGTGGTGCTGCTGAGGGTGCTGCTGCTGAGGGAGCTGCTGCTGAGGGTCTCATGTGGCTAGGACTGTTGCTAGTGGGCATGAAGGGAGAGATGTGGGCCTCACGTGGTACAGAGGTATGTCTTCCCTTTCCCCTCTGTGCACACTTGTGCCCATATTTTGTTGTTGTTGTTGATAGCCAGGGCCTCAGGGTCTTGGGGGAAGAGGCTACACCGGAGGATGAGGGTTGACAAATGTGTAGGTATGGTAGCTTTGGGCTCTCCAGTTGTGTGGGTGTCACTGCCCTCCATCCTTGGCCAGAGGCCAGTTTTAGATTACATCACCTTTCCTCCTTGCTTGTCCTCTTCATGGTCCTTCCTCAGTGGCCTTGCCCACTGTGGGCTGTGCTATTCCCTGGGAAAGTGGTCCTGGCATGCATATGAAACCTAGATAAACATGGGCCTATGAACAAACTGGTAAGCAGCGATCTTCTGTGGGCTTTGCTTCGAGTTACTGTCCTGATCCCACTAAGTGATGGAAGCTGAAATAAACACTTCTCTCCATAAGTTGCTTTTGGTCAGAACTTTTAAAAATCCCAGTAACAGAATGAAACTACAATAGTGAAAGTCCCTTCCAGACGTTCAAGTCCTGTGAGGAAGAGCTGTCTTTCCTTCTCCTACCTGTCCTAAGACCGTCTGCAGCCCAACTTACCGCAGTGAGCCCTGGACCCACCAAGCCCTCAGATGGATGGGCAGGCAAGGACTCGTATGTCCTTTGCTACAGAGTAGGGTCTACTAATTTGGCTTTTCTTTTTACATTTTTATTGATGTATACAAGTATATGTGCAGTGCCTGCTCCTTGGCCATCCAGTTGGGCCCACAAGACTATCTCCCAACTTGACCACCAGAGGGCGCACGTTCTCCACGCAGGAGGCATGCTGTGCTTTGGTCTCTTCCCACCTAGCTGCCTCGCAGGCAGTGCTAGACAGGGGATTCACAGCTGCTAGAAAAGGAAGAGGGGAGGGGGGCGGTGGTTAACCAATACTGGACACCCCCTCACCGATGTCTCCTGCTTCTGGGATAGATGAGAGTCGGGAAAACAGTAGAAGGCCCAGGGCCAATCCCTCTGCCACCAGTACCTTTGACACGTATGGCTGGAGGGATGCTGGGTGTCTTTGGACAGCCTATCTCTGTAGGTGTTGATGGTGCTAGTAGGCTAATGGCAGCTGACCATGGAATTTGACCTCGGTAGACTTGGAGGTTCCCAGAAGGCACAGATGAAAAACAAATAGAGGAAGACACCTGATACTGACCTTAGCCTCCACATGAGTATGCACATACAAGCATGCACACTCATACACAGTGAGCACAAAAAGCAAACATATATGTACCCATATGCCACACACACAACAAGTAGATTAATTAATTAGTTAACAACCAAAATTGGCTTTGGGGGCTGGAGACAGAGACCTTCAGGGGCCTGCTGCCATCAGAGGTGAGAGTGTCTTTCGTTGGAATTCACAGGGATACGTGCAAGGCCTTCTTCCAAGAAAGCCAGAGTGGGCCTCAGAGGGTTTTTGGTCCATAGCAATGCAGTGTGCGCGCATGCGCGCGCGTATGTAGAGGCCAGAGGTCTTCCTGTTTATTCTCCATCTCTGCCTCCTAGGAACTTCTGTTTCTATTTGTTCCCGTGATGTGACCTGCTCAGGTGATTGCTGTCATTCTCCTGGGTCCTACTCCCCTCTCCAGCTGCCCTCTTAGCCAAAGATGGGTGGCATTGGGACAGCTATGAGCTGGAGCCCTGTGGACTTAGCAGATAGGAATTAACACGGGCCTGGGCCTTGAGGCTCCTCTCAGAGGTTGGGTTAGCCTTTAGGCTGAGGGGACCTAAAAGCCAACCCCCACCTCACCCCACCCAGCTGGAATGAGGCTGAGTCAGGGGAGTGAGAGGCATTTCTCTGGAGAAGCTAGACACAGGGCCTCGCCTTGCACAAGACTCCATTGAGAAATGAAGTTTTTCTTTGATTTTTGTTGTATTATCATTTCATCTGCTATGAACTCCTTGGCCTGCTAAGGTTAAACCTAGCTTACTGTCTAGGGATGTGGCTACGCTTCTGAACACCAGAGTGGACCATGGTAGTGAACTCCATGCCAGAGATAGGCTCTCCTTCCAACGGCTTGCACTTCTAATGTGCTAAGATGTGTACTGGTAATGCATTTTCTTCTTGAGATGCAGGCCCTAGGGGAAAGAACTATTTACCTCCCAATCCCAGGCTCCTTTTGGGGGTGATTTGGGAAGTTTCTTTTGGGGAGGTATGGGCTATTCTCTCTGACCGAGTCCACTTTTGATTGACATGCGGCTGTGCTGTTTTCACCACCAGGTGGGGGTGGCCGCCCACTGCCTTGGATACAAACCCTCTGGGGAGGAAGGTATCGTGTACTGCCCCATGAATTCTAGCAAAAGATACCCCTACTTCTGATGGTAGGTGGGGCCCTGCAGTCCAGTCCCTGTCCCTAGCCCCCAAGTCAATTTTGCTTTTAAAGTAATTGATTAACCTATTTGTTTTGTGTGTCGTATATGCATATGTGTATGTTTGTTCTTGTGCTCACTGTGCACGTGTGTGTGTGTGCGTGTGTGTGCATGTGTGTATGTGTGCACATGCATTCATGCCAGCATGTGAGCATGTGTGCATGCGTGAGTGCGTGTGTGTGTGTGTGTGTGTGTGTGTGTGCGCGCGCGCGCGCGCCTGTGAAGGGCAAGGTCAGCGTCAGAGGCCTTCCTCTATTTTTTATCCTTACTCTTTAAGGCAAGCTCTCCTGCTGAGCCCGAGCTCACTGACCTGGTCATGCAAGCGGCTAGCAAGCCCCTGGGTTTTCCTATCTTCATTTCCCTAGTGCTGGGGTCATAGAAAGGCCTTTTATATGGATGCTGGGAACTTGGTCCCTCAAGCTTATGCTGGGAAACACCTAGCTTACAAAACCACATCCTCAGGCCCTGGTTGGGATCCTACCAAGAGGACAGGAAACAGTCTTGTCCAGAGCAGTATATATCCACGGCTCCACAGGCCTCTGCTGATCTCTGCTGTAACTACTAGCTCTGTCACACAGGCAGGAGGGTGGGCCATGGGCAGCATGTCTCGATGAAATGGTGGCTTGGCTCTGGGTTTCATGTTGTTTTCAGGTGCAATGAAATATTATCCCTTAGATTCTTTCTTTCAAACATTTAAAGGTGTTAAAACAAACAAACAATCTCAGCTTATGAGTTACGCAGAAGTAGGGCTTGGACTAGATTTGTCTCAGGGCTATAGCTTGCTACCTCCGTCTTTGAAGGCATTCCCAGCAGACTGCTTAGAAAAAGCCAAGATCTGACCAGTGGCTTGTGATTTGTTGCTATGAAGTCATGTGCAGGTCACACCCCTGGCACCCAGAGACATGGTTGGCCCCACTTTCCTGGGTCTTAGGGAGCCCTGAAGGCTGACTACAAGCCAGTTTCCTTGTGCCAGCTTGAATCCCTGGCAGAAACGTTGATGCTTTCTAGCCAAACCTTGCAACCACTCAGCATTCTTTGCATGTGTGCCCAGGGTTTTCCATGGAGTGTGACACTGACAACAGAGGGATTCCACCAGGGCAGGGTTCACTCTGCCACCCTGCCGGTAGCTGAGTCATGTGTCTTCCTGCGCAGGACAGATTCCCAGACCTGAACTCAGTCCAGCCACTGAGGAGAGAGTGACGTCCGTCTACCCTCTCAGTGGGGTTTTTCTTTCACATTTGCAGCTTGCTCTTGTGGAGGGGCATGAAGAGCGTGTGAGACCACCCAGGATAGAAGTTCTACCACATAACCGACATTGCAGGAAGCCTGTGATTTCTTAAATCATTCAAACCATATAGCACAGAGTTACAGTTTTGAGAACAGTCTGATGCGTTTAAAAAACAAACAAGAACAACAGATAAGTACTGCATAATAGATTTTGCATGGATTCTTGATACTACCAATCCTGAAGGGAGACATGGGTGCCCCTGTAATTTCTTCATGGCCTCGGTTTGTCACCTCTATGTAATGCCTTTCTTTCACGCTTATAGAAAGATCCTGGGGGGGGGGAGGGGAGGGAAAGGACCAGAAGATTCTGGGAGGTGGGCAACAGGTCCGTGCCACCTGGCCACTCCAGGAGCAGGTACAGGTTGGAATACTGTATTCTGTGGTGCCCATGTTTCCAGAATTCCTCTCAGGCCATGGCAAACTGTTGGGCTGGATGGGTGTCCAGCTTCTGCCTTTGACTGACCATCCTCCGCATGTGTAATTGATCAGGTTGCTTGACACGGTTGGGGTTGTTGGTGTGCACAGTCGTTAAGGTCTGCCCTTGATGGGCTAATCAAACTGCACAAAAGAAGAGCAACGGCCAAATTCCATGAGGCAACAGAAATACCAGCTTTGAATCCGCTTATGAGACCTATGACACCAAAGAAAAAAATTTTTGTGGAGCGAAACCAAGGCCTGCCACCGCCGCCTAGAGGGTTGGTCTTGTGGAAGCAGGTGGAAGACAAAGGCCTAGCCCAGAAGATGCAGCCTTCTGGGAAAACCTCTACTGCTAGGCTCTCAGCAAGAAGCTCCCCAGGGCTGCAGACACCCACAAAGGCCTCTCCTTGGGAGTCAGACCTGCCACTTAGTATTGCTTAAACAGGGCCAGCCTCTGCACTGGCCCCATCTGCCAGAGACCCTTCCACCTCCCTCACCAAAGCTTTCTCAGATGCTCCTCCCCAAATCACAGAGTAGGACACGTTTCATTTTTGATACACCAAAGAACCAGGAGTGAGCTGAGGCCTGGGCCCTGACCAGCTTCCAGGGCCAAGTCCTCTTGAACACATTGCCAGGCGGCAGTAAACTGGAAGAGATCCTCCCCCAATACATGGCTAACCATGGCAACTGACTGAGCCTTGGGGATAAACCACAGGCTTTGCCATTGCCCCAGCTAGATGGGGGGACCAAGAGATACTAAAGTGGCCAGAGGAGCTTGGCAACACCCACCTTCTAGGGGGCAGCTTCCCAGGCCCAGATGGAGAAGTTAGTCCAAGGACCATGGTAGGAGGGGTCAAGAGAGCTAAGCTCTGCTGGGACCTTCTAGAAAGGAGACGGCATTTTCCCTGTACCCTACAGGCCAGAGACCACAAGGTCAGGGAAAGGCACCAGTTTTTGTTTTTTGTTTTGTTTTGTTTGTTATTTTATCATGTCCCATACTGTTGTTGGCTTCTCCCCTCTGCCTACAAAGAAGGCTTTGCTGGCAAAGAGTTGGGGCCAGGGGAACACTGTCTTCCCCCAATACCATCAACTGTAGAGTGTGGGCTGAGCTTTGCATAGCAAGGGCAGCAGGTAGTGGATTTGGTTTGCTGACTTCAGTTGGTTCCCTAAGTCAGTGGGTCTGAATCATAGTAGAAGCATTACATACAACTCAACAGAACACTAGGGCTCCAGATTACCCAGAAAAATGAAGCCATAAAAGAAAATTAAAAGGGCCGCACAGGAATTCTCAGGAAATATCTACTAACCACTGGGTGTGTGGCACGCTTTATTTCTATAAAACTATTACAAAATATTCAAAAATACATTTTAGTAAATTTACAGCAGTTATTTCTCAGTTTATTAATGCAAAAAAAAATCCTTGTTTTTCTCTGTACAAACTACAGGCTCCATCCTCATGGGCTCACCGCTATGTGCGCTTTTAAAAAATATTATTTTCTAATAAATTCTTTGAAGTTAAAAATAACAGAGTTCTTCCAGTTTGTCAAAAAAAAAAATGTGTATGTGTGCGTTAACAGTCTTGGTTTCCAAGAACATGACCAAAGTGGCGGTTACAAAGCAAATACAAACCATGAAGGCAGTACACAAGACGGCTGTTACATTGGAAAATAGTTAAATTAAAATAATATATTTTCATATTTTACACTATTTCAAAAAATGAAATGTCATTCAGTTAAGTATTGATCTCTCAAAAATCTAATTTACAATTCTGTGTATAAAAATATAATTTGTGGACCCCCATGGAGCAGGTTTTAGTTTACACTTGCGGAAAAGCAGGCGCATAGCAGACGAGGAATGCGGAGTTTTGCCTTCTGACACGCAAGACGAGGGATGTGTAGAAAAATAGACTCTCAGCAGGTTGCTTGGCCTCACAAAATAATCTTTCCCCCCCCTTGTGAGTACAGTTCACACGATAATAAATTATCCAAGACACAAACTAGTTAAGGCTCTTGAAGGTCCGTTCATATTATTTAAAACATCTATTCATACCAAACAAATAAATAGCCAGGAGAGGAGAAAAATAGCCCAAATAAGACAATAACGAAAAAAATTCAAAAAATATATAAACTAAACACAACAACAGAACTCCCCGGGGTCTTTGCTTCCTTATAGTCTACTTTGGACTGTCCTACTTTTTATTATTATTAATATTATTATTATTATTAATTATTTTTATAATTAAAAGTCTCCTTCCGTGCGCTTTTCCCCGAGTCGGTTGCTTCTTTCGCAGTCGCTCCCCGCCCCGCCCGCCCCCCTGCCCAGTCTCCTCCGACTTCAGCTCGACTTGACCGCCATTCCCAAAGGATGCAGGGTCTCGCTGTCCAACAGCCAGGTGCCAATGTGGTAGAGCAGCTGCGAGTACCAGTGGATGCCTGCAGCCGGCCCTGTGCCCCTCGCTTCTTCTGAGGGTTGGGGTGCAGGGACGCTGCCCCCTCCCCCGCCGTCCGTGCGGGAGGGTGCCAGCGCCGCCAGCAGCGCGTGCGCCAGGCGGAAGGGCGCGAAGGCCCGGTGTGCCCAGCTGTGCTCCTCGATGACTGCGTAGCAGGAGGCCAGCACCCGGTTGATGAGGATGGTGCCGTGT
The DNA here is from genome assembly GCF_964271855.1 of Acomys minous. Taxonomy (NCBI): domain Eukaryota; kingdom Metazoa; phylum Chordata; class Mammalia; order Rodentia; family Muridae; genus Acomys; species Acomys minous. The sequence goes on from NC_140487.1 coordinate 42,402,272, forward strand.
GCCGTGAGCGGCGCGTAGGCGCCCGCGGCCTCCTCACGCAGCGTCACGCTGTGCACCGCGGCTGGCAACAGCCGGCGGTCTCCGCCGCGTTCGGCCACCACGTACACACGCTGGCCGGGGCGCACACTGCTGGCGAAGAGAGCGCTCGGCCTGGGTGCGGGCCCAGAGGCTTCCGAGTCGTTGTGCGGTGCCACGAAGAGCAGGTGAGCCGCGGTGAGCAGCAGGCGCTCGCGAGGCTCCCGGGTCTCGATCACATAGAAGACCTTCTTGGCGCCTTCGTCGCGGTCCAGGAAGGTGAGGAAGTCGCTGTACAGCAGCCGGCCCTGGTCGTCAGCCGCCAGCACGCGGTCTCCCGGACGTAGATCCTTCACTAGCTTGGTACCACCCTGCTCCAGGTGCACTGTGGCCGATCCCGGGAAGCAGCCACCGGATTTGGCCGCCACGGAGTTCTCTGCCGGGAAGAGAAAAGAAAGACGGGGTGTTGAGTGCCAAAGAAGACAGGTAGGTACACCTGTATGTACTTGTGTTTGTGTGCGTGTGCGCGCGCGCACGCGCGCGCGCGCGGCGGCTCACGTTCGTGCCCCACTTGGCTGGGCCAGGAGAGCGCGCCTGGTAGTGGAAAGGCGGAGGTGGGATGGTGGGGGACAGGTGGGGGCCCGATCCAGACTGGTCCAGCGCAGACCGCCCTACACCAGCAATACCAGCGCTCCAGTGGCTAAATTCAGACGCAGGCGCATTCCTGAACGACCCTTCAAGATTGCTCCCGCAAGGGTAAAAGTTAGCTGAAGTCTCCTGCAGGAGGCGGGGGTCACTCCTAGCCTTCCTCCTGCCTCCGGTCCCATCCCCCTCTTATGCACCCAGCCTCTCCGCAAACCTAGAAGGATATTTACTCTCCACTTGGATTCCTCAGGAAGTCTCCTTGAGCTCGCGCGGGCGCCAGGCGCACCCTCCTCTCTCGCGCCCGGACAGCAGGGCGCGGCGCCTCCCATTGCGCGGTGCTTGGAGGCTGCCCCACAGGAACCCGGGTCGCCCCCCCCCCCGCCTCCCGCTTCCCCAGTGAGTGCCTTGGTGTTGGTCAGTGGATGGCTAGGGGGCGGGGAGCGAAAAATAGCAGTAGTCGTTGTAGCAACTGGACAAACATTCCAGAGGCTTGCCTGAGGTGTGAAAGCCCAAGACTTGTGTGGATTTTCTAATTAAAATCCAATAAAGAGCCTGGTATTGTCATTGTGATTTGTGGGATAAATAGGAGACAGCCTTGGAAGAGGGGGCACTTCCATTCCCCCCTCCCCATTCTCAGCTCACTCTACAGCTCGCTGGCCGCCCCCTCCCTATTTACTCAGGTGCAAACCCCTCCCTCTCGTGCAGTTCACACACAGGGACTCTCCAGAAGCCGGGGGCCTCACAAGGCACTATTTGCACAGCCCGGCCTCTTTTTCCAAGTACTCGAAATGTGTATTTGAATTTTAAATGGCCAGGCCTGCTCGGAGCGCTGGAAGCGCAGTTTCTCAAGGCCCCTTGACTACCCGCTTTACCAAGCCCTCTGTAGCTCTCGAAGGCTCACTGTCCCGGAGGATAATAATTGAGGATGGGGCGGAGCGCAGGGGGCCAAGGGAGGAGGGGTGGGGAGGTCCTAGTCTTCTTTGCATTCCAATCTCCAGGATCATGCTTTTGGCAAATAGAGATTGCCAGAAAGAATCTTCCTGCTGGAATTACAGAAAGCTTTTTAATCTTCTCATCGGTTTCTCCGGCATGAAATGCGGGGCTGGCCGTTGGAAGCACTCCGTAGGCCCCCGGAATGCGACCCAGGGCTCCGGCTAGCCCGAGTCGTGGAGTCGCACGACCCCGCTTGACACACACGGCGCGGCGCCCCAGCCCGCGTGTGCAGAATGCCAATGAGCTGCCCTCCGCGGCCCGGGGTCTGCACTGCAAGCAAGACCCCTCGGGGGCCGGATTACAGCTGCTCATTTGGGAGGAGATCCCCTAGGGACTCCCACCAGAGGGACTTCCGAGAGAACTGGGGTGACTAGGAGGCCTTGTGTGCCCAGAGCAGACTTACTTAGGGGCCTGGGCCACCTGCCTCCTGTATTTTCCACTCCAATTTTCGAGAAGCCTGGTGGCGTGGGTCTCCTGGACCTGACACCTTCATCAGGCCTTCCCATCACTACCCTGTGCATCCTTGACAGCTGCTGTTGCCAGAGCCACAATTTTCTTTACCAACTCAGTGTTTCTTGACGATTAAATTCTTTCCAACTAACATGTGTCGTTAAAATACAGTTTAGGAAACTTGGGAGTCGGGAGTGGAGGTGGGGTGGGGGTGGGGGAGGAAGCGGGGGGGGGGGGAGGACAGCGCTCTACAGAAAGTCACCAGGGCACACAACTCCAGAGGCTACTGCCTGAGTGCTGGTGGCCTCCTTAGCTGTTCCTCCCTGCAACAGCGAGTGGCATTGCAGGCCCAGGGAACTCTTCCTCAGACCCGGGTTGGGGGCAGCCCCTCCGGCGGGAGCGCCTTCCGCAATCCCACCAGCGACTTTCTGAATCCCGGCTGGGTTCCTTGTAAGAACGGATGCTTCCAAGCTTGTGGTCTCTCTCCACGTTGGAAGTACAGAGTTTATTACCTCCCACCAGGCCTTTCCCCAACAGGCTTAGCGAGTGAGTTAAGTTAGTTTAGAATGCACCGGCGCCCAGCGGGGAGGAGCCAGTACCAGGGTTTACGTCCTGGATAGATCCTTCTGCCTATTGGTGTGTGTGTGTGTGTGTGTGTGTGTGTGTGTGTGTGTGTGTGTGTGTGTGTTGGAAGTAGGTCCTTAAGCCCTAAATGAAAGGAAAGACCAAGGTGGGGGGTGAGCTCTGGCTAAGTCTGGAATTGCCAGGAAATCTTAGGGTCACCTTCCAGATGGTCTTTCACACCTTCTGTCTCTACTATACAAAGCTCTGGAAACCACCCAGCCTAGGAATTCGGGCATGTAGAGATGCTGGCCTGTGGCTTAAAAGGCTGCAGAGGTACCTGGCTAGGATGGGGACTGAGGTGTCATAGGGTATACCCCCACCACAAAAATCTACTCATTTTCAAGAGCATTTCCCCCCTTTCCTTTCGGGGGGGAGGAAGGCTCACTCACCTGCTTTCACAGAGCAGTGGATGTGTGCTTTGGATTCATAGTAGACCCAGTCGAAGCCTGCCTCCACAGCCAGGCGCGCCAGCATGCCGTACTTGCTGCGGTCCCGGTCAGATGTGGTGATGTCCACTGCTCGGCCCTCGTAGTGCAGAGACTCCTCGGAATGGTGGCCATCCTCGTCCCAGCCCTCCGTCACTCTTAGCTTCACCCCAGGCCACTGGTTCATCACAGAGATGGCTAAAGCATTTAGCTTGTCTTTACACCTCTGTGGGGGAGAAAAGAGGAACCCTAAGTGACAGTGGTTTTTCCACCAACCACAGGCCCAGGACCCAGAGGATGAGTGAAGGAGGAGACGGAGGCGTAGCAGCTGCTGGAGGGGCGGGCTCTCCAGGGTTCCTGTCTCCAACCCAGAAACTTAGATGCAGCCTGAGAAACAAGAGTCAGTTCTCCTTTGGTGAGATTCTAGGTGCATCTCTTCACTGAGACAGAACTGCTACACTTTAAGGCTTGGAGGCCCTGCTGTTATCTGTGGAGGTCAGGCCTTCCCTATACCTGCCTGGCCTGAGGAAACCCATAGCAACCGTGAGGGGTGGGAAGCAGCCCAAGCAAGGACCAGCAAGCAGGTGAAAGCTTATGTCCGGCATAGGCAGGGCCAGAGGACAAACATTCTTGGTCCGGGCAGCCGCATTCTTTCCCCTAAGGCGCTCCTCTCTGCCAGGCTTGTCTGGGGCCTGATTGTGTTCGTGTTTTCTTTGACCGGTTTTCTTCCTCCCCTCTTGTTTTCTTGGCCCTGCACAGAATGGTGTCCGGCAAGTTTGAAGAGCAAACTTAAGAAGTGGATGGGGGTGGGGTGGGAAAGGTAGGGGGATGGGGGAGCCAGAAAGGCCCAAGGCTTCTTCTGAACCCTGCCCAAGAGGGGTATTCTGTGAAACTCCTGCTACTCTGCCTCCTCCTCCCTTGCAGGACAAAGTGGAACTTGGGATAGTGGGGGGTATTCTTGGCCCATATTAAGAAAAAGATGTAATAAAAGAGAAGGAGCTGATCGTGTGTGTGTGTGTGTGTGTGTGTGTGTGTGTGTGTGAGAGAGAGAGAGAGAGAGAGAGAGAGAGAGAGAGAGAGAGAGAGAGAGAGAGAGAGACTAACCCTCTGCTTGGAAGTTTATGTTGCTGATGCTGGCATGCTAGACTGGGGGCTTGTGGCTGGAGACAAACTGGAAAGGGCGCATTACCCAGAGAGTTGGATCCCAGCGGAAGCAGGAGGAATACTTTTAAATCAGCTTCTGCAGAGGGTAGGAGGCCTGATCACCCATGATCCCTCAGGCTGAGAGGATGGCTGGCAGGTTTCAGGCATGGGAGCATGACCCCTAGATGGGCACTAGATATAGCTAGGAGGACTCTGGCAAAGGATTGTTACCCAGGTTTCATGGACAGACAACGTCTCGTCTGGTAAAGTCGTGTATCCGGCAGCAATAAAGCCCAGGAATATGGTTGTAGAGTTATTCGTACAACAAACGGGAGGGGTGTGATAACAACAGGTCGACTCTGGCAGGCTTTTGGGCCTGACAGTTGTTTTCTTTGGGAGAAAAGTCCGAAGGACAGAGTTGGAGTGAGGTCGTCTTGGGGGATTGAACGCGTTTGGGTTTTACGTGAAAATCAGTCAGTAAAACCAGGGTCAGTTTAGAACTGAGATTCAAAGTCGGTGCGGGCAGGCGCACACATCATAGGCTTGTTTATCTTCTTCATTACAGCCAGCACCCTAACCCGCTCCCTTCTCTTAGGAGGGGGAAGCTAGCTAGCTGCGTGGCTTTAACAATTTTCCCATCTGGCTACAGGAGATAGCAAGGGTAGGGTGGAGGGGACTCCGGAGCCTGGTACCCTGAGCTGCACCACTAGGGCAGACACGGAGGACCCCAGGCAGGGAGCTCTTGGGCGAGACAGGCTCTTGACCAGGACAGACCAACACCAGTTAGTACCGGGTGCCCCAGAGCCCTCCCCGGTGTCAGGCCCAGCTCGGCTCAGCAGGAAGACGCAGAGTACTCCCGCCCCCCCCCCCCCGCCAACACCCCCGCCCCACTACCGCCCGCGCTGGGAGGGAATGTCGCAGGCAAAACAGGGAAGCTCAGCCCAGTTATTAATTCATTGGGTCGTGTGCCACTAATCAAGCCCGACTCTGTGCAGCCACCGTGAAGCCCGGCAGGGTCACTGGGGCCCGGCTTTGTGTCTGCGGAGGCCAAGTTGTTCCTGAGTCTCCAGCTCACCTCCCGGATCTGCACACAGCTCAGCCCAGGGGCTCAGAGCAGGCAGAGACAGTCGCCTCCAAAGGTGGGCTTCCCACGTTGTGAGGGAGGCGGTGTCCCACTTCAACAGGCTGTACTCTCTAAACACAGCTCACTACACTCTTCCCCTCACTGGGGGCAGGGACAGACCCCACTCTTCAAAGCAGAAAACTACTCTTGAAACCCACACCTGGCCTCCTTTCTCCGGATAGTCCCCTAAGCACGTAGGAAATTATTCAACCTGGCTCCTCAGGTGGTTTCCCCCACCTCAGCCTGCAGAGCCTGCAGACCAGGCCCCTAGCGGCCTCCCACCCTAGCCCCTTGGCCGCGGGCACAACAGCCTGGCACTCTCTGAGGCCTGGACCTCGCAAGCAGAGTGTCTGTCTGCGCTTCCCTCTCCGGAGTTAATATTAACCAGGAGCTCCTGCGATCCAGAACTGCTCTGAAAGTTCCACTGGGGACGATCCTGCCATGGTTGAGGGACTTGGGCTCAGTCACCTTAGAGAGACAAGCTGGGAGGCAGGCGAGACTGAAGAGAGGGGCACCTCGGGCCCCCGAATCAAGTGGTTGTTTAAAGGGGGGCTATGGCAGGTTCCCCAGAGAAATCCTGAGCCCCGGGATTCCTACACCTCTGGTCTAGGCATCTCGCCACCTCCTTCCTTCCCGTCCCCTCTTAATCCGGCCAACTCGGAATAAGAAAGCGGGCGAGAAAGCGGGGGAGAGTTATACCAAGGGAGAACTCAGTCGGCCCCCTTTGCAGCCACCCTAATTTTGGGGGTATCTTTGCGATGTGAGTGAGAACCCCCACTTTTGCTGTCTCTACTCTCTCTCTTTGTGTGTGTTGGAAAGCAGAACAACCACTGCTCAAGCGAAAAAAAGCATTTGTTTTCGTTTCCTTCGTCTGAAGGAACTTGACAGAAGGTCAGAAGTTCAAATGCTGCTCGCGCGCACACGCGACGGCGGTGGTGGCTAGAGTGACCGGGTATAGGGCCGCCGAGCCCTGGGTCCCGGCCCCGGAAAGACTGGAGTGAGGGAGGAGAGTGTGTGTCTACGTCCAGGGAGCCAGGAAAGGAGCGGGGTGGCAGTCCTGGTCAGCCGGCGGAGTTCCTTGCCTTGGGACTCCTCCCAGCTCAATCCCTGACTGCGCGCCCTAGGGAAAGAGCGCGCCCGGATCCCTGCGCTCCGGCAGGGCGCGCTTCGCGCGTGCAGAGTCAGGGACTAGCCAGCCGAGCCCAGCCCAGCTTGTGCTGAAACCCTAGCCGCGGGATCGATAACGCAGGGATAAGTGGACCTGAAAGGCGTCTGCCGCGCCGCGCGGCTGGGCGCTCTCACAGTTCTGCAGCATTCGGAGGCCCCGCGCTCTGGGCGGGGGGGGGGGGGGACCGCAGAGGACCCCCTCACAGACCCATCCAGGATGAGGGACCAGGAGTGTCCTCGCCAGGCCTCTTTGCTTTAGCATCCTCTCTCTTCTCACACCTCCCCAAGGACCTTCTCACTCCGAGACGCCCGCCCTCCAGGGGGGAGGGGAGGGCACAGTAAGGACGGGATAGGTGCCTTAGGCTACCGGGAGAACTCGCTCTTGCGAGCTGCACCAGCCAAGCTCCCCGCGGTCCGCTCAGAGTTAACAGTAGCTCGCGCAGCTACCCTGCCCCTGGGCGCGCGCGCGCCCACATTCGCGGTCCAGATTTAAGGTGGTCGGGAGCAGATGAGGGAGATGGAGAGAGAATGGCCCTGTACTCAGCCTCCACGACTCCCCTTTGCTCCAGCTTTAGCCGGCCACCCTAAGGCTAATCTCCTAGGCTCCCCAGACAGCTCGTACCCCGTGGCAGGCTGAGCGACGCGTCGCGCCGGCAGCTTCACTCTCGCTCTCTCCAGCCCCCGCCCCCTTGCACTTGCGCCCCGCCAGCGCCGCTCCGCCAGCCGCTTGGCGCACCTAGCCCTAAAGGTAGGACTTGAATATTTTAATAGGGCAGTAAAAAGGATGCTGACCTATATTTGCAAGGAAACCCATTTCTAGCTTCAGTCATACGTGCATGGAGTTTCAGAAAGTCTCGATTTGGCTGGGAGATTGGCAGCTTAGAAATCTCAAAGGAGGTGGGATGGGAGAGACGACCGTGTTTTGCTTTGCCCTCAGTCAATCCACCCTCGCCGCAGAATATTTATTCGCTTCTAATTCTTATGCAAGCAGGTTGAAAAAGCGATTGCAAAGCCAGCAAGTTCCAAGTCCCTCCCCCTAAGGTACCGCGGGCTCTGGAGAACAGAGGAGCATCCTTAAAGAAATATCAATACATTCCCTCTGACCAGCACAATTGGGGACGACGGGATCGCAGTCAGGCTACGTGATACACTAGGGACAAGGCAAGCGCCTCAGGAGCTCCTGCCTTTTGTCAGAACTGCCTGCCCCCTGGCTTTCCCAGTTAGAGTTCTTTGGTAATGCGGGGGGGGGGGGGTAAAGGGTGGGGTGGTCTTGAGAGAAATACAAAAAAAGGAAAGGTAGGCGCTAGGAGCTGAAATGTTCCAGGCTATGTTTGCAGTGACCCGGAGGCTCCTTGAAGTGTACAGGGGCACCCCATTCCCTCCATTTTCTGTCTCCACTTGGAAAGGACAGACACCCCCAGAGTGAAGGTCTCTCCAAGTTACAAGCTGGAATAGAGACAGACAGAGGAGGCAGTCCTGGAAGACTAACTGAATGGGACTAATAAGAAGGGAACCCCATCTTCTGGTGGCCCCACTCCACCCAACCCTAAACTTCCTGCTGGACCCTTCACCTCCTTTCTCCTCCCGGAAGAGGAGCGCTAGGTGGGCAGGTGGGTGGGGAAGGGGAGGGCAAGTCGCCTTTCTTTCTACCTGCCCAAAGAGCAAACAGAGCAGGGCTGACTGCTTGGTCACACGCAACCCCCCCTCCCCAGCCCGGGAAGAAGCCCGTTTCCTACCCGCAATGGGTCTCTACCTGAGTCATCAGCCGGTCCGCTCCCGTGTTTTCCTCATCCTTAAATATGATGTCGGGGTTGTAATTGGGGGTGAGTTCCTTAAATCGCTCGGAGTTTCTTGTGATCTTCCCTTCGTATCTGCCGCTGGCCCCTAGGGTCTTCTCGGCTACGTTGGGGATAAACTGCTTGTAGGCTAAAGGGGTCAGCTTTTTTGGGTGCCGCCTCTTTCCAAACCCCCTGCCGGGCCCGCATGCCAGCCCAGGGCACACCAGTAGCGAGGAAGCGAGGACCACCAGAAAACATCTGGCCAGCAGCAGCATCTCGTCCGCGGAACGCGAGGACTTGAGAGCTGTCCCCGCGCGGTCTGTGCGCGAGCGGGTACGCGCGGGTGTGTGCGTGTGCGCTCCTCCTTGCGCTCGGCTCTCCCTTCCTCGCTCGGCTCGTTCGTTCCCTCTGGCGCTGCCTGGCTCTTTCTCTTCCTATATAACCTTGCCCGCCGCTGCAGCAGGGGACTTGTCTTCGATCCCCACCCAGACAGGGGCTGCGATGGCAGGCTGCCGGTCGCTGGTAACGGAACACATCGGAGTTGGGTCTCGAGACAGCAATTAAAAGACAAAAAGAGCCTGATTTTAAATGGTAGCAAGGCTGGAGAGCTTGTGAGACAGGCTGCCTTTCGCACTATATTATAGCTGGCAGGGGCGCATCTGATTGGCCAAGCCGCACAAGCTTGTCTTCTGATGTTAACCCTGAGAAAGACTACATCCCCCCCACCCCCTTTCCTTGCTGCTGTGGCTTTATTTTCACCTGAAGGCTTCCAGTTTAAAAAAAGAAAAAAGAAAAAAGGTCTTTACTAAGGTAAAGGTGGGCGGGAGGGAGAAGGCCTGTTTATTGGGATAATACCCCCACACTGCCGGCTTTGTGTGCGTGGCTGCTTCCCTCTTACTTTCTCTAGAATGGTAGGTGCTTTGGTTAAAGCCAACATAAGTTTTTAAAGGACAGTCCAGATGACCCCCCTCCCCCAAGCTTCAACTACCAAACATTCCCTCAATTGTTTGAGGACAAAGCTGCCTCCCTCTTATTTACCTCATTTACACCCCCTCCCCCAGATGTAGTTGTCACTGGGTGATGAAAAAAAAAAAAAGCTCACCCCAGTGTCTCCCGAATATTTAGCATCTTTGGGTGAGGGGAATGACAAGTGGCCACGACCTAAAGCAGTGCTGTTTTAAGTGCTCAGGAAAACTCGAAAACACTGTCGTCCTTCACTGCGTTTCAGCGAATGCATCACACTCAAACCTCTCAAACCTGCCCTGAACTGAGGGGCAGGTACAGAGTGGACTGCAGGACGGGGCGGGGTACATAAGCCCAGTGGAGGCCAGGCTGATGTGTGCTTGGTGGGTGGAGTCCATCCTGCCTCGGGCAAGTGAGAGTGGGCAAGGCTGCATACACGCACCACCCCCACAATGGATCCCAGCAAAGCGCAGGGCTGGGATAAGTTGAGGGTGGAATTCAGGCTTCTTACTATAGCTGGCCTTCACTGGAGCTCTACAGACTAGTCAGGGGTTACAGACGGAAGGTGTTAGGGACCTAGGGGACAGTGTTCTGACCACAGAGGGCATCTTAGTCTTGAGAGGGCATGCTGTTTAGAGGTCAGTAGTATTTGAGTGTTAACTAACTCCCTCTCCCTCTCTCTCTCTCTCTCTCTCTCTCTCTCTCTCTCTCTCTCAGAAAAGAGAAACATTTCAAGAAAAGTCTTAGTTAAACCAGAGAAATAAAACATGAAACATCTTGTTTTTATGGATCATGGACTTCTGCTCTGGCCCTCCCCCCATCCTACCCACAGGCAATGATTCCTCTAGCCTGGGCAATGGGGGTGAGCTACTCATGTGGAATGGAATACCCGGGGGCCCGGAGGACCAGAACCGAGCACTCCAACACTACCTACCCCATGGGGAACAGCTTCTCTCCTTGACCTTGTCCCAGTGCAGGGAGAGGTCCAGCGACCCTGAAGCTCAGCCCTCAGACAGTGGGGTCTTCAAGAGCTTCGTTTTGCTTGGAAACTTGGTGGCTTTGGGTTGGCGTGGGGGAGAGGAAGAGGTGTGCTTGTCTGCTGTGAGTCTCAATAGACAGCAGGAGAAAGCCTCACTATCCCGGGGGGTGGGGTGGGTGGAAAGGGGTTGACCCAAGCTCTCCCACCCTTCTCTCTGATTTTCTGTCCTTTTATTTGTGAAGAATGAGTGCAGATTCTTGGTAGGAACTGGTCCCAGTTTCATGCGGCCAGGGCAAAAACAGGACTCCCTAGCCTATATCCTGTGAGTACATGCTCTCAGGAAAAATAGATTAAAGGCGACCCACTGTTCTTGACCCAGAAGGGTGGGCCTGCGTGGTCTGTGGCTGTCTTATCATTGGGTGGTGCTGGGCCAGACAAGACCTGGGCATCCTGGGTCTTCATTTTGCACCAGTCTATTCTTGCTCTCTGTACATGCTGGTGATGCTCTTTTCTATATACCTTTGATTATAGACTGATGAGTGGATCCTGCACCCCAAGACAGCTCTCCTCGGCATCATATGGGGTAGGTGGATGTGATTTGGACACAAATCCCTAAGCTGCTAGAGTTCCGTGTGGGCACAGCTGGCCTTGGAGTACCCAGACATGGTCAGCTCCCTCTTGCGTGTGGGGAAGTAGGGTGACTGGGTTCTGCACTGGCCTATTGCCCGCCCCCACGCCACCTCTGGGGACAAGGGATGCTAGTTCCAGAAAGGGCCCGGCAAGGGCTGGCCTTCCTGGAGACTGAGAGGATCTTTAGGAGAAAATGAAGAATCACTATAAGCCCTGCTGTCTTTAACCTTGCACCTTAAGGGCACCTTGCTTTCTGCTCTAGGCTTCAGAGATGCTTGGATAGAAAGCAATCACAGTTCATAGTTGTTGTCTTGAAAACAAGATCATGTAGGCTAGCCACAGGGAGAAATGTGGCCTTTATTCTGTGCCCCCTTCCCGGTACATCCCACTCAATCCCCACTTCCCAGACACCAGACACCCGCTGCCTTCCACCTCCAGACACCAGATGGCTCCCTCTCTTTGCCTTTCCCCTCCAGACCATTGGGGCCCCTCCCTGTGCCTGCAAGAGGTTCCAGAGCCTTGCCTCTGCACGGTGGGGCCAGCCAACCCCTTAGCTCTCAGGGGCTACTTCTCATTTGCTTAGGCTCAGCTATTCTTTCTGCCGGGCACTGCATCTCTCTCACACTTCTTACATTTTTTTTTTAAACCCATCTTTCTTTGCCTCACTCTGAGGCACACTGGCCAGCCTTTATGTCTGCCCCACCCCCCAAGAGGTGCAGTCCTGGGCATGGCCCCTTCCCCCTTCCGGCCCCTGCCGCTAGATGGAGTCCTCACTCTGCCTTCGGCTTTGGCCCGCCAGGTTTGGGAAATCCCGCAGTCTCCAGTTGTGAGGACCTGGAAGCAGGACTAGGCTCTTTGGTTCACCCTCCTCTTTTCTCTTCTCAGCCACCTGTCCTTCCTTCCCAACCTTTCCCTCTTTTCCCCCAGTTTGAGCCAAGGATCCCAACCTGGCCCTCGCTTGCACATTCGGTCTTTGACAGGCCCGGCCTCGCTTCTCTTCCTGGTTTGTCTCCCACTTGCCTTCTCTTCCTTACAACAACTCTGCACCGTCTTGTTCTATCCAGTCACCCAGTTCCTTTCTTTTTCTTCCTGAATTAATTAATTAATTAATTAATTTTCAATTTTGGCAAGTAGAGTTTCGGCTGCTCCATCTTGTCTTCTGGGGTGACAGCTAGAGGTGAGGGGAACCCCACAGTCAAGGAGACACTCTAAGGCCGGGAAAGCTGCTTCTGCATTAACAGAGTCAGTCACAAAGCTGAGTGACCCTGTGTCCATGCCCTCTTGGTCCTGGGGTGGCCTCTGTGTAAGGTGTAAGCCATGGGCGTTTCCTTTTGGGTCCAAGCAGGCTTCAGCTCTGTGCATCCCTATCATCTCCAAGTGGCTTCTGATCCACTGTAGGGCCACGAGGTCATTTGTGACTTGGAAAGAGGAACTTAGGGTGTAAAGGTGGCCTTATGATCCAGAGGACCAAGGAATGGCTCTCATGGAAGTGCAGTTCTTCTGACCCTGGTCTGGTCATTCCTTTACCACAGTTGCTTTGGCACTCCGCCATGCCACTGCCTTCCCTCCAATCCTGGGGAAGGTAATGCATTTCTGAAGGTACCACATGAGCCCGCACATTAGAACCCACCTGGGAAGCTTCAAAAAGAAAGATGCCGGCCAAGAGCCACAGGGCCTCACTCCCAAACAATCCAATCAGACCTGGGACAGGGGATGGGGAGCCACCTGGCTGTAGGTTTCAGCTGGACCACCCCCTGGGGATGTTCCCCAGTCCAACCAGGATGCTCCCGAGTCCCTAGACAAGCTCTTCTTCTGTGGCCACTCCTGACACGGAACAATACACATGGGTTCCTAGGGCAGAGCAGAAGACTGGGTGGAAGCTTCATGAGTTTATTATTTTTTTCTAGGGGTGTAGTGAGGGGACAGGGTGCGGGTGAGGGGGCGCATGGGATCAGAAAGTTTGGGGGTGCTACAGCAAAAGTCGAGGGGGGGGGAGGCAGGGAGCTGTGACAAGCCCCTCTGTCCAGAGTATCCATAGGTCTGGATGAGAAGGGGCCCGTGACTTCAACTCCTTCACATCGGGGAGTGAAGAGTCAGAGACATTTTTACCTTTTTTTGTTTGTTTGTTTTTTCTGATGCTGGGGAGCCCTCACTACCTGCTTTGACTGTCTCTGGCCAGAGCCTCTTGGCAGACAGGGCAATCAGTAGAGTACTACGTTGTCTGGGTGTCTTCTGTCCAGGAAGAAGAGAGCAAGAAGAGCTGGGCGCTGATGCACCGGGTGTGCAGGGCCAACTCTGCATGGGACGGGGCACCCAGATCCGTGTGGCTTGGCAGGGTCATGGAGAGTTGTGCTGTGGCCACTCGTCCTGCTCGGGCTCCGATGGCTGTTGAGCCACCATGGCTCCCATTGTGGCTGTCCCTGTAATAATGTAGATTTCTAGTGTGCTGGCTGGGTTTTTGTCGACTCGACACGCACCTAGCCATATCTGGGAAGAAAGACTCTTAAGTGAAGAATGGCCTCCATCTGACTGGCCCATGGCAAAGCTGTGGTGCATTTTCTTGATTGGGCAGTCCCAACCCTGGGCCAGTGGTCCTGGGTGGTATAAGAAAGCAGGCTGAGCATGCCACAGGGGAGCAAGCCAGTAAGTAAGCAGCATTCTTCCATGGCCTCTGCTTTAGTCCCTGCCTCTAGGTTTCTGCTTTGACTTCCTGTCGTGAGGCACTGTGCTGTGGAAGTGTAAGCCAAACAAGCCCTTTCGTCGTCTGAGTTGATTTTGCTCTTGGCTGTTTATCCCGGCATCAGAGAAGCACACTAGGACACGCAGTTGTTCTAGAAGGTCTTGGAACTCTGCCATGGTGCTGCGGAAAGCGAGGCTCGGGATCTGTGTGATTGAAGGGACTCCAGCAAGTCCTTCAGCGTTGCTGCTCTAAACTTCTCCCGACTGGCAGCCCTTCCAGTGGTCAGTCGGGGAAATGACCTGAGGAGAGGCTGCTGGCCCAGGCTATAGCCACATTTTAGAGGAGGAGAGACTGAGAACCAAGCTCCCCCCTCCCCCTACCCCGATTCCTTCCAAACTGGACACAGAAGACCACGCAGCACCCTGTCATCTCCCCACAGGCTGGGTCCTTGATCATCCTGATCTCCCCATGCAGCAACCAGCTGGTATCCAGGGGTGACCCTGTCCCCCATGGCCTGGGCATTGGCTGTGTTACAGCTGCCGAGCCCAGGGCCCAAACAACAGCAGCTCCAGGAGGCGGAGGGCCGTCAACCCTTCTCTTGCTTTTGAAGGCCAAGCTTCCTTTTCTGCTGTCTTGAGAGGGACCCAGCCTTCCTCCTTCTTCACAGTGAAGCTGAGGGCCAGAGGCAGCAAGGCCTGCATGGTACAGGGAGGGAGCCAGGTGGGTGTGGAGGGGGAGAAGGGGAATCAAGAGGTGGGAAGCAGCACAAAAATGGAAACCAGGGATGTTCAGCAAACACTGAGCTGCCCGATGTTAGCCAAGCTGTTAGGCCCTGATCCACTAGGCAGGCTTCTTACCCTGCAGTGTCTCCGTGTTCCAACATCTAGGAAGGAGGCTTTGGGCAACTAGGAAACCACGTGGACTGCTATAGCTCTCTTCTTCCCCTGAGGCAAGGGGATTTCTGCAGAGGATCCTGCTGAGTGGGGAGGGTGGCTCACTCCAGAAGCAGCTACTTTCAGCAGAGTTTGTGTGGCCCTTCTGAGGGTTGTACCAAGCCCAGGAGTCATGTCACAGTGGGTACCAGAAGCCTGGGCCTGGGGCTGGTGGGTGGACAGCTGCAGAAGACAGTGTTCTCCAAAAAGAGGGTGTCTCTCCCCTTCTGTCTCTCACAAGCTGCCCCCACCTTCAGTGGCCATGAGATTCCATCTCTTCGGGGGCTGGGCTATTTAATTTTGACAGTCTGACTGAGAGAGGGTCTCCAGGCTTGAAGGCACATGTCATCTACAGCTCAAGTTAGTAGAATTTTTCTTACTCGGTGTTACACATCTCTTTCACTTGTACTTGGATTTCAGTTTGCCAACACAAACAATCCTATTGAGGAAACCGAGGCACAGAGTTTGTATATCCTGCCTGACCCCACAGGGAACTCTATGTCAGGAACATCAGCAAGCTCAGTCCCCTGGCCCCAGAGCCTGCCTCTAGATCTCCATCGTATGTTCTGTAGGGCACATGGCTGGCTGCATCAGCAGAGGGGAAGCAGGTGCAGTGAAGGTCCTGGGTACCACCAGGAACAGAGGAGGAAGCTTGGATGTGCATTTGGAAAGCTAAGATGCAGAGTGATGTGTGAGTCTTGGGGATCAAGCAGAAAGCGACTCAGAGGTTTTAAGGAAAGAACGAGGGGCATCTGAGAGTGGTTTCCCCCAGCTGCCCTGTGTTGTAACTCCTTGCATATGGCACACAGAGTCGCTGTCCGTTCCCTGAGCCTCCATCCTCACTGTCCTCCTCACAAAGGACAGGTGACCTCCCCCAAGAGCACCAACCTTTGAGTGGTCTGTGTGACCCTGGGGTTGCCCTTTGGCCCTGAACCCTCAGCTTAGTTTTTGGGACTCCTTAACCACTAATGGAGCCATCTCCTGCTGTCCTCAGAGGCCAGCTTGTTTTGAGCGCTCCAGCTTCTCTGTGGTGCCCTAGATAGGCACTATGGCTTACAAAAGAGAGATTTTTTTTTTAAAAAATGTGGCTTCTAGTTCCTTTTACTGTGGCTGGGATACAATGCTGTGACAAAAGCAGCTTAAAGGAGAGTTTGTCTTGATTCAGTCTGAGATACAGCCCATCACAACAGGGAAGTCCAGACAGCAGGAGCATGTGGCAACTGATCACACTGCATTTTCGGTCGAGAAGGGGAGAGATTGCGAATGCAAGGTTCACGTGCTTCCTTTTATGCAGTGCACGACCCAAGCCCAGGGAATGGTCACACCCACAGTGGGCAGATCTCCTTACCTCAATTAACCTAGTGATCAGTTCCCTAGAGGCATGTGCAGAGGGCCATCTTCCAGGTGATTCTAGACCTCACAAGTTGACAACCAAGATTCCCCCTTACAACTTCCTGCCACATCCTCATGGACAGGCCCTTGCTTAGAATTCCTCCATGGTCTGCACATCAGGACAGTGAGTGCCAGCTGCCATGGCCTTTGGCAGTTACCTCTTATGGCCAGGCTTCCGTGTGTCACATACCTGCTAGTATGGAGAATGGACGGTGAACCTGGCAACAGTCCCTGTGACTAAGGTACTTTTTCTCTCTCCATTGTCACATTGCAGCTTTAGCGGACTTCAGTTTTCAGGTTATTGTCCTGGTGTATGGGGCTCAGGTGACATATGGATATCCATGCAGATGTTGTGACTTGTCGGGCATGGCTGAGTCTATGTGCCATCTCCCCAAGGCAAGTTGCTTCTGTCTGTGAGTCTAGCAGCTGGTTCCTACATGCTGGGCCCTGAGTGCTTGGCTGATCTCACTACATGCTTGCTCTTGGGCTATGTCCTTGATCTATGTGCTGTGCCCACTGGGCACCTTGAAACACGTGTCTCTCAGCCTGGCTAAAAGCAGGTGGCTTGTTGATGGAGAGTCTGCTTAAGGACTATGCTATGGCCCAACCTGCTTGGATAGCTGAGATGGCACTCAATCCCAAGAAATAGCAGAAACCTTGGCCCCGCTTTCCAGTCGGCAGAGTGCCTTCCCACTGGGATCTTACTGTGCCTCCAGCATCCCTAGTACCGGGAAAGGTGGGAAACCTTGCACATTTCACAGTTGGCATTGAGTGATTTCCAGATACACTGCCAATCAGTGGATCTGGGTCAGTGCTGGCAGGCTTTTTGTTTGGCTCCAGGTTGAAGTAGCAGAGGTGCTGGGAACTTTATTCTGAACCTTTTGGTTAACTTCAGGGGGAGGGTTCTACATATGCATCTTGACCTACTCATGCCATATGTACTGTGGGCAGGGACCACTCCTGCTGCATCACGCCTCCAGCCCTCCCAACGCCCCTTCTTCTCTAGCCATCATGACTTGTGGTACCCAGATGTCTGGCTTCTTGTACGTGGGCAGTCTACCAGTGGCATGTGTTGTCGCAGGGGGTTGCGTGGGGAGGCAGGGATTTGTTACTTGCATTGTGACATCTAGGCTGTCATCAACACATCTACTCATTTCTAGAAGAGTCTCTGGGGTGTTGGCCTCTCTCGTCTTCGTAGACTCCAGCTGAGATGATGGCTGATAAATATTGATCACTTGGAGAAAGTTCCTTATCAGTGCACACACTTTCAGTAGTTTCTACTTAGGAAGGAAGACAACAAAAATAAAGTAAGGAAGCCACAAGAGCCTCACAATACCGCTGGCTTTTGGCTTCACTGGGACAAATGTGTGTGAGGCCAAAGGCAACTCAGTCAGTGTAGGGTAAGCCAACTAATTTTTGAGAGACCATTTCTTCAGCTTGGCTAAAAAGGACATTCAACGAAATTGAGCTAGTTTAAAACACTCTACTTCCTGTATTTCTCACACTCTTGAGTAGCAAATAGAATGTGCCATTGGGAAGTTATCACATAGCTCAGAGGATGTGACTCTTTAGAGAGCAACCTCTTCCTCCTCCACCTGCCTCGGAACAAAGTCTCACAGGTAAGTCTCTGACTAGTCTGAGACCATGTAGATCAGGTCCATCTCAAATTCCTTGACATGTGGCCGCTCTGTGCATAGGACTCCCTGGGATGACCAAGTCCCACCCAAGAGCAGCAGCGAAGTAATAGCCATGCATTTCTGGAGGCCGTTGAGTCATCCAGGCAATCCTTCCAGGTAGACCACAAGAGCCATCACGATATCCAAGTGACAGGAGACTGAATTTGGCAGGACTCTTAGCTTAGCATCTGCCTTGGGGGGCCCAGCGAGATCCATAGTCCATTCCCCTTCTCTGCCTTGGAAGATAGGACCCCAGGGAGCTGTGCGCACTAACTCGAGTTGAACTCTCCCAACCTGAGGCTTGCACTTCCAGGATGTCCTAGTGGCCAGGGACTGTGCGGCACTCACTCAAAGCTGTTTGCTTTCCCAGCAGGGACCACCATGAACTGATATCCTCTGAGGGAGCTGGCCGTTTCCACAGACAGGCCAGACTCCTACAGCCTGTTCCCTGGAAAGTGCTCAGGGAACCTAGAGGGTGTCCCGCTAGGGGAGGGCAGGATGCCAAGAGAGACCCAAAGGTATGAGGAGGAGCCAAGCTCAACACTTCTCCCCTGGCCTTTTCAGTGGGAGGTGGCTTGCCCCAAAGTACACAGAGCCTCAGACTGAATCCAGCTCTCTGTTCTGTTTGAGTAGCACCCAGACAAAGCCTGCCCTCGGGGATGCTCCTTTGCCCCCTCCCACCATGGTAACCCCGGCATTCACTGGACCATGGGAGCAGGCCAAGTATGCGCGCGATTGTCTCGGATTCTCTTGTTTCTTCACATTGGCAGACGGTGTTTGGATGTTGCGGACATGTTTTTCTTTCTCATCCTGACATATTTATACCCTAGTTTTGTTTTGTTTTATTTGGCCCAGTGGAGAAGGGATGTGTGTGGGCGGTGACAGAGTGGCCGGGACACCCTTTGTATTAGGTTGGTTGTGAATGCCCATCTATGGGTCTTAGGACCTGACCACGGAAGGAAGGGACTTGGAAGCATTCTTAAAGCTGCATGCCAGCATAATCACATGGCATTTTGATCCAGCTATTAATGAATCAAATGAAGCAGGTATAAAGGCCTCACATACCTCAGGCAACGGTTCCATAAAGGAGGCAGTAAAACACGTAATTAGGCAAATCAAATAAGGCACGGAAACAGCTTTCAAATGTTTAGTCACATGCCATTTCCCATTAGTTTACTGTGTGCTTAAATGAGCCTGTGGTTTTATGGCCTGGTTAAAAACAGAGGCAACTGCAGACGCATAGCGCATTTGAAGGTTGCTTCTTCACACCCCAGCGTATGGAGCAGGGCTGGTTATACCTAACAGAAGGGGAGAACGAGAATAGGACTCCCAAGGAAGACCTGGAGAATGCCAGGGTCATAGCGTCATCAGCAGACATGAGGCTGCTACCAGAGGGGCTTTTGGGGGACCCATCCTTCTATTCCCATTTCTATGAGTCTGATGGTCTCTTGCACAATTACAGCACTTTTATCCAAATCTGCTGCAATGTGGCAACTATTGGTCAACCCATCGGTCGCCTTTCTTTGTATAAATAATCAATTCTAATCAGTAATTGCATCTGGGCACCAGTTCAACTCTGCTGTCATCTTTTGGCTCCCAGCATCATGACTCCAAGGGCAGCAGTACACTTTACTATTACAGTACTCAAGGCCAGACAGCATTTATTCTTACGCTTAACCATCTGGTTAACACGCTGTGTATTCCCACATTTCCACTCCATCTCCATCGTACAGAAAAGAAAGGCGTGTGCGAGTCAGAATCTTTCAAATGTTGACTCTCCGAGCTCCCAGAGAGGATGGACCATTTTTCTTAGTCTTCATAGCTGTAGCCTGGGACTATTGAAGAGATTTCTTTGGCAAGTTTCTTTTTTTTTTTAAATTTAAATTTAATTTAATTAAAAAAAAAAACTAAGGTGTTTGATATTGAACAGGCGGGAGGACTGAGGGAGAAAAACAGGTATTAGGTCAAAGATAAACCCAAAATCTTACGCAAAGAGCTTGCAAACCTAACCCCTGTCTGCATGACTGAGAGGCACGTGAGAAGGGAAGCAGGCCAAGGCAAACAGGCATGGATGCAAGGCCAGCATCAGCAAGACCAGCGGTGTGCCTCACTCACCGTGTCCCTTGCCACCACCCGAGACACTGCAGCATGGTGCAGTCTTTTCTCTCGTCATACCTTCTCAGATTAGATGGTTAGATGCCCAATTATCTGATTTATTGAATAAGACATTCCTTAAGAAGCTTAGTTTGATTGAGTCTTATGGTATACACCTCTAATCTGAACTACTGAGGAGGTTGAGGCAGGAGGATGGCAAGTTCAAGGCCACTCTGAACTACAAAGTGAGCCCAAGGTCAGCATAGACAAGCTAGTGAGACTCTTTCCCCAAAAATACTAAAAAAAGGCTGGGGTTCTATATAGCTCAGTGATGGACTACCCACGTGCATGCACACAGTCCTAGGTTCAATCCAGGTAGCAAAGAAAAGAAAAGTATGCTTAATTAAAATAAAACATGTCTCTTCTTTACTGTCACTTTAGATTTGGGTTGGAGCAAGGGTCTGCAGGGACCATGACAGTGTTCCTGACATCAGAGCATTAGGGAGCTAAGCTGCTTTAAATCAGATGTGACTACCATATACTTTTAGGGGTGTTTTAAGTGTGACCATTTTCCTTCTTTCCACTCTCTTCAGATGGAGAAGGAAAAAATTTGTTTCATTAGAAGAAAACGTGGCATTTACTCCTGGTACAAAGGTTTTGTGGGAGATGTGCTGTGAAAGAATAAGAGTCCTATTAAAATATTTATAAATTGAAGCAGCCCCAGAAGCCACATGCTCTATTAGGCCTCTCAGTGTTCTGTTCTGAAAGCCAGATAAATCATCACTCAGAGAGCAAAGATGAGAAATCCAAACAGACACAAAGAGTGCAGAGGGCCTCCGAAGGAGGAGGCCATCCAGGCCGGGAGCGCAGCACGGTGCCTTGGCATTTCTGACTCATCACGAAGGGCAAAATGGAAGAAGTGTGTGTGTTTGGGGCTTCCAGTGGGTGTCAGGAGGTAAGCAGCCATCTGCTGTGGCTGCGGCTTCCTTACAGGGGAGCGGACTTGTTGACCTGAGCCTGGAGGAGATGGAGATGGAGCAGGGCACAGAACTCCCACCCAGACCAGAGATCCCACTCTGGCCCCATGTTGGAGCCTTTCAGCCATTCCATGGGGCTTGGAGGAAGACTCCTGGGTCAGGGACACATTTCTGATGTCCATAAACCTGCTTGTTCACTGGTAAAGCTGCCGTCACTTAGTCCTACAACCATTTAGTCCACGGCACTCCTAATGCATGCTGAGCCTATGCCAGCTCCATCCTTTGGTGCAAACTCGAGGCCCATCCTGTGCTGGGAGAAACAGCTGAGGTGTCCAAGGAGAGAGGACTCAAATCCTGAGAGCAGACTGCAGAGCTCCCATGCTTGCATCTTCATGCCAGGGAGCCAGCAGTTTCTCAACTGGACATCATGTACCATACAGCTGGTATGAATTTGGGAGGCCATGCCCACACAGCACCAATGGGCTTTACAGTCTCTCTAGGCAATTATGAAGAAGAAGAAGAAGAAGAAGGAGGAGGAGGAGGAGGAGGAGGAGGAGGAGAAGAAGAAGCGGAAGAAGAAGAAGAGGAAGAAGAAGAAGAAGAAGAAGAAGAAGGAGGAGGAGGAGGAGGAGGAGGAGGAGGAGGGAGGAGGAGGAGGAGGAGGAGGAAGAGGAGGAGGAGGAGATTTTTGGGGCCTTTTTCCGGATTTGGGGTCCTGGGTGGAGTAGGTCCCTTCCTTCTTCTTGGAGTCAGCACTAGGACCTTCCTGTCCCTTCTTAGCAGCAGCACTTATGCTCAGCTCAGGGCTTTGCCCCCTTCCAGTGGCACAGTCTGTGCCCTCTGCTGCAGTTACCACCCAGCTAAGGACCTGCTTATGTGTTTGCTTGAAAGTTCTATCTCCTTTTGGCACCCGTGAGGTTTGATTTTCTTACAGGAATATATCAGACCTTCAGAGAATGCTAAGCTACTGTCTAGTATATTTGCAGCCTGAGTGTGTGGTCCCACCTCATGTCACGGTGATCAGATCTCTATCTGGTCCAGTCTCTGGGAAGGATGCTTATCCAAGATCCAGAGGCGTTTGCTGACTGGGGGGAGGGGTGATGTCAGGAGAGCGGGCTATCACTTTCCCCCCAGTTCATCAGTATTGTAGATGTTTGGACTTACTGAGAAGAATGTCAGCTGTGCAGCTATGATGAAACTGCATGGGCTTTCCTTAGAGACACAAACTACAACTACCCCAGTGACTCAGCAACCACACTAGTGGGAAGTGAAGTCGGTACGTTTAAGGGATATATGCCATTACAGGCCCATCCCAGCACTATTTACCTGCCAAGATATGGAAGCAACTGGCTGTCCTCAATGGAACAAATGGGTATGGTGTATATGCACAGTGGCCTATTACTCAGCCTTGAAAAAGCAGAAAAGTCCAGACATTTTCAAGAACATAAATTAGAAGGTAGAATGGAAGGGGCAGGAGACCAGACTGGGAAGAACTCGCTTATGTAGTGCTTTGAATGAGAATTACCACCCAGCGGTCCTGGCATTTGAATACTTGGCCCCCAGTAGGTGGCGCTGTTTGGGGAGGTTTGTGAGGTGTGGCCTTATTGGCGGAAGTGTGTCACTGGAGGTGTGTCTAATTAGCCCTCTCTCTCCATCCGGCTTGGGGAGGATGTGGGATATCTGCCATTTCTGCTGCTGTTAATGTTGTTCGCTGCCACAATTTCCTGCCGTGATGGGAACCGTCAGGCCAAATAAACCCTTTCTTCTATAAGTAGCTTTGGTCGTGCTGTTTTTATTACAGCGATAGAAAAGCAATGGATCCAGAAGTGGAATCTAAAACGTCGGGATTCACAAAAACGACGGACTGAGCGGGAGGTGGCTGCCAAGGCCTGGGGTGGAGAAAGGTCCAAAGTTACTGCAGCCCTACTACGTGCCAAGGGACCATACAGTCAGGAGTGATGTTACATGCTTAAAACTAGCTAAGAGTCGCTGTCAACTGATCTCATGACAGGAATTGTAACCAGGTGAGGGGACGCCCCCCCCCCCCTTGTGAACTAATGTCACTGTAGTGCTTTCTGTGTGCTCACCAAGGACCAAGTTTGGATACCTGTACCCATGGCCAGGGGAAGAAGTACTCATTGCTGGCGGGCAGGGAGGGAGGAGATCTGAGACAGGCGGATCCCTGGAGCTTGCTGGCCGGTCCATCTATCTGAGCCAAGGAGCTCAAGTTTTGCCTAAAAAAAAAAAAGGCAGAAATAACTGAAGAAGATACCTGATGCTGGTCTCTGGCTTCTGTCCATGAGCACACATGCACACCCCCCCAACATACAAATCACACTGAATGACTGAAATATGCTATTTATACCTCTGTAAACCTGGAATAAGAGAAGATGTCTGTAGGCCTGGTGCCCAGGGCCCTGGGTCCTGTTCTTTGCAGGTGCTTGCCTCAGCAAAGCCTTGTGCCCATCTTTTTCTGGAGAGGCATTCTTCTTCCTCTCTCTCTACCTCACTTCGGATGCCTCTTGCTGACTGGGTACACTGGGGACAGCTGCAGGTAACTCTTTCCCGGAAGAGCTGATTGCTGCTGGAATAATGGTCCGGCTCAGTGCCCTGCCCCCTCACCCCCCCCCCCCAATGATGACCTAAGTCAGGCCACCAGGGGATGATGCCTTAATAGAGCAAGCGTGCACGGTCAGCAGCAGCTCCTGGCACATCCTCTAGGGATCCAGCACTTGGAGGGGTCAAGTCACAGGAAGATGGAAAGCAACTCTGTCCACCGGTGAGATGACGAGCCCTCAAGTGACCAGGAACAGTGTGGTTTTAGACATGGCCCCTCCTTTCTCTCAGAGTGCTGGCTCTATCTGGAATTAAAATCTGAGTGCTTTGTCTCCTGTGGTGTCAACAGCCCTGGAGTGACTTGTTGCTGTCTCCTTGTCCCAGGTCTGCTGGGTCTTATGTGTGGCAGTGTGAGTCTCTATTGGTGGTAAGTAGGAAGCCAGACCCAGTGAGGCACTGTTTGCCAAACAAAAGTGGGAAGCTGGGAGCAGGACGTTAGTGTAAGTTCTGAAGCAAGGAGGAGACCTGCAGAGGGTGGCTTGGCTGAATAGCAGGTAGGGGAGGGAGCTGGGGAGGGAGTGAAGGAAGGTAAGTCCTGGGCCACACAGCCTGACGCTGAGGCAGCTGAGTCAGAATCTTTCTCACCCTCCATTTTGTAGGCAACAGGAGGGAAATGCTGACTGGGCTGTGAGGTGGTTGCTTCCATGACTGGTTATGACCGAGTCATTACTAAGTAACACTTCACTCAGGAGATGGTGGGTCTCTGTGAACTCTGTTTGACCTCCTGAGGCCCTTTTTGTCCTACTTGTGCCCTATCCCAACACCTCCCCACGTGGGGCTTCTGTGTTGGTACTTTGTGCAACTGGCCACCTACCTTGGGCATACCTGTTCAGGGATTAGAGCTACCAGGCACTGAATGGTGGCCCAGGTGGCATTCTATCTGTGACTTCCCTGTGGCCATCATGGAGCATCTGTGGGTCAACAGTGCCCTGGTCCAAAGTTCACTTGTTCTTGGGTTAGAGAGCCTTGCAAAATGGTAGAAAAGTACCAAGATGTATCAGATCTCTAAGGTGTCAAGGGCCAATCCAGAGCTACATTAAAGCCAACTGGAAGGTTCTAGAAAATTGCCTTCGCTAACCTTACTTCTGGAGATGATGATTCGATTTGACTGGGGTGGGCCTATTAATCCTTTCCTAGGTGCTTCTGGCAGGTTATCAGGAGGAAGACTCAGTGTCCCAGACTTAAGGATCTCAGATGTCTGAGAGGGAAATGGCCAGTGTGAGGGGCTGCCAGGAGCTGCTGGCAATATCCTCATCAGGGATAGACAAAACTTGGTAAAAACAAAGCAGCTTGGAGTCTATTATCATCGAGGATGCCAGGGCAGGAACTCAAGGCAGGAACATGGAGGCAGGAAGTGGTGCAGAAGCCATGGAGCGGTGCTAGTCTCTGGCTTGCTCCCCACGGCTTGCTCAGCCTGCTTCCTTATAGCATCAAGGACCACCAGCCCAAGGGTGGTGCCACACACAGTGAGTTGGGTCCTCCCCCATCATCAATCAACTAATAAATGCTCCATAGGCTTACCTACAGGCCAGTCTGGTGGGGAAATACTTTCTTTTTTATTTTAATATTTAAAAATTTTTACATATACATTTATATCATTACACATATATACAGTAAGCTACCTATAGCAAGAAGAACCATGATACAATCAGGAATTATATAAATGTTACATTCTCAGTGTTTTGGCTGTTTGTATTTGGCAGCCTTGAAGAAAACATATATCCTATCTTGGTGCATCTAAGATTCTGAATGTAAATTAATATCTGTCATATCTTATCTCTATTAACTTAAAATATCTATCTAGACCTAAAAACATCTTAATCCCTAAATAGCTAAGCTTAATTGTAAAACTAAACTATCTGGTCTTCAATCCTGTCAGAGACTTGAGTGCAGGTTAGCATCTTCCCACATGAGAAGATGACAGAGACAGTTTGCTACCTGAGCAGTCACACAAAATTCTCTATAACGTTGGAGCATCATCTTCAGCCTTCTGGTCTAACATATCTGACAGACATATTTGTGAGGCAGAAACTATTGAGGACTTGCTTACCCTGTTTTGGCAGAGTTTGGCTGTCAATTCCGCCTGCATCCAAGCTTGCCCATTTTTAGGCAGAATTTTGTCTGTTGTAGAAACAAGGACATTTTTGCCCAATGGCTTGTTTGCCACATTTGAAACCATCTCCATAAGGAAGTTCTTTGATGCTCATCATCTTCTTTGAGGTAGGCTGGGTGTTGCCAAGAGTTAATTTGTCTTATTGTCAAAGAATCCTTAAAATAATAAAAACATCTTAAATGCCATATTCTTGAGGACTTCTAAGACCTTTCTAACTATTTTACATTATCTATCTATAGAATCACATCTATCTGTTGCACCTAAGATCTATATTCATGTCAGAAGCGATCCCTACTCCCCATATTGTGGAACCCACAAAGGAGACCGTGCTGCCTATCTACTACATCTGAGCAGAGGATCTAAGTCCTCACAGTGCATGGTCCTTGCTTGGTACATCAGCCTCTGCAGCATCCCCCTCTTCCTATGCTGGTATTTTTTTAATGTATATTTTATTTATTATAATTTATTCACATTACTTCCCACTTGTTATCTCTCCTCCCTCTTATCTTCCCATCCCTACCCTACTTCCCTCTTCTGCCTATTCCCCTCCCCTGGACCTCTGGCAACAGCCTATTAAGTCTCATCAGGATAGCCTGTGTCCCCTTCCACTGTGTGCACACTAGGTCATCTTGCCAAGGGGCAGTGACCAGATTGTGAGCACTCTAGTGCATGCCAGAGGCTCAGCAGCAGTCCCCCCCTCCCCCCCACGCAGAGAACTGGCAGTCCATTGGCTACATGGGAGCAGGGGGTCTTGGTTCTCTGCATGCCTTGTCCTTGACAGGAGCATCAGTTTGTGCAGGTCCCCTGTGCATCTGTAGGACTTTGTGGTTTCCCTGTAGAGTTCCCGCTCCCTCCTGGACCTTCTGTCCCCCAACTCTTCACTACAGCTCTCAGCTCTCTGCCCAGAGTCCAGCTTCCTGTCCCCGTGTCTGTCCCGATCCCTCACTGGGTGGAGTCTTCTCAGAGGACATCTATATTGGGCTAAAATCCACTTATAAGTGAATATGTACCATGCGTGTCTTTCTGTTTCTAGGTTACCTCACTCAGGATGACCATTTCTAGTTCCATCCAGTTGCCTATAAATTTCGAGATTTCCTTGTTTTTAATAGCTGAGTAGTATTCCATTGTGTAAATGGGCCACAGTTACTTTATCCATTCTTGGGTTGAGGGACATCTAGTTTCTTTCCAGATTCTGACTGCTACATGTAAAACTGCTATGAACACAGTTGAGCAAATGTCCTTGTATTGTGGAGCATCTTTCAGGTGTATAGCTGGGTCTTGAGGTAGAACTATTCAATCAATCTGGGGAAATATTTTCAATTGAGATTCCTTCTTCCCAAACAACTCTAGTTTGTATCAAGCTGACATAATAGAATTTTTTTTTTGCAGGGTGAAGCTTTGGAGTCCCTAGCATCCACCCACTTGGTGGCTAACAATCATCTGGGGATCCGGTGCCCTCTTCTGATCTCTCTGGGCACTGCACACATAGAATGTACATTCTCACCTCCAGACAAACATCCATACACATGAAATAAACATAGTAGAATCTTTATGGCCTGGAGAGATTTTATTTTCAGTGCTTAAGAGCACATACTGCTCTTGCAGAGGACTCGAGTGTGGTTCCCAGATTCCATATCTGGTGGCTCACAGCTTCCTGCAACTTTGGTTCCAGGGAGACCTGACTCCCTGGAGTCTGCTCTCCATGTGCACCTGCACTAGCAGCCACACAACACACAACTTTAAAAGAAACGATCAAATAGCAACAATAAGGTCCTTAGAAGATACCTGTTGGGATTTGCACGCTTTTGGAGAACACCCTTAATGAAACCTCACGGCGGCGTTTCACTCAGTTTCTATGTAGACTTCTAACTCACACATAACAGCATTTGTCTTTCCTTCATCTCGAGTGCTGGGATGGCAGGTGGGAGCCACTGTGACAGGCATTCCTTTAAGCTCTGGAAACATTCACAATCTTTGTTAATTGTGTAATGACTTTTTTTCTTTTGAGAAAGGGTTTCTCTTTGGAGCTCTGGCTGTCCTGAAGCTAGCCCTGTAGACCAGACTGGCCTCAAATTCAGAGATCTGTCTGCTTCTGCCTCCAGAGTGCAGGGATTAAAGGTGTGAGGCAACACTGGGGTCTGGCATAGGATGATTTTTTTTTTAAACTCCAGAGTGGGTTACAACAGGTTAGAACTTTCGTCAGTCCTGGGAGCCCGGTGGGGCACAATAGCTCCAATTTTGCCCTTTGGAAACCTCTTTGACTGACTGTCCTTGGAAGACGGATGGAAACCAGAGTCCACTTCCCCAAGGCAGAATTCTTTGGCAGTGTCCTGGGAACTTGGTGGCCCCTGGGGCTGCATGGTGACAGCTGGTGGGCTGCCCCTCCCATAGCGGAGGTATGGCTACCTTCTTCCCCAGGAGGACCACCCATCCTTGTGTGCTGAAAGTGCACTTGCTGGAGAGCTCTTGTGTGGGGAGGCCTGGGCAAGCAGCATCCTGAGGCTGGGCAGAGCAGGTATGCACTGAGTTCTGCACTTATTTAGTGAGGAAGGCCAGATTTCAAGGAAAGATGATGCCGCCTGTGAGGGCCAGGGCCTACCTGTCAGGAGGATGTGAGGCAGGGGGCTGGTTTCTCTACGTGGCTTGTGACTGGTTTAGATTCTCTAAGTCCAAGATAGGAATTGGTTGCAAGTCTTCTGACTCCCGAAAATCAGAAAAAAAAATCTTCATCGAGATATAATTCGTTCACGATATGGCTTCTTATTGAAATTATAGAATTCAACAGAACTTATCATCTTCAGAGATAAGTACAGATATCACAGCTTAGGAAAATTTAGACAATTATTTCTGTGTCTGTGTGTGTCCGTTTGTATGGGTGCACTTGTGTGTGTGCAGATGCTCTTCCTCTGACATCCATTGTCCCTCAGATGACACAGTCTTTCATTGGGATCTGCTTGTCTTTGCATCCATCCAACTGGGGTTACAAGCACGTATCAGCATGCCAGGGCTTTTCAACATGGGCTCTGGGGCTAGAACTCAGGTCCTCATGCTTGCATGGCAAACACTTTACCGGCCGAGCCACCTGTCAGTCCTTGAGAGTTTACCTTTAGCTGTAAGCCTTCTTTCTACCACCCTGAACCCAGGCAAGTGCCAGTCTCATCTGTCCATCCCAGTTTTCCGCTCTGCACAAATCTTGCCCCCTTTCCAGTAGTGCGGTATACTCAGGTGCACCTCTCACCGTGCCATGGCTTTCTGCTGTTGAGCAGTGTCCTGTCCGCAGACAGGCCATCTTGTACCTGTTCCCGACCAAGATCAACACACGGCTGTGACCTTTGTGTTCAGGTTTCTATGTGGACGTGAGTTCAGCTCTTGAGACCGTTTCTAGGGGGCTTTTCAGGAGCTAGGTCAAAAGTGAGAGGCAATGTGAGAGATGCCGGGAGAGGGGCTTGCCAGAAGGACGAGAACACTTGATCCTGGTGGTGGCCCTGGACCAGGTGGCAATTTGCAGTTACCCTTAGGAGAGCTTGCCTGTCGGCGTGCGGCATCCTGTCTTGGTCCCTGCCCAGCTGTGGTCTGTGTTCATTCTCTAATGCTTGAAGTTTTCATGTATAATGAGTTGCCCAGCCACTGAGTTCCCTGGGCCTCTGGTCTGCAGCGAGATTGCAGTGAGAAGCATGTGTGTGGGCAAGTGTGGGAACTTAGTCTGCAGGGTCCTCAAGTCTCCCTTCCTGTTCCCTAAGCTTCAGTGTGGGCCACAGGCACATGTTTAAGATGGGTTTATGAGTCATGAGAGGGAGCTGGCGTGTACAGGTGGAGAATCCAGGCCTGGGGGGGGGGGGGGGAAGATGGATTCTAGCTTGGCAGCTCTCCTTGGCCTGTTTTCCCCTAGATTGGGGCTCCTTGGCTGGCCTGCTAGCAAGCTTGTTTTGCTCATGACCCCCAGACCTCAGTTTCCCTTCAGTGAGACGAGGATTGGCTGAGGCCATCACTCTGAGACTGCATTTGGGGTTGGAGTTTCCTTGGAGTCACGCCGCTGCCATCCTCACCCAGCCCACTTCCGTTCACATGATGCCTACCCAGGAACTCTGGGCGATTCCTAGCTTGTGGACAGGCTGGCTGGGGTCCATTCGTAAGAGCAGATAGCCCTGGCCAAGGACAGGTGAACCTGAGTCTAGAAGCCCTATTTCCTCTCCCTTGGGGCAACTGGTCACATACTGCATGTCAACAAAGGATGCTTTGTTAATGGCCTGTGGTCACTTTCTCCAGTCCTTAAGTCCTGGTCAGGGCATTTATTCCAGAACATCTTGTCTTTATACATCCACTTGTGCTTTTCTTTGTTCCTAGGCAGCAGCTTTTGGCGTGCTTGGCCCCCGAGGACCTTTGGTTGTTTGCTGTCTTTTGCCCGAGCCCGGGTGCTTTCCGGCTATGGTGCCTCTGAGCTAGGTAAGGGAATTCTACTAACCTGTGCAGAGCACACGCCCAGTGCTTGGAGTTAATCATCACTGTGTGCAAATAGGCGTGAGCTGGGCCCTTGTCCGCAGGATCACTATGCCTATTCTCAGCTGAGCGCTGTAGGCGAGAGGCCCAGGGAACTCAGTGGCTGGGCAAGATGAGTGTGGACGGTGAAGCATCTGAGAGCTTTCACCACATGAGCTTTGATGGATGTGTGTGGCCCTCCATGGCAGGGGCCCTTGGGCTGAGTATCCCGTGTCTCTGCTAGGCCTGAGCTTCCTCCCATGAAAATGCGATTGAACTTGATCATTTACCTGGCGTCCTAGCACAGATCTCCACGGAGCCCCCTATGTGGCTGCTGGTCCTGGAGACAGAAGGGACTGTTATAGTAACTAGAGGAGAGAGGTTTGCCAGACACTGGCCACTGGTAACTAGCCGTCGGACTTCCCGCAGTGTGTGAAACTCTTTGCCTTCTGGTCAGGCTTTGCTGCCGTGTGTGGACCTACAGACCAAGAGACTTACACAGGCTGCGTTGGAAAGGGGCAGTCCTCTTGGATCTTAGACTTGGGAAGTTCCTAGGCTTTGTCCCCTCCAGAGGGAGGGACTTATGTGTCTCCCACATTCTAGTCCGTTTCCTCCCTGTCCCTGTAGGCACAGGAAAGATTTAAAGATGAAGGGTTAGCAGCGATAATACCAAAGCCTCACCAGTGAAGGCGGCCCTGGGGATGTCCACCGTGATTTTCTATCATTCGTTGGCCTGGATGGTCCAGATGAGGGACTGCTGTGGTACTTAGGCCAGAGGGGCACGAGTTTTTACATTGTCTACTTGGGCCTTGGCTGGCAGAGATGGGCTGTGGGCAAGGCATGCGTGTGGCAGGGCCCATTCCAAATAGGAGACACCCGAGGCTCCCAGCTCTGCTGGGTGTCAGTAGCTAGTTATGCAGATAGCAGCTCTTCTGTGTTTGGTAAAGGGAACAGAGCCAAAGGCTTTTTAAGACATGCGCAGTAGGGCTGCCTTGTGGCTTTTTGCGAGCCTCACACTGATCTAGCGTTAGGATAGGACTGGCCTGCTCTCCCTGGTCTCTAGAACCTGGGCAGCCGTTCTTTGCTCCTCTTCTGGCCCTCAGCAACAAGGAGCTCAGGTGCTTTGTATCCCCCATTTGCCTGTGGCTTGAGCCCCACACGGTGGTGGGAAGATGTGAGAGGATAAAGAAGATAAAAGCTGTGTGTGGTGGCTCGCACCTTTAATCTCATCAGTTGAGAGGCAGAGGCAGGTGGGTCTCTGGGAGTTTGAGGCCAGCCTGATTTACACAGTGAGTTCCCAGGTAGCCAGCAGTGCTACGTGGTGAGATCCTGTCTTGAAAGACAGACAGACAGACAGACAGACAGACAGACAGACAGATGAGAGCTTTGACAAGGGAACGGAATCAGACAGAACGGATGGCCTACCCAATCTGCTGATTTTGTTTGCACACACCCGCCTCTGACGGACACTGTCTCATACTCACACAGCAGTGTCTGCTTGACCTCCAGTCAGAAGATGTGGCAGTGCAGACCTCAGTACTTCATACGGAATAAATAGCAAACTGACACTCGCAGGATGTCTACGAAACACTGCAGGTCTGTGAGCTGGTTCAAAGGACCCTTGAGTTGAAAAGCAAGTAATTTTGGTTATTTTCTGGACTGCTCACTAGCATAAAGACTTGAAGCGTAATGGCCTGAATTAGGAAGAAGGGGTTAACCAAATGCAGTCCCCTCTATGGTAGACTCTGACCTATGAACTTTTATGACCCTCTGGCAACGCTTGGCAAATGCTGGGAAAATAAAGAAAGAGGTGACAGGTAGAGAGACTGGCTTGGCAGCTAGAGGACTTGACGCTTTTGTGGAGGATCTGGGGTTGGGGTCCAAGTATCAATGGGGTAGCTCAGTGCTATCTGTAATTCCAGTTCCACAGGATATAACGCCCCCTTCTGGTCACTGTGGGCACTGCACATGGTGTGTGTACATACATACACGCAGGCAAACACATACAAAATAATAAGTAAGTGTCTTTTAAAAAAGGAGGTGATAGTGACATTTAAAAATAACATGTAGTGTAAGCACCAACTAAGAATCTTTCCAAGAATACTGAGATTTGGCTCACAGACTTCTGCCTCTGAGACACAGTAAGTGGGCTTTCCATGGAGCCTCTGCAAACTTATAGAGTCAGGCCTTTAGTGAGTGACTCTCATTCCCAGGACTGCACTTGACAGGTAAGTTTGTCAAGATCAGTCCAGTAAACTGCTATATCCATAGAGAAAATCCTGAAACCCAGGTCTTTTGGGTTAAGAGCAGCACACTGGGAAGACATGAACCTCAGCGTCACCATGAAGCCGAGTAGTTCTACTTTTTATCCCGTGGCTTAGGATTAGGAGTCCAGCATAGGTGCTCCTCTCTGTGTGGCCCTGGAGGTGCTTTTTTTGAGATGCCCTGGCTGGCCCGGCTGTTCCAGTGCTGTGTGCTGGGCCTTCTTCGAAGCAATAGGTCTTGTTTCCGGCCTCTGGACAGCAGCTGTCTGCCACAAGATCAGAAAACAGGTTTAGCAGGTTGTGTGTCCTGCTCAGATTGGCTCTGGCAGCCTCAGTCCCCTAGTGCTGGCTTCTTCTGTGGGAGAAAAGGGCTCTGGTTGCCATGAAGTCTTGCTGTTCTAGTGAGGGCGGACCCTGTCCAAGTATGGCTTCAGCATCAGGTTTTTTCTTTAGGGACACCTCTGCCTCTAGAGCAGCTTGTCCATATGACTATGTCATAGCTAAATACACAGGCGGCAGGAACTCCACTTGGCAAATGGCCCTGTTCACTTGGGGTCTCCTTCCCTGAACTCAGGTAAAGTTCAGCTGCAGCTGCAGATATGGAGCTTTGGGTCCTTAGAGCAAATTTGCAGCCTGCGTGCTTAGCTTTGCTCTGCGCTAGCAGGCCTGCCCAGGCAGCAGCAGCTCAGTGGAGAACCAGAGGCCTCCTGGTAGAAGCTGTTTCCTGCCCAGGAGTATGCCCCATGCTTACTCTGTGGCCCTGCAGTTTCTCATGTGTCTGTCCCTTTTCTTATCAGACGAAAAGAATTTACTGGAGGCTGTGGCCAGCTATCCACGGGGAGATCTGGGACTTAACGTTACACACAAGTGTGTTGCAGCCAGGTTCAGGCAGGTCCAAACAGGGCTGACACATGGCATGGTGATGCGACAAAGTGCTTCTATCTGGAGGTAATTGTATGTGTTCCTTAAAACGACTGGTGATGAAGTCCTTGCTTTAGTGAGCTTTCCATCCATGTGGCAAGGTGCTAAGGAAATGTTTTAAAGATGGGAAATTAGGCTTTGGCTTGTGGTTTCAGATGCTCAGCTCATGAAGGCTGTGGCAGCGTAGTGCCAGTGAGCGTGGATAAGGAAGTGGGGGGTACAAGCAAGTTAGTGCAACCAGGTTCCCAATGTCTCAGTGACATAACTTACTCTCATTAAGTTCCACCTCCTAAAGGTCCTATCACTTGGGAACCCTGTCACTCGGGGGGGACCCAGCATACATTATGTGGCCATTTGAAGACATTTTAGATTGGCAGCCATGCAGCACTTGTACTATTGTATTCATTTATTGTTAGCATATGCTAGCTAATGATGGGCACAGTTCACAACTCATAACATTCATTATGACATTTTTCATACTTTTATATAATGCATTCTGCAATATTTACCACTATATCCTCTGTGTCCTCCCTCCACCATCAGATAGTCTCTTATCTCTTCCTAAATAACACACTAGTGCACACGGGTGTCATATACACACATGCACACACACACACACACACACACACACACACACACACACACACATATACACACAAAACCTAATGGGAAGTGCCGCAGCTTCAGAATGACTGTCATAACTGTACCTGTACTGTTAGAACATTTCAGTTGTTCATTGAGATGTGTACATTTTGGTTATGGCTAATTTTTACTGCACAATGTGTTTTTTTTATTAACAAGTTCTTTATAATAAAGTTTTAATAAATTTAAAAAAATGCAAATGACAATTTCAGTCTTTATGCCGGAACGCAGCTTCATTGCCATACAGACCACACTTCCTTTATCCACGTGTCTGTCGCCGGCAACCTGGGTTGATTCTGCACTAGGCTACTGTAACTAGCGAGGAATCCACATGGAAACGGGGTCTCTATTTGGCGCTCACCTGGAGTCCTTCAGGTAGGTTCGCAGCCAGGCATGGGACAGCTGGGTCACATGGTGGTTCTCTATTTGGAGCTTTTGAAGATCCTCCGTACTGATTGCCATAGAAACTGCATTAGTTTACATTCCCACCAGCGGTGAATAGGCTTCCTCTTTTCCCACATCCTCGCCAACATTCGTTGTTTGTTTTCTCCATGATAGCCAATCTGCCTGGAGTCAGATGGAATCGCGCTGTGACTCTGGTTTGCGCTTCCTTGATGCCCAAGGATGCTGAACACTTCCTCATGTGTTTGCTGCTCGCTCATACGGCTTCTATTGAGAGCTGTCTGCTCAGTTCCTTTGTGCGCTTGCTGGCTGAATGTTTGGCCTTCGAGTTCTTTGTAGATTCCACAGCAGTAGCTTAGGCAGTAGGATCCCCCAGGCATTCGTGTGTGGGTCTGTTTGGAAACATGCTGTGCTGTGCACCCAAACTCTTAGCGAGAGAAAAGGGAACTTCTTTCCTTGGCACACTACCGCACCCATCTGGCCCCTGGGATATCAAGCCCCCACTGTACTCAGATGCAACTCGCTGCCTCCGCCTCTCTGGAGTTGGCAGCTGTCATTTTCTCCTTGTTTGAATATAGGAAGTTCACCACCACAGACTCGTGTTTCAGGCAGAACAGAGGGCTTCTGGGTGCTCTGTCCAGGGTGCAGATTGACACAAGGGTG
Source organism: Acomys minous (assembly GCF_964271855.1). Classification (NCBI taxonomy): domain Eukaryota; kingdom Metazoa; phylum Chordata; class Mammalia; order Rodentia; family Muridae; genus Acomys; species Acomys minous. Next base: position 42,437,055 of record NC_140487.1, read on the forward strand.
GCCTCATCTGTAGGAACACAGCCATGTGGGTACGCATGTCTAATCGCATGCTACTTGTCAGTCCTGGAGTATTTCCCACTGGGTCTGCAGGGAGGTAAGGAGCTGGACATCAGCAGGGACATCAGGCCCTGGTCACCGAGGGCCTCAGGAAGGGTCAGCCTCTCACAGCCTGTCCTTTGGAGGTATCTCCTGGCTTCTTCCCACCAGCTCTGCTTTAGAAATGCCTTGTTGTTTCCTTATAGATCTAGCATACTGGCTTCTGCGTTAACTTTGGGGTTTTACCTGCCCAGTCTTGTTTCATTCACTCAGGACTAGTTCCTGACTTTGTAGACTTGGCTCTTTTTCACTTGCAGAGTTAGTGACCTCCTCTCTCTTCCTGTCCCTTGCCTTATCAAAGGCAGGGAGGGTGCCAGCTTTATTGTCACAGACGTCAGAGCAGTGGTTCTCAACCTGTGGGTCACAACCCCTGGGGGGAGGGGGTTGAATGACCCTTTCACAGGGTTGCCCAAGACCTTTGGAAAACACAGATATTTATATTACAACTCCCAACAGTAGCAAAATTACGCTCATGAAGTAACAATGAAAACAATTTCATGGTCGGGAGTCACAGCATGAGGAACTGTATTAAAGGGTTGCAGCATTAGGAAGGCTGAGAACCACTGTCTCGGAGCTAGAGTTGCCCCACGAGCCAACATCTACACTCTGTGACTGCACCCTGGCTGAGCTGTTTATGCTGAAACAAGAGGTGGGCCTGCTTACATGCACCTTGACACCTCTTGGTGGGGTCTAGGAGGCCATCCAGTGGCACTTTTGTTTTGTTGGCCAAGACATACAGCTGTGCTGATGCTTGCTTGGTTCTCCGCTGTGGCTCTGCACAGGAGCATCAGCCGCTTGTATGAGGATGAGGACGAAATGGAACATCCCTGTATCACCTGCTTGCGGCGATGGACGTGGACAGAGGTGCAACTTTGGGTGCATCTTCCACTGTGCCACCTCAATTCCCTGCAGTTTGACATGCGTTGTTTATTTTTATTCTGACAGTGGGTCAATGAGCTCTGACCACAGCTCACAGGTCCCAGCTATCCTGTCCCCACCATGATCTGTCTAGGGGGTGATTATGGCAGGGCCAGAAGTCACCCCACCTCATTCTGTTCCCCACCTTGATACTGAAATCACCTGCAACAAAACATGCACATAATGGTAGCTAGGGCCTTCCCTGGCTCCTTCGTCATGTGCACATGGTCTCCTGGAGCAACACCCGTGCTCTGCTGGCAGACAGGTGCATCAGGAAACCACTGAGGTCCACCCAGAGCGATACTTTCTACAGCAACATGGATTTACCGAACTTGTGATTCTATGGGGCCGGTGTGGGGTGGCTACATCAAAGCCTACAATAGTTCCTTCATTTTGGTCCCCATGGAGCTCATCTTTGCCTCAACAGGGAGACAGAATGCACCCAATGCTGCCCTGTGCATCGCCACAGCCCTTTAGGAAATAGGAGGGAAGAAGTGTCCTGAAGTGGTCCAGAAAGAAACTCCCCTTGAAGACTGAGCTCAAGGGCGGCGGGGTGTGTGAGGTGACATGCAAAGCTGCTGGAAGCACTGGCACAAGAAGATCGCTGAAACCCCCTGGCCGGACCGCTAACCGGGGAGGGCTGAGGACCATTGGCCAGGGTCATCTTCTCCCTTCACCAAGACTGGAAGTGCCTTTGACCATGGGATTTCCTTGAGTGGGGAAACATTTCAGTGCATGGAATAGGCAAGAAGTGCCCCTCCTTCCAGTCGAATCCGAGGGGCCATTCTGATGGCGGGGTAATGTAGGATAGAGATGGAATCCCAGAGCCTTCCTGCACGAGGTTTTTGTCTGAGTTTTGCATGCAGGCTCTGCTTTATGGACATGTATCTTGGGAACATGTACCTGTCAAGGGCAAAGTCAACTGTGCCTTCTTCAAGGCTGGTTGTCCTTGGTGATGTTGTGCAGACCGAATGCCCGTGTTTCCTGAGGACATGAGAAGGCAGCAGGAGGATACCTGCTTTCTTCAGCTTGGTTATTGTAGGCAGAGGCCCCAGGGGAGCTGGGGTGCGGAGATTCCCCCCCCCCCCCGTCAGGTTTGATGGGGTGTAAGGGTGGGAGTGTGGGGGTGTGGTCAGCTGTGCTGGGTGACATGGACACTGGACAAAGCACCAATCAGGGACCTCCGCAGGCTGCTGCACATGCCCTCTCCCACTTCACTGTTATCCCTCCTGGGCTCAGGGAGCAACGAAGGGGGATAGGTCTGGCTGTTCCCAGGACAGGGTTTTCTGCAGGAGCCGCTGGGGCTGGGAGTTTCCTCCTTGCTACTTCCTTAAAAGCCCTGGGCCCCTCAGGGCTGTGGCTCTACTTGGGCCCAGATGTTGTTAATGATTAACCTGGGAGCCTCTGCTGCTTGGTGTCCCCTCTCCACGTGCACATCAGCAGCTCTTGTTCTTGAACTGGAGCCAAGGAGTATTGGGGAAGGGCAGCAATCTGCAAGCAGGAGGGCGGAAGCCCAGGCCATTCCGTATAAGTGTGGAAAGAGGCCAGACTGGATTGTCCTCTACACAACTCCACCTTTGAACCTGGCAGCCTTGTAGCACCTTGGAAACCAAGAGATGCTGCCAACCTTCAAAAAGAATCTATGCACAGGACTCTGGGACCCCAGTTCTGAACTGTGTGAGGGCGTGGGTGTCCTGCCTGGGTGTCTTCCTTGTAGACGCAGTCTCTCTGCCTTTCATAACAGCTGCCTGCCGTCTCTGGGCTGTGTTGTCACCTCTGTCCCTCTGCTTACCTTCAGGGAGAGGGACACGTAGGTGCGTGGAGCTCACTGAGCCTAACAGGACAGTCTGGTTTGGGGGCACCCCTCTCTCCTAAGCCTTTCTTTTCTCCCTTGTGCCCCGGAGGATTTCCCCGAGGCTAGCCAGGCCTGGCAGCCCTTGGTGTCTCCACTTTCATCGACTGAGGTCACCTGCTATGCGGCCTGAAGGATCAGGGAGGTGATGAGGCTGCCTCCGCCTGCTTGTCAGGCCTTTTGGCTGTGTGACAACGCTCTTATGTGTGAACTGCCCTGGCCAAGTGGGTGGTGATAAGCTTGCTGAGCAACTTGTCCTCCCCTCTCCCTCTCCATCCCTCCCTCCCTCTTTCCCTCCCTTCCTTGTTCCCATCCAGTTCTCACTGATCAGTGGGCATATGAGGTGAGGGCCAGCACTGTGATGAGTGTGTAATTAAAGGGGCATAAGTTACGCCAACAAGTCCTGCAGTGGCTTTGGGGCTGGGCTGGGCCATGGCCAAGTTCCTTCACAGCGTTCACTCTCATTGACTGTAAACCACAGCTCCCTTCGTAGGGGTCCTCTCCCCACTGCTAGTGTCTCTCAGGTTAGATGGCATTTTCCTGGTGGTCTCCATCAAAGCCAGTGCCACGAGTGCACATGGTTTCACAGCGTGGGCTTACGCGAGCTTAGTGCTGACGCTCACACCCAGGGCAGATCCAGACATGGTGGGTACTTGCTGCCCTTTACCCTTTCTTCCAAAGACAGCCTCCCAGAAGGGACTGGGTGTAGAAGTAGGTGGAGCAAGCACTTTCAGAAAAGCAATACAGGAGTGGGGGTTCCGGCGTCCCGTCTTTACACCTGGCTGCGCTCTCCCAGATATTGGTGCGGCCCTTCTGAGCAGTGTGGCTAAGCAGAAGTTGAGATGTGGTATTAACGCCCAGGGAAGCCCTGTCATGTGAGGACCAGTTGCTCATCTGGGCCTGCAGGACCAGCTGTTGACGGCCATCCACAGCCGCTCTGAGTTCTGCTCAGCTGCCCTCTTCAGCGATTCGTTGCTGGTCAGCCACTGTGGCACCAACCTTTGCACCTTCCCCAAGCCTCCATCCTAGCCTCCACCCTCTGGCCTGGATCCCTACAGCACTTTCTTCTTGCTTCCTATATGATCAGAACGTGAATTGCTTTTTCCTACCAGGTGGCTAATTTGCTTGTCATTTAGCGCACTGTGGGTGCATGCACAAAGCAGGAGCCAGCTTCAGGTATGCTCTAGTATCTTCCAGGGAACATACTAGATATTCAGATATGAGCCCTGACAATATGTAATACAAGGAGACGTTGGGGGGCATTTTAGAGTTAAGGGAATCCAGAGTTGTAATAACACGTTTTGGAAGCAAATGTTAAAGGGCAAAGACTCCACAGCTATGATGTATTTTACTTCAAAGCAAAATTTCAAAGTTCTACAAAGGCAATTTACTGTGAATACAGGTGGGGCCCTTATTATCAAAATCTTTCCTGTGGAACCCAACTTAAGTATTTTCTGAGAGACCCCACCCGACTGCTGATGCAATCAGATGCTGAGACTCACAGCCAAGCATTTTAGGCAGAGCTTGGGGAGTCCTGTGGAAGAATGGGAAGGAAGGACAGAAGGACCCAGAGGGGACAAGAACCCTGCAAGAAGACCAACAGAATCAGCTAAACTAGACCCATGGGGGCTTACAGAGAAGGAAGCACCAACCAAAGGGCATGCATGGACTGGAGCCACGCCCCCTACACATATGTAACTGATGGCAGCTTGATCTTTATGTGGGTCCCCTAGTAAGTTGAGTGAGTGACACAGGCTCTGTGGCCTGCTTTTGATCCCCTCTCCCTAACAGAGCTTCCTTGCCTGGCCTCAGTGGATAAGGAGGAGTTTAGTCCTGATGCAATTTGATGTGTTGGCATGGGTTGGTGGGGATGATCCCCTTTTCTGACGTCAAGGGGATGGGGGGGGAAGGGTGGGAGGGAGGTACTGGGAGGAGAGGAGAGAGGGGGCTACGATTGGGATGTAAACTGAATCTATACACTAAAAATAAATTATAAAAAATCTTTCCGGTGGACCATCCTGCTATAATGTTAAAAACTGTTCTTTGAATTTTTTATTTAATTTTTATTATTGTGTGTTTGTGGGCACATGTGTTATGGTTCACATGTGGGGGTCAAAGGACAACTTTGTGGAGTTGGTTCTCTCTGTTCACCTTTACTTATGTTCTGGACATTGAACTCATGTTGTCAGGCTTGCATGGCAAACGCTTTATCCACTGGGCCATCTTGATGGCCCTAAAACTATTTTTGAGTTGGCATCAGAAAGATGGGGAGCTGAGAGGTCCCCGTACGTCTTTGCTCCGTAACTAACAAACACCACATGCTAACAATACAACACAGACAGTCAGTGAATGGCACAGAAATCCCAGAGACTTTCAGAGAAAAGAAAATATGTTTTGCCACAGAAAAATGAGTGACAAGGTCTTTGCATACTGTCTCATCTTCTGGTTGGCAGCAGTTGGATACAGAAAGGGTCCTTTAAAGGGGACTCCTCCTTATTCAATGGAAAAAAGATAGCATCTTCAACAAATTGTACCGGTCTAACTGGATGTCTACATGTAGAAAAATGCAAATAGATCCATATTTATCACCATGTACAAAACTCAAATCCAAGTGGATTAAAGACCTCAACATACAACCAGAGACACTAAATCTGTTAGAAGAAAAAGTGAGGAAGAGCCTGGAACTAATTTGCATAGGAGACAACTTCCTGGACAGAACACTAACAGCTCAGTCTCTGAGATAAACAGTTAATAAATGGGACCTCATGAGGCTGAGAAGCTTCTGTAAGGCAGAAGACACTGTTAACAGAACAAAGCGACAGCCTACAGTCTGGGAAAAGATCTTCTCCCCCCTACATCTGACAAAGGACTAATATCCAAAATATATAAAGAGCTCAAGAAATTAAACACCACTAAACCAAATAACCCAATTGAAAAATGGGGCTCAGAATTAAACAGAGAATTCTCAAAAGAGGAATATCGAATGGCTGAGAAACACCTAAAAAATGCTCAATATCCTCAGTCATCAGAGAAATGCAAATCAAAATGACTCTGAGATTCCATCTTATACCTATCAGAATGGCTAAGTGTAGGTTCAATTTTCTTTCTTTCTTTTTTTTTTTTAAAGATTTATTTATTATGTATACAGTCTGCATCAGATCACATTATAGATGGTTGTGAGCCACCATGTGGTTGCTGGGAATTGAACTCAGGACCTCTGGAAGAGCAGTCAGTGCTCTTAACCGCTGAGCCATCTCTCCAGCCCCTCAATTTTCTTAATAAATATATTTTATCATAAACTTACTAACAGAGCGTACCTCACTTAACAACCCGACTAACCCAAACAATAGGAAAAGGAGATTAAAGAACACAGTAATGAAACCTTAAGGATATCAGTTCCAAGGAACAATTATCCTGGTGTAGTCAGCAGGACCTCAGCAAACCAGCAATTCCACCAAAGTTGCTGCTGGAACCTGGAACAGCAGCTGAGGCCCAGAGCCTCAGCTGGAGCCCAAAGCCTTGAAGCCTTCCCTGGAGCAGTTCTCTCTAGGAATATCTCTCCAAGTGATGACGAACAGCCAAAACAATCCCAAGTCCTCTCTCCGGCCTCCTGTTTTGGGTATATATATATATATCCTCTCAGAGTCTTTACTAGCATGTTTTCAGCTGGCAACATCCAAGCTCCCCAACAAAGTGGTTTGACTTCTAAGGGGATAAACATCCTGCTCTCTCACAAGTCTGTTCTCCATCCCACACTGGGGATCTAAACAAAAACATGTTTTTCTCTCCTACATCTCCCCCTTTCTAATAAATATAATAAACTGTATACAATAAAAATAATTATGAGAATTATTCAGTAAAAGTCACATCTACAAGGACCAGTCCACTTGTATTTGACAATCCTAGAGAAATTATTCCACTATCTATCCTATCCTACTGAGTTTTATGCTAGTGTCCAAAGTTTTTCAAAAGTAGTAACACTGTGGCTATCTAGTCTTCAACCCCATCAGAGACCCCAGAAGGAAATACTATCTAATATGAAGGAAGTGCAGGCAGGCAACTTCCAAAAGTATAGACAGGACAGAGAGAGCTGACTGCCTGGACAGTCACAGGTTCCTCTCCATTGTCAGGGAGTTTAGTCTTCAGCTAGCCAGCTCAAAGCATCTGACAGACTGCTCTGAAGCAGGAATCCTAAAGGACTGGCCTACCTGGTCTCTGCAAGTCTGGGCAGCCAATTTCTCAGTATCAGGGTTGATAATATTGGGCGGTCATTCTCTCATCAGCAGTAGAGATAAGCACAGTTCCTCAGTCCAGTGCCTATCTGCCACCATCATTTCTTGATGCCTGCATAATTAGACTGGAGGTGCTGCCAGGAGCGGATGTGTCTCTCTCTCTCATAAAAGCCCTTTATTATTAAGTGCCATATTCTGTGGATCTCTGAAGTGTTTGAAGACCATCTATCTATCTGTTGAATCCATCATCTATCTATTCCTTTTAAAACATATACAAGAAACTAAGTAAAGCTTATTCTATAATTAAGTAATTTAGTATCTAGTAAGATTTATAAGTGACCAACTGCCAATTTCTATCTCTGATCATTCTGAACAGGTTATAACAGTTAGCTTTCATAAGACTAGAACTGTGCATAGCCTTTTCAAATGAGTTGCACATGTATAATACATCAAGTAAACGTTGAACAAAATGATCTCAAGTTTCAACCAACATACAATATACAGTTTTAAGTTTCTATCAACATACAATATACAGTACATAAAGCAAGAGTTGAATAAAATAGTCTTATATTTCCATCAATCTACAATACCAAGGTAAAGTATTTGAGGATAGTAGATTCAATAATCTACTTTTTATTGTATAAATCTATATCCTCCATTATATCTTTCCCTTTTTCCTTCTCTTATTCCCCCCTTTTTCTCTAATGCTAGATAGGATAGAAAGATAGGAGAGAAAGAGGGATAGTAGAAAAAAAATCCCTAAGTGAAACTTTTATTAACCTATAACTAACCCCTTAGGCAAAAATGAACATTGATAACAGACTGGAAAAAGCCACTCCACCTATTGGGAATGGGGACGTCGTTTTCTCAAAATTACTTTTTGCTGTTTAGGGGAAAACATCATTTGGGTACCTTTAGAAAAATATGATATTGGCCAAGCTCTGGAAAAATCTAGCTGTATCTGTTTTTGTCTAGTCCTTTTTGGATAGATCCTTTGGGCTAGCCCTTTTTAAAGTTGAAATGCATTGAATTTCTTAAGGAAATAGTACCTGAAGCCATCCTTAATGTTGAATCACCTGGGCTACCTGCTTTGTCTTCATAATAATCTGTTTTTTAAAATCTGAAAATATGCAAACTTTTACAAGTATTAGTATAAGTACTTTTCTATATATCTATGGAATATGGAAAGTGCACAAACTATCTGAAGATAAATATCTTCCCATTTTTGAGCAGGTGTAAGTCATCAGTGTTATATATCTGTTTGAGTGTAATATCAAAGCTGTATGAAAGAATGTCATAAGAACCATGTATTCCCTAATATTCCCTTGCTATATGAACACATTCATGTTTTAGGTACCAAGATGTCATTAAGAAATGGGGAAATCTTGAAATTTGCATGCAAATGGATGGGACTAGAAATGATAATCCTGAGTGAATTAACTCAGATGCAGAAAGACTCACATGGCATATATTCACTTATAATTGGGCACTAGCCCAAAAGGGATGTCCCCTGAAAGTCTTCACTTACCAGGAGATTGGGATAGATGCAGGGACCTCCTAGTTGGGACGCCAGGTGAGAGAGGTAAGGAAGAATGGGGAAATGGAAGGATCCAGACAGTCCTAGAAACCTACAAGAAGACCATCAAGGCTGATGGATCTGGTCCCAGGGGGCTCTGCTCAAACTACTGTACTAATTAAGGACAATGCATGCAGTAAGCCTAGATCCCCTATTCAGATCTAGCCAATGGTCAGCACATTCTCCACAATTGTGTGGAGATCAGGGACTGACTCTGACATGAACTCTGGTGCCCCGTATTTGACCCCTTTCCCCTCGTGGGGAGGCCTGGTGGCACTCAGAGGAAGGGTAAGCAGGCTACCAGGATGAGACCTGATAGGCTATGACCTTATAGTGGGGGACAAGGTCCCCTTCTGTCACAGACATAGGGGAGGGGAATAGGGTGAAAGAGGGAGGGAGGGGAGAAGGGGAAGATACAAGTGAGGGGATAACAATTGAGATGTAATCTGAATAAATTATTTAAATGAAAAAAGGGGACTCCTCCTACATGAGAGGCATCTTCATTACAGGTGCCTCCTGCCACTGTCACTGATATGGAGCCTATGAACAGAGCCACTCAGGGGCCATGTCACAGTGCTCCCTCAGAGAATGAGCCCCTGCTATACCTCTAACTTGGGTCTCTGTTGCTGCTGCACCCATTTTCTCTGAGGATTATGGCTGCTATCCCCATCATCTGGATCATGGTAACTGTGACAGTTTCATCCTCGTTTCTATCTTCAACAGCCATGTTGCCTTTGGCTATGCTAACCCCAGGAGTAAATCACAGATATGAAATACCACCCACGAACTTTACTGTTCTTTAGTCCCTTTAGTCCCCAGCCCTGAGATGCCACAGACCTATCTACCAAAAAGAACGGGAGCCATCATTGTGCTATGTCCTTATCCCTTGGCCCCAGTCACTGCTGTATCCTGTCATCTCTGGGGTCTTGTTTCAGGGCACAATGACATCTCTTTTTGGGACATGAAAGCTCTTGTCCTGTGCCTCCAAGGCCTGCACCACACCATTAATATTACATTGTAGGAGCCTGAGATAATATCCTGTGTTACAGCTATTTTTTTTTTTATAAAACTCTTTCCCAGTTTCTCTCTTAACCTGGATCTCACACAGATAATGGATAGTCTTTTATATGTATTTAATAATAAGCTTCACATTACAAGAATAAAGCAGTTATTAATCTATTCTTAACCCTCTAAGCTAATTTTGCTTCCTCCTGGCTTTTATCCCAGAGATACTTGTATTCTGTACCTTTCATGCTCCAGATCCTTCTGATGTCTCTTGGACCTCTCTCTCATACCTGAATCCCCTACTTCCTCTTCTCCTGGCTGGCAGGAAGTCCAGCCCTCTTCTCTCTCCTGCTCAGCAATTGACTGTAAGCTGCTTTATTGGCATATCAGGGGACAGTTGGGGAGCAGTGTTTATACAACGTTGAGATAGGAGATTCTCAGAACAAGGATTGGAGCCAGGTGTGTGTGTGTGTGTGTGTGTGTGTGTGTGTGTGTGTGTGTGTGCGCGTGCGTGCAAAAATCAGCATTTGAATTACACAATAACTTTATACCTACAATTATTCTATGTCCTACCTTTAGGATCTGAGTGACAATTGTGTACCAACATTTTCAGGACCCATATTTCCATGATGACTCATTTCTTGGGGTCAGAACCACCAGAGTCCCCTTAATCACCAGGGATAATTTACTAATGTGCCTTACCCTATGATGTTAATATGTTTGGGTATACCTAAGAACCCCAGACTCCAACTTTGTGCAAAACATACACATACTTATGCCTAGAAAGGGAAGCTGTTCTGTAAGATTGAGGTATCCCCAGAATTCTGACAGCCATAGAGGACAAGACCTCTGTCATGCAGCTGCTCTGAGGCCCTGCACTTGAACAGCCTGTGGGCTATGCAAGACCAATGTCCTCAGTAAGGACAAGGAGACCCGGAGGACCCATCAGCTTTTCCACTGAAGACCCCAGTGGTCCTTAATGCTGTACCAACATCACTGTACATACCTCAGCTCTGCCTGTTGAGACTCCTGCAATCTCCACTGTCATCAATCTCAACTGATAAAGCAGAACAAAGACTATACCGCTCTTTCCCTGAATTTAGAGCTGCCACACTCCACCTGGCTGGCACTATATACTAAAATGAATGAGACTGCCATCAATCTCTAAGGCTTAGAAGAGGTGATTGCTCCAGTACATGCTCAGACATCAATATGATGTCACAAGAAACATGAAAAACCGAGGAACTCTGATATCATCCAGAAGAATCATACTACTTCTTTAGAAACTGACCACAAAGAAGTAGAAATATATGAAAGAACTGTAAGGGTATAAAATAATTAGGTTACAAAAGCTCAGAAAGACACAAGAAAATATATGTATATTTAGTTCATTGAAATCAGGAGGAGGATATACAGATAGTATGAACAATTTAACGAAGGACTAGATTTTATAAATAACCAGAAACTTCAAAGATGAAGAGTAGAATGAATAAAATAAAAACGAAACACAGCATTAATGATAGTCTCAATAAAATAGAGTATATCGATGACCACAGCAACTTTTATATGAGAACATATATAATTAAGGGCTTGCTTCTAACTTCAGAGGTTTGGTCCATTATCACCACGGTGGGGAGCATGATGGCAGGCATGGCAGGCATGGTGTTGGAGAAGCAACTGAGAGCTACATTCTTATCTGCAAGCAGAGAGAAAGACACTGGGCTTGGCATGGGCTTTTGATGTCTCAAAGCCCACTGCCCCAGTGACACACTTCCTCCTAATCCTTTCAAATAGGGCCACTCCCTGGTGACTAAGCATTCAAATATATGAGACCATGGTGTGTGTGTGTGTGTGTGTGTGTGTGTGTGTGTGTGTGTGTGTGTGTTGTTCTGATTCCACCCACCATAGACCGAAAGCTCAAGCAAGAATGACTGAAACTAAGGAAAGTTACCAATGTTGAGGTATGGAGCTCAAAGGCCTCAAAGAGATTTAACTCAAAGATATTTTGCATTGAAACATATTACAATCATATTGTAACAGTCAAGGATAAAGGGAATTTTGAAAGGAGCAAGAGAAAAGTATCATGTCACAAGCAAGAGAATACTCAGCAGACTGGCAGTGAGTTTCTCAGAAGAA
>NC_140487.1:42453869-42738869 GCF_964271855.1 Acomys minous
TGAGTGGGAAAAGAATAGCTGGTGGCATTACATGTTCTGATTTTAAACTATATCACAAAGCTATAGTAACAAGAGCAGTATGGCGCCAGCACAAAGACTAAGATGCTTGTTGTTTGTCTCAGAACTGAGAGTTCAGGATAAACCCACGTCTACATGAAATTTGCTAAGAACACACAAAGAGAGGGTGGGCTCTGGTAAACAGTGACGGGGAAAGTCTGTACCCAATCGCAAAAGGAGGAATTTAGATTCCTATCTTACACTACGCTCAAAAATAAACTCATGCCAGGCATAGTGGAATGAGTTTATAATCCCAGATACTTGAGAGGCTGAGGCAGGAGGATCATGAGTTTACGGCCTGCGTGGTATAGAGCTCAGTAGCAGAGTGTTTGCCTAATACGTACAAGGCTCTTGGTTCAGTCCCCAGTACTACACAACAAAACAATGGACGGGAGGATGACACATAACAGCCAAAACCATAAAACAAGGAGAAACAAGGGGTAAGTCTCCCTGACACTAGTACTGGGGACTTTATGAATATGACTCCCCAAACACAAGTAACACAAATGAAAACAGACAGATGTTACTACGTCAGACTAGCAAGCAACAAAGGGCATCTATACAAGCCGATGGCAAGGTGGTACCCAACTGAAGATGCAAAAGGACCCATTGAAATGTAACTTTTATTTGCCTGACTCAGTTGTCGTCTTGGAGGCCCACTGCTGAAGAAGCTCACTCTGGCTGGCTGGTTCAACTCAGATGTTCTGGCTCGTAACTCTTCTCCAAGTTGACTGATTCAAAGTGGCTCCTCTCTTGTTTTTCCTGAATTGTTCTGTTTCTGAACTCCATGAACTTGACAGCACCGGAACTGTACAAACTTAACCGAACTGTACTGAACTGCCTGTGCTGTACTGTGTGGTGTGCTGTTCAGAATGCAGCTCTACTGAACATCCTACCGTATTTAATTCTATTCCTTTCTCTACTGTGCTGTCCCCCCCTCTCTCTCTGCTGTATCATACTCTACTCCGTAGTCTTCTGTTTTCTTTCTTTTCTCATGAAAGTTGGATGTATCTTATCTCTGACTCATTCTCTCAAATCTTTCTCTGATTTGTCACTTTGTCTGCTCCTCAACTAGACTTCACTTTTAAACACAGGTGCTTCCTTCTACAAACTAACTTTACCTTCACTGTTTGGGATTAAAGATCTATAGTAAGGGTGTGTCTGCATTCCAACCAGAGGGGTTAAAAGTGTGTCATTCCAGCCAGACCACACACCTAGATCTTTGGATGTCGATCCTTTGCCAGAGCAGTCGTATTGTCGTCTTAGAATTCCTCTACAGACCCAATAGATGCATATTTTTCCACAAAGAAGAAATGACCAACAGCCTATGAGAAAGTAAACAACAGAACTTGTTATCATGGAAACTCGAAGGAAGACCTCAGTGAGAAGGTCAAGTGATGGAAGTGGTGAGGAGGTGCGGAAAGGAGACCCTTGCTCCCTGTTGGAGGGGCTGGAGCTGGTGCAGCCGTTACAGAAGCAGCATAGGCATTCACCCAAAACTAAAAAGAGAAGTCATGATGCCACTGTGTCTTGAAGGAGTTGGATTCAGTATTCTAAAGAGAAATTCCACAAACCTCATTTACAGTAAGTAGCCTGAGAGCACAGATAGACGGAAAGAGAAGTAATGTATAAGTGTGTTGAGTCATATTTACTTGCCTATAAAAAGAACATTCTGCCATTCTGAATGAGAGGAACACACCAGACACAGGAGATCAAAGGCTGCATGGTGGAACCTAACAGGGTGGAATTCACAGAAGCAGAGGAACATGCTAGATGCCAGGGGTTAGGGATTGGTGGTGGTGGGGGGACATGGTTTTGTTCCAAGGATAAATTTCAGTCTGGAGGAAGTTACTGATATTGGTATGCAATCGGGTTAATTTTTTGAATGCTATAATACATTCAGTTTTCTTAATTAACTTTTTGCATAGTTTCATAGTAGTGAATTTGCTTTGAGCATGTTGTTGTTTTGAGACATGGTCACTTTGTTCAGCAGCCCTGCCTTTTCTAGAACTGGCTTTGTGGACAGAGGCTCATCTTCCTCTACCTCCTGAGTGCTGGGATTAAAGGCGTACACCACCACACCTGGCTTCATGTCGAAGTTGTATCTCACAAGTTTCTGCTTTTTCTTATTATTTCTAGCAGTTTTTTAATGGAGCCTCTGGGTGGGTAGAAGGGCAGGACATCAGCTCCAGCTACAGGAGAAGAGGTGTTCCCTCCGTTGCTGTGTGAGCAGGGCCAGAAGCACATGTGAATATGCAGGGCAGATTGGGCAAGAGATGGGAAACAATTGCCTCCCAAATGCTCTGTGACTTCTGGGATTTGTGAGCCTACATTTGCATTAGTGTGTGCACAAGTGAGTGTGTCCATGAATATGCATTCATGTAAATGCACACGTGTGTCTAGGCATGTGAGTGCATACATGACTGTGAACATACTATGTACATGTTTGAGTATGCAAGCCTATGTGCATGCATGAGTGTCTATAAGCATGCATGTCACATATCTACAACACATATGTGACCATAGTAGTCTGTCTGTTATCCATATGTCTGTCCGTTATCTAACCATAGTTCATCTGTCTGTCTGTCTGTCTGTCTATCTAGTTATCTATTTATCTACCTACCTATCTCATCTGTCTGTCCACCTATCAGTCATCTCCATGTCCATACTGGCCCACATCTGTCTGCATCCCAACTTCCTTCTAGTTATAAGCAGCAGGGTCCCCTGCCCTCTTGCCCTCACTGCCTGAAGGTTTGCCCCACTGGATGCTCTCCGGGGTGACATCTTTGTTGTTGACTGTGTAGAGCCCTTCTTCTGCCTATGCTTCCTCGGGGGGTGGGGTGGTGGTGGTGGTCTGGTGCTGCTCATAGAGTCTGGTCCCTGCTTACCAGTGGCTCTGGTGAGTGCCCATGAATCACTGTCAGATGAGCAACATGGGCTGAGGACTGCTTAAGACAGTAGTAGGCTGCAGGTGGCTCCTGGCAGCCGCTGTGTATCGGGAAAGTGTCTGGCTCTAGGAAACACACTGCTGCTTCGGAGCTCCTATTTTTAGCCCACTGCAGCAAGGTCTCAAATGGCCACCTCTAGCAGAGGGCAGCCAGCGAGGGTCCCAGCTACGGACATCCTGAGCACCCTGGGCACTGGCGTGTGCATGGAGATGGCCCACAGGCATACTGGATTCAGGGCTTCCCACCTCACATGAATGAAAAGAATCCAGAAAGAGGAGAGCATGCTTGGAATGACCTCATCCTGCTGTGGGAGAAAGCTGACGTCTGCTCTTATTTGCAGTCATTTTTCCTCTTTCCTGCAGAACAACCCCTGCTCCTGGGAGAGCACTTGGCAGGCGGCCCCACCGTGGGCTTGCCAAGGCAGCGTTCCATCACTGAGCGTTGCTCAGAGCCCAGTGAGGGACAGCTGGGGAGGGGTCTCCCAAGGGCAAGTCTAGTGGACGTAGGCATCTCTTGAAGTGCCTGGCCCAGCTGTGACTCTGGATAAGGAGGCAGAGTCAAGCCGGGCAGCAGGGCCTGCTTCCCAAGTGTCTTGGAGAAGCAGCAGCGATTGGCTCTTGGCCAGCCTAGGAAAGGGCTCGAAGGGATCGCCCAGGCTGGGCTC
Organism: Acomys minous; assembly: GCF_964271855.1. Classification (NCBI taxonomy): domain Eukaryota; kingdom Metazoa; phylum Chordata; class Mammalia; order Rodentia; family Muridae; genus Acomys; species Acomys minous. The sequence continues at coordinate 42,457,539 of NC_140487.1, forward strand.
ACTATGTGAACCTGAATCATGGTCTTGCCAGTCCAGCTAAGACACCACAGCACAGAACTCAGGTGTAGGCGGAGCAGAGATGGGAGGAGAGGCCCGAGGCCAGCCCAGGTGCAGCATGCCAGGGCTCTAGAGTTCAAGTGCAGGACAGAGGGCTGGCTCTTTTGACTAGGCGGGGCAGACAGGAGCCACCTTAAGTGGGGACCTTGCCCAGAGTCCCAGAAGCTTTTTTAAGGCTACAGGAGAGTCCTATGGGGGCATTTCCCTGGGGGAAATCACTCCAGGTCCCCTGCTGGTCAGCTTCCTACTATGTCCCTCTTCATGTCTTTGTAGTTCCTCAGCCATGCCATTCAGCCACTCCTGTGTGTGGCTTCAGCGCAAAGGCATGAGCTAAAGAGAGCTCAACCACCTGCCTTCCCAGACTTCACCATGACCATGAAAATGCCCCTGATGGCCATCCTTCTCTCAGGTGCTGAAGATGCTGTTCTTCTCAGCCAAGGGGCAAGGGTCTCCCTACACTGTTCTCCAAAATAGGTGTGCAAGGGACCACTGAGTTTTAGTTTGCTGGCTTAAGTCCATTTTTTTCCCCCAAGGAAAGCTGAGTTTCAGTTATCCAACATGCTTACTGACTGTTAGTTAGGCCAGGATTTCGGTAAAGGACGTTATTCCCACAGGCTTGCCCCTGCACATTCCATCTTCATCCATAATCTCTTTAAAAGAAAGGAGAGAGAGAGAGAAAAAAAGAACTGATACTAAAAGGCACACAAAACCTTATCTGGCACCTGTTGTAAGGCTGGGAGAAGCACTCCACCCTGCTGCTGCTGCTCAATTTCAGCAGTATTGATTTTATTACTCATACTTTATAAATGAGATGCTATTCTTAAAGAATGCAAACATTTGCTTTGTCGTGCTGTTGTCTCGGCCCAGCACAAGGCTTTCCTTGATACATGCCCATCGATTCTTAGCCTTGTCATTGTTTCACGGCAGGCAGCGGTTTAGTGGTCATTGACTGCTGAACTACAGGCTTTTTCAGTTAGAAAACTCAGTGCACATATGGACTTGAAAATGACTTGTGATGGTAACATGCGAGGGTACTACTTGTCTTTGGGGAACTGGGGCTTCCCAGCAGGTGGCTATGGCTTGCTGGATGCTCTGCCTGCTCTGAGGACCATCTCCCACCCTGAGACGTTTGCTGTAGCCATACGTGATGCAGGGCTCCCCACCCTCCATGTCTGCACCTCCATCTGCAGTGCCAGCGAGCTGCAGGGATGTAATGACATGGTGCTTACCAGTCCATGTCATAGGGATCCATTGTGCCATGGTTGCCGTCTGCCCTCAGGACTTTCCACATCTTTGTCTTTAGAAAAAACACAGGAGAATCCAGAGGGAAGTGAGTTGTGCCCAACAGCAACCTGCTAGTTTCTAGCCTGTGTGGACAGCAGCTTCCTCAGCTATGCAATGGGTGTCTAACTCTGTCTTGAAGGTTACCCTAATGCTCATGTGGGACCACAAAGGAGAGACTGTAGCTTTATCAGTGTCATCACTGTGACCCATGCGGTCTGCACACATCTATGACACTCCTGTCCTTTCTCCCCCACTGCTGTGCCCATGGCCTCCCCAGATCGCTCATCAGTGAGTCTCCTCCTTGGTTGAGAATCTACATTCAGTAAGCCTGTGGGGCCTAGCTGCCTGCATCCAGCGTACCTTCATCATCCCATGCTTTAAGCTCTGACCACACTTGTCACCTGTGGATGACTGAAGACATTCTGAAAGCAGTTCCTCTGATGCTCCAAACCCCCTCTCCCTACAGAAAGCCAGATTTATGTTCTGTGGAGCCAGGGTGGCCACCCCTGTCCACAGTCCTGCCCATCTCACATCTCCCTTGTGCCACCTCATGCCCAGGCCAGTTTTTGTCATTATCAGGGAGGCAGCTTGGGCCTCTGAGCTGATGCCCTCAGAGGTGTGTCTGTCTGCTTCCCTCCTTAAAGGATCTATCTGTTCTAAGAAAGATTTCTCCAACCCACTTTGCTTCCTCCTTTGTTGACTGGACTCAAGTCGGAATTGTCCTACAAAACCCTGGGTCTGGGCATAACCTTCCCCATATACCTTCCCCATTCCTCCTCTAATTTTAGCATAGTCAGCTACTCCAAAAGCCTGTTTAGAACGGCCATCTCCCATCTGGCCTTCTATCTGCTTCCAGGGCGAGGCAAGGGATACTGACGCTGCATGGAAGCCCCAGATATGGCTCCCCAATGAAAACCAAAGCCATTCTCTTACTGTAAGAGTTGTTCAGAGGCTCTGTTCCACAAGGTCATGCTGGGCACCAGGATCCTCACTACAGGGCTGTTCTGTGATGTCCAAGGTCCATCCATGGCCACCTGTGGCTCTAGAAAAGGACCTAGAGGAGGAGAGAAGAGTAGCAGGTACTCAGCACTGTAGAGGACATGATGTTGCCTCCTTAAGTGCCTCTGTGGCATCAGTCACGTGCTCAGAGCCAGCTCCAGGCTGTTGGATGCCCTCTTTGCCTATCAGACTCCGTGGTCTGCTTTCCACGCTGTGACGTATTCCCAAAGCTGTGCAGCTCTGTGAGGTGAAGAGCTCCTTAGCTCTCAGTCATACAGGCACAAGGGCCCACATGCTCCTCCTGGACAAGTCCTGAGATGGCATGAGGCATTGGATGTTGGATGGCAGTCCCCTCTTCATATAAAGCCAGCAGGATTCAACCAGGAGGCTCTGCCTTGATGAATAGCTAATGCTAACCACTCTTAAACACCACAGTGGAGTGAGGCTCCCTCTTTACATTTCACAGGGGCATTTAACTCCAATGTAGGAAGCTCAGAGGCCCCCCAGCCTCTGCCAAGCACCCTGCTGATGCTGTACGGTGATGGGGAACAAACAGAAAGGACTGGACACCAGAGAACACAGAGCCCAGCTGTGAAACCTCAGGTCCCTATTCTCATGCCAGCCGCTTCCCACTTGATGCTCAATTTGCCAAGCTCTCTCTCTCTCCCTCCTTTGCGCTACAGTTCTTTGAGAATGGGGTCTGCTATGATCTCAGGGACTGGGGAGAGGGGCCACTTCCATTTTCCATATGAAATGTAACTTTGCAAGTTTCAGTGTTATTCATTTAATGACAGAAGCAGTCAGTTTGTGCTCGTGTTTCCTCTTCCTCAAGTATCAGATTCTGTTGAGAGACTGGTCAAGAAGGAAAAGGAAAACAAAGGAATGAATTGCAGGGGGATGCCACGGAAAGGAAGACCGGCCATTAAGACTGGAAGTAGACAGGACCCCTCCCCAGCATGGACAGTCATGGATTTTTACCCATGTAAAATCCGGGGATGGTGGCACATGTCTATAGCCCCCATGTAGGCATAGGTTGAACCACGCAGATCCCTGGAGGCCATTGATTACCAGCTTAGCCAACTGAAACCAGGTCTTAAATTGACAGCGATTGAGAGAGACACCTGACATTGAGCTCTGACCTCTACACCCACACTTATATGTATACATGTACATATGTAGATGTGAACACGTACCCCATGACTAAAGGTATTTATTGAGAGAAAATGATTAAGAAATAATATATGGCCAGGTGTAGTGGCACACGCCTTTAATCCCAGCACTTGGGAGGCAGAGGGAGGTGGATCGCAGTGAGTTCGAGGCCAACCTGGTCTACAAAGCAAGTCCAGGTCAGCCAAGGCTAACACAGAAAGACTCTGTCTCACAATATATATATATAGTGAAAGACCTCCAAAGAGACACAAAGTAATTTCCAAGTAATAGACTCAGCCATGGAACAAGTTCTAGACCTGTTCCTGAGACTTCAGAATACTAAGGTAAAACAAAACAACTGGGAAATTGCCAGAGACAAATTGGGCCTCAAATGGAATTCAGATCAGCATCAATGTTTTCATGAGCACTCACACCAAGGTCAGAGACAGCACAGACACAGAGAGAAGGTGGACAGCCTGCATCCAATGGCCCCTTTCCGAGAATGCTACTTGAGGATGTTTTTCAGAAAGCTATTAAGACAAATAAGAAAAACAAGGCAGCAAGATCAAGCCAGAAAGAAACATCTCAGTCAGGACAAGAAGCCAGAGGACTTGGAGGCGATCTTATTCATTAAAAATGGATCTTGACACAGAATCCTCCTCAAAGAGGAGAACATCATGGTGTAGAGGAGAAAGGCCCTTCTGCTGATAGGAGGACTGGAAAGTCACACCTAGTAGGAAGCAGGGCCCTTCATGAGTTGACTTAGAAGCCGCAGGTCATCAGCACACGCTCACTCTGTCTCCAAGCTTCTGAACTGTCATCTGCAGCATTGAGGGCTTTCTGTTTGCCAATCTGTCATCTCAGGACTCTTCTGGACATAATGCAGGTTTGGTCAGAGTCGGTGGACGGTCTCTCCATTTATTCTGAAGGAAAAACACTTCCATAACTCACGTCTCACTGTAAGGTAGGCAGGAGCCAGAATAGCCAGGACTGCTTTTCCCATCTTAGTACAACTTAACAGAAACACCCGGGGGCTCAGGTCCAGTTGGCAGGGGTTAGTGTATGGGTATCTGGGGCCCCAAGACTCACAACCTCTGCTGACTGCATTTGAGGATTCATGGTTTGTCTTCTGAGACTGGGCATGTTGTTACCTGTCCCGAATCACCATCCTGTTTAGCCAGAAAGAAAAGGCGTGGCAATGGGGCAGGACCAAGAACACGATGGACAAGCAGATAGGGCATAAAAAAGCCTTGGGAAGACAGCAGGGAGGACGGCAGGGAGGATGGCTGGGAGGATGTCAGGGAGGACTGAACAACTGGTGGCGGGGCATAAGAAGACAGCACACTCAACATCGGAGCTGGCAGTATCCCCTGAGGAAGGGCAGAAGACTTTAGCATGGGACCTGTGGAGGGTGAGAGGACACCCCACTGCTGGCCCTGACCAGGGACCTCTTGATATACCCACAACAACCTGCGTGTACTCATTATTTAAAAACATTACTTTTCTTTTCAAACCAGCCGAACTAGAAGAGAAAGCCCAGAATACTTGATTATGGCTCCAAGATAGAAATGCCAAGGGTGCTATTCCTGACAATGTAGATGAAAACGCTAACCGATGGAAGCGAGAGGGTAAGGGAGAGGAAAGGCAGACCTGCCACTTCCCTGAGCTGCATAGCCGGAAGTCAAGGGTTGCCTTTGAAGTGGAAGAAAGAGCTTGCAGAGGTGGCCCGGGCAGAACACGCCATCCCCTTGTCACTCATGGTTCATACCTACACACTATGCTATGCCCTAGGACGTGACTGCTTATATCTAAATGGCCATTGACTTTGGAATTTGCTTTTACATTTTTTTTTTAAACCAAAGGGAGGATGACATTCCAGAGCTCATAAGAGTTATGTGGACTCCAAGCTTCTGTACCCATAAGTGAGGTTTACTGGAGCCCAGCCGCACTCACTGGCAACTGTGACAGGGACCAGAAAGCCTTAGATCCTAGTGTCTTCCTAGCCCTCAGAGTGCAGGTTTGCTGTCCAAATGTTCATCAAGATTCATTTAAAAATTTTCTTAAATGAATTAATGTGTATTATGTGTGTTTTATCTGCATGTATGTCTGTGTATCACATGTGTACACTACCAGAAGAGGGGTGAAGAGGGCATTGAATCATGATGGCTGTGACCCAGCATGTGGGTCCTCTGGAAGAGTCACCAGTGCTGAGAACCTTCAAGCCATCTCTCCAGCTCCCAACATGCATTTTGCTGGTTACAATCTACTTCCTTGTTCCTATTCACAGTGGGTTCACATCTTGTCCACATGTCTAATTAGCATCTGCTGGGTTGCTGAGACCCAGAAAGGAAGGGTGTATGTCCTACACTGTCTACAGGCCCCACTGGCTGCCGTGTAAAAGGCAAAAGGATTAGAGGCTGTCCTTATCTATAGAGTAAGTGCGGTTGGATGTGAGCCTTCTCCTTGTTCAGATGAAGGTATGAGGGCTGGGTGCTGGGTGAGGTTCTCTCAGGGCTCAGGATCTACTGGGTGGGTCTCTTACCTGCAGAGGTGCTTTTGCACTCACTCCTGGGGTGGGTCAGTAGTGCAAGGCTCCAGGCCCAGCCTCCCTTCAAGGCTTAGCACTAACCCGGTTTATAAATATTACATGGAACTGCTCATGCACAGCTGGGGAGAATGACCCTATTGTAGGCTGTGCAGGCCTCGCATTCATTAACTTTGGGTTTCACAGGGAGCAGCCCCGGGTCCTGGCACAGCCACCTGAGGGCTACGATCTTATCGGGACAGGCTGAGCTCATGGCCTGGTAGCAGAGCCGAGGGGTGGGGCAAGTTATCAGCTGGTTGTGGCAGCAGGTTTTCTGAGGTCCACCAGGGCCAGGTTACACCTTGGGGAGGGATCTTAGGAACTCATTGTCCACACTGTAAGCAGTCCATTTTCTAGAAGGAGTGGATTGTGGGGCAGGGACAGCTGACAGCTGCCTTCCCAGAACAGAACATCCTTCAACATCTACCTAGCCCTCTCCCTTTCTTGCAAGAACTTTGTGGGTCCACATTCTCTGTGTCTGTATCTGTATCCCCCTCACCTGTGTGTGTGTGTGTGTGTGTGTGTGTGTGTGTGTGTGTGTGTGTGTGTATGTGTGTGTGTATCTGTCTGTCTGTCTGTCTGTCTGTCTGTGCATGCAGGTGCATATGTGTGTGTGAATGCAAGTGCATGTGGAGGTCAGAGGACAATGTTGGCTATTGTTCCTTGTGCACTGTCCCCTGCTTTTTGAGATAGTCTTTCAGGGGCTTGGAGCTTGCCGAATAGGCTAGGCTGGTCGGCCAGTGAGTCCTAGAGATATGCTGTCTCTCTGCCTCTGTTGTGCTAGAGTCGCATACGCACACCATCATAGTTGGCTTTGTACATAAATTTCAAGGCTAGAACTCAGGTTCTCCTCAGCCCAACATTTATAATCTTAATACAAGCTATGGATGTTTCCTGTGGCTGGTGTGTTAGGGCACCACTCATGGATTTCTCTGTTACTGTGTTGGTTAGTTCTTGTCAACTTGACACCAATTAGAGTCACCGGGGAAGAAGGAACTGCGCCCGAGGAATTGTATCCATCAGTTTAGCCTTTGGGTATGCCTCTGGAGTAATCATATGGGAGGTCCTAGCCCACTGTGGGTGGTACCTCTCCTGGACAGGTGGTCCTGCATTGTGTACGAAAACAGATGAAGCAAGCCATGGAGGGCAAGCTAGTAAGCAGCATCTCTCTGCAGTCGCTCAGTTCCTGTGTCTAGGTTCCTGTTTTGAATTTCTGCCCCAATGTCCATTCCTTCATAATGGACTCAGGAATGTAGGAGATTTTTAAAATGTTTGTCATGGGAGGGCCCAGCTCCCTGTGGGCATGCCTCCCCTGGGTTGCTGGTCCTGGGTGCTATGAGAAGGTAAACTGAACAAGCCATGAGGAGAAAGCCAGTAAGCAGCATTCTTCCATGGCCTCTGTATCGGTTCCTGTCTGTAAGTCCTGCCTTGCTTGAGTGCCTGCCCTGACTTCTTCAGTGACGGATGCTTACTTGGAAGTGTAATATGAAACAAGCCCTTTCCTCCATAATTTAATTTTTGTCATTGTGTTTCATCCCATCATTAGAGACTCTAGGTAAGACACCATGTCATGGGGCATTGTCTTGATTTGTGATTGATGTGGGAGGCCCCAGACCACTGTGGGTGGCACCATCCCTAGACAGGTGGGCCTGGTATGTATAAGACCAGAGTGAGTTGAGATTGAGGTAGAGGGCTAGTCAGTAAGCAACAGTGTTCCTCCATGGTTTCTGCTCCAGGTTCCTATGTTGAGTTCTTGCCTTGCCTTCCCTTAATGGTGGACAGTGACCTGGAAGTGTAAAAAGAAATAAACTCTTTCCTCCCTAAATGGGCTTTGGTAATAGTGTTTATCATAGTAACAGAATTAAACCAGAAAGCCTCACATCCTCTCAGGGTTGTTGCCCCTATGTGTGTCTGTGTACTGATGTCATCTTATGAGGAAGCAATCAGATCACATTACGTTCGCCTTAATGATTTTATATTTTACTTAGTTACATCTTTAACGACCCTGTCTTCCAGCACAGCCACAATCTGAGTCTGTGGAATTCAGTATAGGCATTTGAGGGTCACAGCAGACTGTGTAATACATTCCCCCCAAAATAAACAGTATGTGGGCTGGGGAGATGGCTCAGTTGGTAACGTGCCTTCTGCAGTCACATTAGGACTCAACTTCAATTTCCGGGACCGATGGAAACAAGCCACAAGTGATGGTGAATGGCAGAAGATCCCTGGGACTCACTCAACCAGCAAAGCTGGCCAAGTAGGGGAGCTCCAGGTTCCCTCCAGGTTTTGCACCCCCAAAAAAGAAGGTGGACAGTGACTGAGGGAAGATACTGAGTGTTTACTTCTGGCTTCCACACCAGCCTTCATGTTCACACACACACACACACACACACACACACAAATAAAAATAGAAACTATTACTTGAAGAAACTTTTTTTAAAGGCCCGGATGGACTTGAGTGGCCTGAAGGTCCCCACAGTCACCAGTGCAGCAGGACCTCTCTATGCCGTAAGAGGGCTGAGAGAAGGAAGCCCCCAGCCCTGAGTATGGACAGCAGTCTCTAAGTTGGGCCTGGAACACTGCTTACCACTGTCCGCATTCCACCCCACCACTTAAGGGCTGAGAGTGGAATCAGGATTTTTCTAGTATTGAAGAGTTTTAAGGCTTAGCTACATGGTGCCTGGTTCCTCCACCCCTCCAACCCCCCCCCCCCCCCCCCCCCGCTGTTGCCATTCTAGTGTGCTGGGCTACACTAGTGTGTTCCTTTGCCACTCCTTAGAGCCATGTGCACCTTTAGACCACGCATCCACGGTAGCCCACCCTCAGCAGCTCTAGACTGTGAGCTCAGGAATTGTAGATGGACTGTGGCCCCCGGTAGGAGTCCTTTTCTTTCTAGATCAGGCATTTGGAGGGTCACGGTAGACACACCTTGCCCTTAGCTAGCAACTGTACATGTTTTATTTACAGATTTCCATTTCCCAAGTTGAAAGGATATTGTTATTTTTTTTGCCTTGAAAACTTCAGTCTTCCCATTAATAACAAATGCAGACCGACAGCTGTGTCCTGCCTCTGCTCATGGATCGATGGCAGGATATAGCTAGTGCTATATGTGGGTTTTCTGAACTGATAACATTCCACTTAGGTGAGTTTAACACTGTTTGGCGTACCTGAGAAATGACTTGATGTCTTTGAATCCTCCTGGTTCCATCATGCAAAAATGAGTTACAGTAATTTTAGCTGAATAAGTCTCTCTCCTTCTCTCTTTCCCCCCCTTGTCGCCGTGTGTGTGTGTGTGTGTGTGTGTGTGTGTGTGTGTGTGTGTGTGTGTGTCTGCATTGCTTGCCCAGAGAAGAGCATCCAGGTGCCTTGGCCTGTCACTCTCTGCTGTATTCCCTTGAGACAGGGTCTCTCACTGAACTTGGAGCTTATGTTTTTCAGGCAGACTGGCAGACAGCAAGCTCCAGAGATTGTCCTACCTCTGCCTCCCACCACAGCACCGAGTAAGTCTAGCTGTGCCCAGCTTTTCACACAGCTGCTGGGAATTCAAACTCAAGTTCTCTGCTACTGAGCCCTGCCCCTCCCCCACCCAATGAAAGTTTAGAGGTTAAAAACATTAAGGCCAGCTGTTCCCAAGGCTTTGTAGTAGAGACAGAACAGTGGAGTGCAGAGGCTTAAAGCACTCAGAAGAGTTGCCAGCACCAGAAACGAGGCACTCTACTTAACCTGGGGTCTCTTTGAAAGACAGCTTTGCAGAGTGGGCTGCTGTCTTACAGGGCAGTCTGCCCAGTGGCTCCTGGTCCACCATCGAGAGTCCAGTGATTAAGTCACTGCCTGGAGCGAGCTCCTTGGGTGACCTGGATTTCCTGCAGGAGGCTGTCCCAGCAGCTCCTCCACAGTCCTGTCGGTTAACACGGAGTAACCCCTGCTGGCACTTACCCAGCTACGCATGCTGTGATCTGTACTGGCATCTCCTTGTGCACGGGGCTGGAACAGATAGACTCTGCTGCTGGATCAAGGGAAAAGCGAAAGCCACACTTGAGGAATCTAATCAGACGTTTAAGGAAATAAGCAGCCCCTGCACACTGTCCCCCCACGTCTGTCTTTGTGCAGCCCCAATAGAAAAGGACCCTGGAGCAATGTGAAAACCTGCACAGCCAAATGCTGTCACCAGCCAGCGCTGTATTGATCCTGCTATTGATTTTGAGTCACCTCTGTGATTTAGCCATGTTTCCTTTCCTAACTGTGTGCAGTCTTTTCTGCCATTGCGTGCCATGGAGCAGCCTCAGCCTTGTAGCCTCCGAGCTGGTCAAACCAACAGTGCTTCCCGGTGGTATTATTTTAAAGAAATTATTAAGGTTCCAGCCTGAGGCACTGGTGGACAGGGCCACATAGATTGTCTAATGTCAGTGAGAGCGGAGGGTGTCAGCCTCCGGCGTCGGAGTGGTGCAGGCCAGGAAGGGCTCCGAGGGGACCTGTGCTTCTGCTGTGATGCTTCTGGCCTCGTACTTCTTATTCTTCATCCCAGAAGCACATGGTACTTAGGTCAGAGTGGTCAAAGGGAGAAGCAGCATCATGGAGTCGTACTGTTGCATTCCTAAGATCAAAACGGTACAGGCTGTTTCCTGTCATCGGAGCCATATATACTGTCTCCTACAGGAGTGGCCGAGACAGAGTCATGGAAATCAGTGTTAAACTGGTATTCAAGGAGGGAACCGGGGCCTTGCACAGCAGTCCCCATAAGGACATCAAGGAAGCCAATTAGATGGCTCAGTGGGTAAAGGCACTTGCCACCAAGCTTGGTGGTCTCAGTTGAATCCCCCACAACACACATGATGGAAAGAAGAGAACTGGCTGCACCAAGCTGTCCTCTAACCTCCACATGTGCACCATGGCACACGTGAACAGGAGCATGTGCATATGCATGCATACGCATGCGCACACACACACATTTATAAAAAGGATGTCAAAGGCTTCTAGGAAGTCCTTTAATGTAGTGGTGACGTGTCTGTTATGAATTGTAGCAAGCAGTCAGCAGATGATCCTGGCAGAGGTGGGGACAACAGCTACTGGTGGCTCAGAGCCTTGGCTTTTGGTGGCTAGGGCCCTCTGTGCTTTTTCACCCGTGAACACTGTGTGTGCGTGTGGACAAAAAACTGTTTTCATGCTCTAACACGGGCCTGCTTGTGCCGCTGCTTCTGCTGGGAATTGACAGTTTAAGAGCATTGCATTTAGAGTCTAAAACTGGGTCTTCTTGGGCAAGAAATTTTGTTTTTGCTTTAGTTTGTTAAGACAAAGACTGGTAGAGAGTTATGAAGAGGAGAGAGAGGGGGGGAGGAGGAGAAGAAAAAAAGAGAGGAAGGGGAAGAGGAAAAAGGGGAGGGGAGGAGGGATGGAGGGGGGGAGAGGTGAGGGGGAAGAGAGGGGAGAGAGGAGAGCCCCCACCTGGCACTAGTGGGTGGGTGTCTGTGAGTATCTGTAGGACTGGCCTGGGTGTCAAGACCTCCTCCAGTTCAGCTGCCGTTCTGGCACCCCCATAGCTGTTACTTCAGACACAATGGTGCATGTGCTCCCCTAAGTGCTCATCTCTGTTTTTTTTCCCTTTGGGTCCCTCAAAATAGAGGGCTCGTATCCTCCAGCTCCATCCATTGAGGCCAGAGGTCAGAATCTTGCTCAAATGTTGCATCCACCTTGACTGGAACCTTTGGCCCTTTCCAAGCGTAAGAGTCAGGCAACAAGGAAGCTGCATCCCCAGGGCATCAAAATGTGTGTGTGTGTGTGTGTGTGTGTGTGTGTGTGTGTGTGTGTGTGTGTGTGTTTAATGTCACTGGAACTCTGTATATTGCTCTTATGGGAGTGGTCAAGACAGAATCATGAAAAGTCACAGGGTTAAGATTTCCCCATTACAACACCGGGAATAGTGAAACTGTCCCGATACTTAAAACGTTAGGAGGGGAGTTGGCTAGAGAGAGAGCACAGCAGTTAAGAGCCCTTGCTGCTCTTGCAGAGGACCTGGGTTCTATTCCCAGTACCCACAGGTTTACAAGCATCTGTGATTCCAATTACAGGGCCTCTGACACCCTCTTCTGTCCTCTGAGGGCTCTTGCTGTACATAGTGCATACACACACACACACACACACACACACACACACACACACACACACTCTCTCTCTCTCTCTCTCTCTCTCTCTCACACACACACACACACACACACACAAAACAAGAAAACATCTGGAAGTAAAACATGATTGCAGAAATCAGTGTATTAGAAAAGAGAGGAATATCCAAATGAATTATGAATCCACTTGGAAGGAAATAAAAGCAGAAGTTTAATAATTAAGAGAAAACAGAAATGCATAAAATTAGAAATGGAAAAGAAGATTTGAGGACAGATACCAAGTGATTAAAATCCAAAATGAGAATGAATACAATCATAATAGACTTTGATACGATTTGGTTAGTCCTTGGGAAATTGAAGACTGGTAAAACTTCACTGTGTACACACGTTTTGAAATGCTATACTATACTCCATAAATATGCAAAACCACCATGTTAACTTAAGACGCATTAATTGGAGATGGAGACCTGGCTCAGCATTAAGAGAGCTTGCTGCTTTAGCAGAAGACCAGAGTTTGATTCCCAGCACCTGTACTAGACGGCTCACAAGTGCTGGTAACTCATGCTTCAGGAGACCCAACAACCCTCGGGACACCCAACAACCCTCGGGACACCCAACAACCCTCGGGACACCCAACAATTCTCGGGACACCTACACTCTCATGCACAAACCCATACATTTATACACAACTAAAATAAAAATGAAAGATATTAATAAAAACACACAAAACCGGCTCAACAAGGTATCTAAAGTGTGAGTAGATAAGTGTCACTGGACAACGCTGAAACACTGGCAGCGGTTATCTCTAGAACAAGAAAACGTGGCTCTAGGACACATGTAATTTTAACAAAACATTCTGTTACGTTCCCCCAGAAAATTCTTCACATTATTTAAATGTTCAAACATAACATGAAAACCCTTTCCAATTCATCTCGCTAAGCTATCACAATTCTTACACAAATCAAAACCGAAGTAGTAGGAAAATAGCAGCGTTGGGCGCACGTACAAGTGTTTCACCTGGTAAGCACAGTGCCAGCCTGTTAAGCTTGGCTGACCGGAGGCCACATGATCCTGCGTCAGCCAGCATTTATCTTAGATATAAGAAGCTGGTTTAGAGCAGGCACGCGCAGATGACACATCTCAGCAGTAGGGATAATGACCTACTGTCCATTTGGACACGTTTCCCTTTTCAAAAATTGCCATTGCGTACATTAATTGTTCATAGTGCCAGGCTGCATGAGCGCAGTTTCATATGAGTATATCCTGGTGTGTGCTGTACACTGAGCCTCCTTCCTCCCTTACGGTCCCTCGGCTCCTCTTCCTCCCGCTCCCTGTTCCTGTTAGTTCCCCTCAACTCCGGACAGTTTCAGCTTTGTACATGCATGTAATGTATCTTGACCACATGTTCCCCATCACCCCTGCTTACCTCACACTCCCTCTCTCTCTTGTGGAACCCCTTCCTCCCCCTGCTCCTTTTATGTCTTTTTCTGTGACCCACAGAGTGGATGGAATTAGGCCTGCTTGCATGACCTCAGGTAGGTAGGTTTTAGAGCAACCTCTCTACTCCAGGTGGCATGACTAATTTACATCCCCACCAGCACTGTATAAAAATTCCCTTCCCGCCCTCTCCTCTGTTAAAAGAATCCCTTGATATTCCGAATGGGACAAGATGGACTCTCGATACAGTTTTGATTTGTATTTCTCTGATGGTTGTGAGGTTGAACACTTTCTACTTGTTTATTGGTCATTTGAGAACTGTTCATTTCATTATCTTATTCATTAAGTTTGTTATAGGGCCTGGATTACTTTTAGGTTTTCAGTTATTTGTATATTCTAAGTATTATTTCTCTGTCAGGAGGATAGTTTCTCACAGAGATTTTTCTCCATTCTATGGGCTACATTTTGACAGATTTTGAATAGCTAGCCTAGGTGTGACCATGAAGTGAGGAAAAAAAAGGATAGTAAAGCGACATGTGTAGAAACGTGTCCAAGTGGACTGTTAATCCATTATTCGTTATTTGGAGAAAATGGAAGACATTTGCCTTACTTAGGGTTTCTATTGCTGTGATGAAACACCATGACCACAATCAGCTTGGGGAGGAAAGGCTTTATTTGGATTTGTTTACACAGCACTGTTCATCATCGAAGGAACTCAGGGCAAGAGCTTAAATGGGGCAGGAACCTAGAGGCAGGAGCTGATGCAGATGCCGTGGAGTGTCCTGCTTACTGGCTGGCTCGTCATGGTTTGTTCAGCCTGCTTTCTCATTGCAACCAGGACCACCAGCCTGGGGTGGCACCACCCACAATGGGCTGGGCTGTCCCACATCAATCACTAATTAAGAAAATGCCTTTCAGTTCTGCCTACAGCTAGATCTTATGAAAGCATTTTCTCAATTGAGACTCCCTTTCTCTAGTGGCTTTAGCTTGTGTTAAGTTGCCATAAAACTAGCCAGCACAATCAATGATTTTAAAAAGTTTTAGCTACTTAGGAATGAGTTTTTATTTGATTTGATAAATATTCATCTTAAACTAAAATTTTTTTATCAAACATTAAGGTAAAAGACTTCAGAGATCCCTCAATGACTGAGCAGGGAAAGCTTTCTCCTACCTTAAGCACTGATAACAAGCTTTAGACAATGCGATATGACAAGAAAAATACAACAGAAAATATAATGAAAAATTCATAAAATTATTATAATTTGTAATGTTTTAGTTTGCTACTGAAAAGAACTCAAGAGAATAAACTGAAAATACTTTTGAATGCATTGAAGGGATTTTTACTAAATTGATCAGTCACAACCTAAAAATACTAGTCAGCAAATACCTTTGTATATTGGTAGTTGCTGACTTGGAAACAAGGGGTGAGTTGCGCAGGAAGGCTCACACCTTTAATTGCAGCATGCAGGGTGTTGTGGAAGTTTTGGCTTATATGTAAACATATTTTTGTTTTAATGCCAGGTGTGGGATATGGAGGCTGCTTCAGTTCGTCCACAGCTGAGAGTTGCCTCCTGAGAGGGCATGTGATCTTTGTCGGCTGTGAACTGCTTCTTGCAGGGGCGTGGTCTTTGTCAGTGGGGATAAAAGCCAGACCCAGAGAGAGACTGGGGCCTCAGAGAAAGAAGAAAAAGGCTGCTGATGCTTCTGGTTACTGTTGATGCAGTGTGATAAGAAGTCAGAGATGTCCTGAAATGACGACTGGACTTGCCCCCAAGGAAGCTGAGAACCCTAAACAGCAGGGGCAGCTAAAGAAAACCACGCCCCTCTCCCCACTAATCTTTCTCTCCTACCTGGTGTTGGGGTGTTGTGAGGGATTGGAGTAGAGTATGGTGAAAGAGATTTAAAGAACCCAAACTAAAAATACATTTTAAAAGTATGCCAGTAGCAGGGGGATTGCCATGTGATTAAAGTCAGCAAGTGCTACATAGTGATTTGAACCCTGCTTGGGCAACAGAGTGAGATACAAAATATTTTGGACTAAGTTGAAGAAATATACAGAACTAGTCTCGAATTTTCACATTTTCACCATTTAACCAAATAGGAAAAAAAAAACCCTAAGTAAATACTTATACCAGGTTTCTAAAGGGAAAGATTTAACGTCATAAAGACATTTTGCCTGCAATTAATTAAAATGATAATTTACTGCCATCCAAAATCATATATTTCAAACTCAATTGTGATTTTAAATTAGAGAAAAAAATTTAAAAAGGTGGTATAACGGTTTTGAAAAAAGAAAATTCATGATTTTCTCTACTGGACTAAAATCAAGAAGATATTAGTGTGTGTGTGTGGCACAAAATGAAAACTGAAAAACAGACATAGTGCTTCATAATAACTTTTTAAAAGTTATAATATATTTCATGAATTGATCTAAATTTATTTATTTGTTTACTTTTATTAATTTTAACATATACATTTATATTATTACACATGAATAAAATAAACTACATACAGCAAGATGAACCATGAGATAATCAGGAGTTATATACATGTTGCATTTGTAGTGATTTGGCTGTTAGTATTTGTCAAACTTGAAGAAAGCATCTTTCCTATCTTGTTGGGTCTAAATTTCTGAATGAAAATCAATATCAATCATATCTCATCTCTATTAACTTAAAACACCTATCTTGATCTAAAAACATCTTAACCCCTAACCAACTAAACTTAATGGTAAGACTAAACTATCTGGTCTTCAACCCAATCAGAGACTTGAGAAGGGATAAAACTTAAATATCTAAGTGAGCTGCAAGTGGAGGTTAGCAGCTTCCAAAATGAAAAAATGACTGAGACAGTTTGCTGCCTGAACAATCACCCAACACTCTCTATAACATTGGAGCATCATCTTTGGCCTTTTGGCCCAATATGTTTGACAGACATATTTGCAAGTCAGGAACTATTGAGGACTTGCTTACTCTGTCTTGGCGGAGTTCAGCTAGCAACTCTGCCTGCATCTAAGCTTGCTCGTTTTTAGGTAGAATTCTGTCTGTGGCAGAAACAAGGACATTTTGCCCAGTGACTGGTTTTCCATATTTGAAGCCATCTCTGTAAGGAGGTTCTTTAATGCTGATCATCTTCTTTGAGGTCGGCTGGGTGTTACCAGGAGTTAACTTGTCTTGTTGTCAAAGAATCTTTAGAAGAATAGAAACATCTTTAAATACCATATTCTGTAGGTCTCTGAGGTTTTTGAAGACCCTATTTAACTATTTTACCTTATGTATCTATAGAATCATATCTATCTGTTAGACCTAGGATATATATTCTTGTGATGCATGTTTGACAAAAGAAACACTTTGTATCTACCAGACAGGAAAGAACAGGTTATTCTTGAAGTGGCACCTGGGTACCAAGTTCCTATTTGGAGGGATGTTAGACCTCTTCTTAGGATATCACAGCAAAATTAATCTCATGTTGATTAGATAATTCGACATAGGGAAAAAATCAGAGGGGAAACACTCCTGTGCTTTTCTGGTTTTACCCCTGGGAGCCTTTTTCCCCAGCAAAGGGAACCAAAGAGGCAAGGTTGGCAAACTTATTTTAAAACTAAAATATTTGCAAATTAAAATAGTATTTTAGGTTAAGATGAAAGTATAATGTATTGGACAAATATTCACAAATGACAGACAAAAATTAAAAATTCTAAAGCACTCTCAGGAGCCAATAAGAAAACGTTGACCATCCAAGGAGAAAAATGAACAGTGCTCTCAGACATTTACCAGAAACCAAACAAGTGGGTAATAAAAACAAAATGTTCACCCTTCAATAATAAAAAGATTTTTTTTCAGCAATCAAACTGGCAGACATCAGACAATGAGGTCACATCAGTGCGTCTGGCAGAAGCCGAGGGACACGGAGATTCCCATTTAGCTATGAACAAATTGGTGCCATTTTCTGGAAATAATTTTATTACTTTTTATCAAGATTCTTAATGTTTAAATCATTTGACCTGGCAGTAAGCATGTCACAGGAGTTTATCCTAAGGAAATAATTAAAAGTTACATACTGAGTTTTTCTTCAATGTTATTTACAGTGCAGCAGGTTGGAGAAACAGCTAAACAGGGGACCACTGAAGTGAACCCCATCCACGCAGTGGGAAAACACAACTGCGACACTGATGAATTCTTAATGAACTGGAAAACCTGCATAATGTGAACATAGATGTCACCACTTGTCCTGGCTGGCCTGTCAACATGACAGTCTAGAGTCTTTAGAGAGGAGAAGCTTCAACTGAGGAACTTTTAGGTTGGTCAGTGAGCACGTCTTTGGGGGATTGACTAGTTTTTTAATAGACTTAGGAGAGCCCAGTCCACTGTGGGCAGTGCCATTCCCTGGGAAGGTGGTCCGGCTGATCAAGAAGCCCACTGAGCATAAGCCTGAGAGAGAGAGAGAGAGAGAGAGAGAGAGAGAGAGAGAGAGAGAGAGAGAGAGAGAGAGAGAGAGAGAGAAGAAGAGAAGAGAAGAGAAGAGAAGAGAAGAGAAGAGAAGAGAAGAGAAGAGAGTCAGTCAGCACACACCCTTCCTTTCCTTCGTGGTTCCTGCCGAACCTCCATAGCTGTGAGTGAGTTCCCTGGTCAGAGATGATGATGCATGTAGTAGCAGCAAGCCAGCCTGCTTTCAGATTCCTGCCTCGACTTCCCTCAGTGACGACTGTCATCTGGAGGTGTACACTGAGACAAACCTTTTCCTCACCAGGTTGTTTTTGGCCAGAGTGTCTTAATCACAGCAACAGAAAAGCAAACTAGAATGCCCCTTGAAAGCAATATTAAAACCACAATGTTGTGAAAGAAACATTTTCTATGGAGTTACTGTTTCTCAATACTGGCTCTTGAGGGCAACTAAAAGTACCTTTTTTTTTTGTATCTTCCAACTTGTATAAATTATGATTATTTTACAGAGGAGGTGAATAAGTTATTTAAGTAAAATGTGGCAAGATCTAGAATGGAGTACAAAGCCCACAGCCGGGTCTACTTGCTGTGTTACACCAACTAACCTGACTTTTTGTTCGTTTGTTTCACTTTCTTCTGCACAATCTCTTTGGTTCCAGCTGAGTGCACCTCAGAGATTTCTTCAAAGCATATGGGTCAGACCAAATGTGGAATTTGGCTCCACTGGTTACCTTGTAGCTATCATTCACAATGTACTATTTGTTTTCCATCTTTTAATGTTGATAAAGTATCAAGGGGCAATGCTCTGAGGGTACATGTCAGAGACTCTATAGGCCTCCCACATAGGAACTTGGGTCCCTTTCAAAGCTTAGTTGTATCCAGGGCGTCTCCAGGCCTATGCAGGTTCCCTAGGGAACCATGAGACGAGTTTCACTACACATTGGCTCTCAATATGGCTTTGTTTAAGTAGCTTAATTTCTTGGAATGAGGAAAGGGTGCTAGCTGAATCCTAGTCAGGGAGCTTGGTGGCCTCAGACATGAGGCCCAGGGGCTCCCTCCTGAATGAAAGTCTCCCGAGGGACTCCCAAGACTGCCTCAGTTTCACCACTCTGGGCATTCTGCTGGCTTTGTCTTTCTTCCCATTCCTGAGGCATCTCTTTCCTCAGTCTCTGGACACTCTGGACACTCTTCACTGTGCATGCGAATAAACCCCATGCTGATGTTTAGTGCTGCCACCGAGTATCTCAAGTTCATGATCCCCAGGCCTGTCACACTAGCAGCCCTGTATGCGCGGGGGTACCCTGTAAGCCAGTGCTGGATCAGACCGGACAGGATTCATCATTTGTTACAATAAATTTTATCAGTTTGGCCTAGGAAGCCGATAACTGACACAGAGAGACTGAGACATACTTTAAAGCTGCAAGCACTAAGGCCGGGCAGAGTCTAAACTGATTCTAATCTACTCGTAAATTAAAATAAACTACTCTAAACCTTATAACATACATATATCCCAAGCACTTGCCAATCTGATCCTCAGAAGCTCCTTCTTCCTTACTTGTCAACTGTCAACCTTCTTCTCTCCTCCTCAACTGTCAATTCTTGGCTCCTCCCCATCTCCAGGAAGTCCCGCCTCCCACTTCCTGTCCTTCTGCCCAGCTGATTGGCTAAACAGCACTTTATTGACAGTCGTTACATCCATTCAAGATATTCCTCCACAGGGCATGACTGTTAGGTGCTGTTGTGGCCTCTGTGGATGCACACAAAACCAGTCCCATACATAATTCCATAGACACTTCTCATGGGCACTTACATGTGGTCCTCAGCAAAAGTTGTACCCTGGGACACTTTTTAGAGTAGCCTAGAAATAATGATTACATTTTGAGCACCTCATAAAAATAGTGTCTAGTAGCCATCCCCTATCTCAGAGATTTGTAGGTGCTCAGTAGAGCAACAAGAGGACAAATTGATGGCCTTTTGGGAGCCAGGTCCCCTGAAGTTTCAGCTCACTTTGTGTTGCCCACTACCTCTCACCCTCAGCCTTTAAAGTTCCCAGACCAGAAACCTGGACCCAGGAAGGTCAGAGCCAAACAGCAGGTGGGATGTCAGTGAGGCCTGGGGAGCCCCAAGTGGACACAAGGTAAGCATGGCTTTCTCCTCCCACTGCAGAAGAGACCTGGCCTTTGTCCCTGGGGACAGTGCCACCATCTGAGCTGTGAGGCCAGCTGGGAAGGAGCTTCTGTGCTGTGCTTTGTCTGAGAACTGTGTCTGCGGACTTCAGGGTCTTCCAGGTCTCAGGGGACTCAGATGTGCATGGGCACCATCACAGAACACAAAGGCCAGTTTCTCCTATGTGTTCCGTGTGTAGCCAGTGTGCATAGAGAGCAGCTGGGTCCCCTCCCCATACACTCACCACGATGCCATCAGCTCTGAAGCAAGGGCTTTACAGAAAGGAGCCCTCTGCTGTTACTTGAAATCCTGGCTCCCTGGACACTGCTCACAGGGCTCCTGCTTGGGTGTACAGCTGCAGAGTGGCCAGTCACAATTGCCCCTAAGCCCCACAGAGCCTATGTGATGGAGCACAACTCTGCTTTGGCAAAAGACACTCCCCCATCTCTAAGAAGGCATCAGTGTACCACAAATTTATTTAAAGTCAGATCAAATTTCATGAATCAGCATTGTTATGGTGACAGTGTCTTCCCCAGTACTGTGGAGCAGGGCCAAGTCATCCTCCCGGCCTGGGCATGTCACTGATGTTGGCTTGGACACTGAGGGGGAGTGAAGCTTTTTGAGATCTTTCTGAGTTTTTTGACATGTCCCGTACAGGGACGTGTCCCTTCCCAGTTCAATTGGGAGGATGATCTGAGCAGAATACAGCCCATATCTGAGAGTGAAGGATGAGGGGCTCCTCAGCTGGGGGAAGCTGGTGTCAGCAGGGATCCTTGAGAGTCAGATAGTCTGCATGTGTCCCGGGCATGGACGTGTGGATGGGAGGTAGGGACACACACTTGGGGAATTCTGAAGGAATTGTGAAGGAAGATTGCTTCCAGTGACCTCCCATGAGGGGGCGGGGAGACGAATGGCCACACAGCAAGGACAAGTACAAAAAGTTAGTCTACTCAGCAAAGCGACTCCTGGATCTTGGTGCTGAGAGCATCATCAAAGGTTGATGTCTAGGTGGGCATCTCTGTCCTGCTCCACACTTGCCGTGTGGCAGCCTTCAGAGATGAGGCCTTTGAATGAAGTATCCATCTTCACTCAAAAGACCAGGGGGTCCTTTATAGGCCTGTCCAGTCAGGATCTGCTTGTTCAGGGAGGGGTTCTAAATGGGGCTGTATTTGCCAGGGTTCTCTAGAGAACATAACCATCTGGATGCATTTAAGTTACAATGGCATTACTGGGCAGCTTCTATGGTAGGGGATCCCTGGATCGTCTAGCAGCAGCTATACACACAATGGAGACACTGAGATTTCTGTAGTTGCCCAGTCTACACAGCTGGATGCTTGGGCAATCCTAATCTGATGCTGAAGGCCCAGAGCTACCTGGAGAACCAGCAGCATTGACTCCACATCAGAAGGTAGAAGAAGCTGGAGTCTGAGTCAGCAAAGTGCCGCAGCAGTGGGATGGATACGCTTGCCAAAGAGCAAGCAGACAGATCCTTGCTGCTTTTCCCAAGGCCTCTTTCTATCAGGGATGCTGCTGGAAGATGCTGCCCATTCCCAGGGTGGGTCTTTCTCTCTTGAGTTAATACTCCCTGGAAACAACCTCACATAGATGATCCTAACCCAGTCACATTGACAATGAAGAGTGCCCGCTACAGGGTTACAGCACATCCAGAAAGGCCTCTCCCATTTATAGCAAAAGAATGCAAAGGTTGGGTCTCATTAATGAAGCTTGCATGAGTCTTAGGTCAGGCTGGCTGCTTGGCCCGGGAGCTGCCATAGGGCAGAAAACACTCTCCCAGGCAGAAATCTGCTTTAGACCATGGGGCCTCAGAAGCTTCTAGATACTTGTTCCATTGGGGCCACCAGTCTCTAAAGGATGGCAGGGAAGTCGTTAGGTGTGCTTTTCAGTCCAGCATTGATGGCAGAGGGCAGAGTCTCACAGACAGACATCCAGGCAGGCCTCAGTCCCCCATCTGGAAGCACAAGCTTCTCCCCCTGGTGCTTGTGGGAACAGTGTCTTAGGACAAGTGCCAAGGGAAGAGCAGGCTGACCCAATCTGAAGCTGGCCAATGATGGAGGGCAGTGCCTGCCCTGGAGAGGTGCCCGGCAGAGGTGCCCTAGGCCAGAGTGTAAGCCAGGACTTGAGACTGGAGCTGGGAGGGACATGGAGCCTATGAGCCCTCTGGAAAGTGGTAGGTGATGCTTCTCAATCCAAATGCCTGTGTGCTAGATGTCTCACCCATGGCCACATGGCTTCCTGTCGTTGCACAGGTCTGAGTCTCCATCTTTTGTTTGCGTCCTACTATAAACATGTGCTCTAATGACCCTGAGCTTCTGCCTCTTCCCCAGCCCACATCTGAGGACTTTTCCTTCCGTACTGAGTGCGCTGTTCCAAGCTCAGCCCTCTGCTCGGTGGTGGCTCCACAGAACGGCTTTGTTCTGCTTTGAGCACCCATTGGCCTATCATCGTTACAGACAAATAACAAAGAGCTTGGATGGGCCTGACTCATTGCTGACCACCCTGCCCTTCCTAGGCTGTGAGCTCACCCAGCTTTGTCTCAGTGACCCTGCCCAGAGCGTGGTGAGGCTTGTGCTTGCTTTCTGGCTGCCCCCCCTCCCCTCCTTCCCCCGTGTTCCTTCCTCTCTTTAGTGGAAGGGAGAGTATTATTAGAGTAAGGCAGGAATCTTTTTCAAATTGAGCGCTTCTGAGAGCATCCACTTGCCTCTGCAGTGGAGCAAGAGCAGAGCATGCCAGATGCCACCGTGAGGAAGCGGTGGGTATTTTAGGAAGATGGCACCCACTTCCACACCTGACTCAGCCACACACTTCCCTATACCTGGGTCTGTGAGAGTTGAGTGGTGTTAACTGGTCAGTGTGGAAGCTGGAAGGAAGTGAGGCTTTTCTGTCTTCAGTAACTTGTAATCTTCATTTGTGATCTGGGATGTGAGAGTCCTGGGGTATGTGTTTCTTGATTTCCTCTGTGGTAAAGTTCCCTGGGGGAAGTGACATGGGTTTCTCACTTCCCACTCATCCCTCCATTTACTCACCTGTCTGCCCACCCACTCATCTATCCTTATGTACACTCACTCACCCACTCACCCACCTACTCACCTAGCTATTTGTCCATCTGTCCATCTACCCACCTACTTATCAATCAACTCATCTACCCATATGTCTATCCACACACCCATCCACTTACCTATCCATCCATCCATGCATGCATGCATCCATCCATCAATCCATGCATCCATGCATCCATCCATGCATCCATCCATCCATCCATGCATGCATGCATCCATCCATCCATCCATGCATCCTTCTATCTATCTATACATTCATTCATTCATTCATTCAGTAATAAATCCGCCCACCCCACCCACATACCTATCTATGCATTCATGCATCCGTGCTAACCACTAACCTATACACCCACCACCTGTCATCGATCCTCCTGTCCACCTATCCATTCACCCATCCACATCCACATCCAATCCCTACATCCATCCACCCACATATCCATTCACCTACTTACCATCCATCCATCCAGCCCTCTACCCATCTGCCCACCTACCCACATATCCATAAAGTCACCCATGCACTCGACTACCCATTTATGCATCCACTCACTTGTCCGTCCCCTGACATGGTCAGGGTGTACTGAGCAAGCTTGACCTAGGGAGGCGATAGACACAGCATGAACAAATAGCCCTTCAGATAGCTTAGATCTCCAGGCCCACAGGGAAACAGACATTAAGGAAACACGTAAGTGTCATCTGATGTGGAAAGAACTGTGCAGGAAGCTAACTTGGTCTTTATAGTCGCTAGAAGAAGCTCCCAGATTGATGGCTATACTCTGACATGAAATTGCTTTGGCCCTTATTGATTTATATTAATCAAGTATTAATTAATAGTTAATTAAGTAATAATTAATGTGTGTGGTGCATTTTTGCATGCAGGTACGTGTGCGTGCGTGTATGTGTGTGTGGTGTGTGCATGTGTGGTGTGTGTGTGTGTGTGTGTTTGTGTGTGTGTGTGTAAGGGGTGTCAATCCCAGGTGTTGTTCCAGGTGCCATGCACCTTGTTTTGTGAGACAGGTTCTCTCATTAGGCTAGGATGGTGTCCACTGAGCCCTAGGGATCCTCCGGTCTGCTTCTCCGGCACCAGGATTACAAGTGTGCGCCGCCACACCAGGTTCTGGGATTAAACTCAAGTCCCCGAGCTTGCATGATAGGCACTTTGCAGACTGAGCCAGCTCCCCAATTCTTGCTTATTTTCTTTAACTTTTTCAATGGGGATAAAATTCACCTATCATTTCCCAGTATGTAGTTCAGTGAGCTTTGTGTGCTCTCTACAGAGGGATGAGCCATCAGCAGTACCAACTCTTGCACACCTCCATCACCTCTAAAGAAACCTCACAGCCACTAGTCAGTTTTCTCTCCCTTCCCACATTCCAGGAATCTAGCTTCTAACCTGAGTTCTGTCTTCATGGGATGCTCTGTTGGGAATGAATGCCTTGTGTGTTAAGGTGGAGTTACACGGGATGCAGCCATCTGCACCAGGCTTCTTTCACTCAGGTGCTGTTTTCATAGTTCATCCAGCTCGCAGCGTGCTTCCCTGTTTCATTCCTTTCTATGGTACAATGGTCTCTATCGGAGTCCTTTGAGGATGAGCTCATGTGTTTGACCACGTAGTCTCCAGCTGGTGATGCTATGGGAGGCTGTGGAAGCCTCTGGTGAGGATGGGTCACTGTGAGGGTTGCGGCCCCACCCAGCCCCATGATCCACCAAGATGTGAAGAGATGGTGTTGTCAGCCCTATCCTGACCCTCCCCTACCACCATGCTTTCTCTTCCATGGTGGATGGAAATCCCCTGAGGCCATGAAGCACATCCTTTCTCCCTTAAGGTGCTCCTGTCAGCCGCAAGAAGAATGATGACCCAGTGACTAACATTCCAGTTCGTGAACATACCATGTTACTGTACCTATTTATCAGGTAATGGTATTTGGATTGTTTTCTTCTTTGGCTTTTGTGAATAATGCAGCTGTGAACTTGCATGCACATACTTTGTGTGTGTGTGTGTGTGTGTGTGTGTGTGTGTGTGTGTGTGTGTGTGTGTGAATGTACATTTCATTTGTCTGGTGTATAGCCCTAGGAATGGAATCGTTGGTCTTTTGGTAACTACGAATTTAGCTTCTGAAGAAGTACTAAGCAATTTCCATGCCAGTCAGGACAGTTTGCATTCCCACCAGCCTTGGGAGAAGCTGGGAGTCCTACCATCTGCCAGCCACAGTGCAGGGGGAGTCCTGTCCTCCACCAGCCATGCTCCAAGCAAGGAGCCCTTTCCCCATGCAGAGTGCCCATGGCATGGGGTGGGGCACCTCCAGGTCGCCTTTTCCTCCTTCCTGACAGTGTGCAGGGTGTGGTGGCAGTGGCTGACGCACTCCAACTCCTGTCCATTTCACCCATCAATACTCTTTCACCCTATAAAGCTATGTTTCTATTCCCGTCTCAAGCCACAAACCTTAGAAGAGCAATAAACCTTTGATTTTTATTTTTTCAAGTAAAGCCTGTTGTCCAGTTAACATAGCTGTACCAGAGACTGTGGAGAGGGCAGCTCGGCTTTGCTTTTGGTTTTAATGACAATACGATATAGTTGTTTTGCAATATAGATATTCTTTAGCTTATCATAGGTCGGCGTACTGCTAAACCTGCTGCAGCTGGAATACAAGTACACCCACAGCACAGCATGGCTGTGAAGACACATCACTTCGGTCTCCCTAGTGACCCCAGGACTCACTGATAGCCATGGCAGCTGCTCCCTACCCCTAGCATCAAGAAAGAGGAAAGGGTGCACGTACAAAATTTGAAGAATTGTTTCCGTCGTATACAACCTTCACCCGATATTGAGCCAAGGAGCCCTAAATCATGTGCTAAAACTATATGTATGAGAAACTTAATCTCAGTTACTGACAGTGCCTGCTGTCACCCAGGAGCACATGTCCCATCTCTGTTCTGTCTAGAATATACACAGTGCAGACGCTGAGGTGGTACTGCCTTGCAGATCCTCGAGGTCTGAGAGACAGTCCCCTGTAGGTGGTAGGCCGCTGATGGTCCTTGGAGAGAATCATTGCTGAGCCCTGGGTGCAGCATTAGTTACAGCAGTTTCTCCTCATTGGGGAAGCTCTTGCTTCTCCTCATAGCCTCTAACCTGTGTGTCTGGTGGGAGGTGGCTCCAGCAGGGTGGCATCGTAGTCTTTCTCCCTCCTCAAGCCTAGATGAGGTCATCTTTTCCCAAAACAGGATTTTTGGAAACTTACAGGCCATGCCAAGTGGAGCGGCCACTCATCCCTGTTTCCCTGGGCTTCGGGTTTTCAGTGGGAAGTCCTGCACCCTGGGATACTCACTCCGCCGTCCAGTGTTCTTAGTCTCAGACTAGTAAACGCCTTGCTGGGGTTTGCTCTTGACCCTTTTCACTACAGAGCCTTTCGACTATGTTGAAGATTTATTGGGAGCCTCTTTCAGGGCTAAGAGCCTTGTATATATTTTTTAGTCTCATTTTTGGGCCTTATCATGTCCACATTGTCATGTCCACTTGAGGCTCAGAATAAAAGGGTGACACCTGGTAGCCAGCAGGGGTGAGGGTCCCTGCTGCTTGTTTACCGCCTGATGCTCCGTGTGTCTGGTGAGAGGTGGCTCTCAGCATGGCGGTGCCATAGATGCTCTCCTTCCTTGAGCCAATACTGGCCAGAGAAAGAGTGATGGCCCCCCACCTGCTGGCCTGAGGAATGTGGCACCTGTCTGCAAGCCCAGTCCTTGCCTTGCCTTCCTCTGTAGAGATAAGAAGGAAATAAATCCCCCCTGTAAAATTCTCTAAGCTGCACATTCATGAGTGGTTTACTTTTGGGGGCAGAGAGACTTTTTTCTAGCTTTCAATACAGCCCTGGGCCTCTATAAAGGGGCCTTTCTGGGGGGCTAACTGTGAGATACAAAGAGCCTCATGCAGTGGCTGGGACCCTCACTGTCTTATCTGCACTTCTCCCTGAGTGGCTCTGAGCCTGG
The DNA here is from genome assembly GCF_964271855.1 of Acomys minous. Lineage (NCBI taxonomy): Eukaryota > Metazoa > Chordata > Mammalia > Rodentia > Muridae > Acomys > Acomys minous. Next base: position 42,484,828 of record NC_140487.1, read on the forward strand.
CAGGTCTCCGGCCCCTGGATGTCTTTAGTGCAGAGTTTGCTCACCCAGAGTTGTTTGGGTGGTTAAGCCTCTGCTCTTTGCCCCTGGAGCTGTGCTAACACAGAAGGATGTGTTATCAGTGGGGTTGTGCCTGCTTTCCACCAGAGAGGTGGGGGAGGGCAGGGGAAGTTGACCTCTTGGGAACCCTTAAGACAAAGCCAAGAGGGGAGGGATGGAGGCCTTGGAGTTAGGCAAACATGGGAGTGCATGGAGCAAAGGCTGAGGAATGTACAACACTGAGAGGGGAGCGCTGGCCCAAGGACGCCCTGCAGAAACAGGCTGCAGCATGGAGCTGTCCCCCACGTGGCACACTGGGTTCTCAGGAAGAGCTGCTGGCCCTGTGAGGCCTGACTGATTTCCAGTGGCCTGGCACATGGCCCTTCCAGATGGTTCCTCCAAAAGAGGAGTGTTTGCGATCCTTCACCACTGTGTGGAAACATCCTATAGCCTCCATGTGGGCTGTGTGGATTACTTAAGACATTCTCTACCAAGAACCCGTTCTAGAAGGGCAAGAGATGTTCACATTTGGGCCCATTAGGGGTTACCTAGAAGAGGCACTGCCCTTAGGAAGGTGGTAGTGGAGGTGAAGGAGGTGGAGGTAGAGGTGGAGGAGGTGGAGGTGGAGGAGGTGGAGGAGGTGGAGGAGGTGGAGGAGGTGGAGGAGGTGGAGGTGGAGGTGGAGGAGGTGGAAGAGGTTGATGTCGAGATGGAGGAGGTGGAGGAGGTGGTGGTGATGGAGATGGAGGAGGTGGAGATGGAGGAGGAGGTGGAGGAGGTGGTGGTGATGGAGGTGGAAGAGGTGGAGATGGAGGAGGAGGTGGAGGAGGTGGAGTTCGAGGTGGAGGTGGAGGAGGTGGAGGTGGTTTCCAGTGTTGATGAGGTCATGGAGATAGTGGTGGAGCTGAATATGCTAGTTGTGGTGGTGACAATGAGGGTGTCTGGCTTCTATTATTTTATAATAATTCTATGCACTTAAGTGTTATGTTTTGGTGAATGAATACACTTGAGGATCAAGTCCAGATAATTAGCATTGTATAACCTTTAGTAATTGTCCCTCTGTCCTCTCTTCTAGCTGATCTTCAGTGTCCTATTCACTGCTATATACCACAATCATGCCTGCACACTGATGCACATGAGGTTGTAGTCTTCTCATCTAAATAAGCGTAGTCCTCATTGGCTGAGTTCTCCCTCTCTCCTGTCTGTTTAGGCTCTGGTAGGCACCATTCTACTTTCAATGTCATGACATCATCTCTTAGAATGTCCACAGGTGAGAAGCTCACACGAGGTGTGTTTCTATGGCTGGTGTGTTGCAGTTAGCATGGTGTTTCTTACTTCCACCAGCATTGCTGCAAATGACAGGGTTGCATTCATTGGCTGGTGAGCAATCTACGGTGTGCAAGTTCCACATGTTATTTTTCTCATCTGCCAGCAGACACTTGCTTTCATTTCTTGAGATGAGCAAATCACGCTGCAGTGAGCGTATGTGGACAGCTGTGTCTTACATATGCTGAGGAGGAAGACTGAGGGGTTACAGCAGGCACCTCTGTGCTCTTCCACACTGGATGAGTTGAGTTCACTTCTACCAATAGCCCAAAAGCTCCCTCGTGGTCACATCCTTGCCAACACTTGTCATCATCCATCTTTGATACATCTATTGTAATGGCATGGCGGCATCTACTGTGGTTTTGATTTTTATTTCTATGACGGCCTTCTCCTTTTTTATGCTGTAGAACTTCTGCCTCATGGCCAGATTGTTTCCAGAGAGTTCAAAGGGTCAGTCACTAATAAGTAACAACAAAACATAAGCCCTCTGCTCTCCCTGACAGCGTTTTCCGTGTGTCACCCTAGACCCAGGACTGGAAGAGGCTAAGATGTCTCAGGCTCGCTTCCCTTGACCTGTGTCCCCTAGAGATGGACTAGTCTACTCTTTATCTAGGAGCCCAGGAGCCCAGGAAACCACACAGAAGGCTGTGGCTAAGTGGCGTCCCTGGCCTCTTTGTTGTCTGTACCTAACCAGCCTTGTCTTGCACTTGGCCATACTATCTCCTTGGCTGAAAAATGCTTGCTAGACTATCTCACGGGAAACGGAGAAGTGTAGTTTGAAAGGGAACCCTGTGTGTAGAACATACTGTTGTTCCCCAAATGCAGAAACCCTGAGGTGGTTTGGATTGACTTTTGTGATGATGGTGGTGGTGCTCTGGATCCACCATTTATACCCTCACCTGGCACCAAGAAAGCCGCAGCATAGGAAGCTGTCTGCGGTCATGTGGGAGATGAGCACTGTGCTCTTTCTGGAAAGGCCACCTCGCTTGATGTAGGTGTTTGGATAGGGTTGGGGGAATCTCAGTTGGAGTGATAGGTTTCCAGCTGGCGCTGGCCTTAATGTGGGGCCTAGCTGGAGGACCTGCGCCATTGAGGTTGGGCATCATTCTGGCCCCACTTCCTGTTTCACTCTGACTGTAGATGCAATGTGATTGGCTGCCTCGTGCTCTTGTCCTTATGCCTTTCCTGTCATGATGGACTGTGTTCCTTGTAACTGCAAGCCAAAACAAGCCCATTGTCCCTCAACCTCCTTCCATCAGGTAATTGGCCACAGCAGTGAAGCAGGTAACTAGCCCACAGAGCATCTGGGAGGCCGGCCAGTTGGAAGGCATTCCTTGCAGAGTTGTTTGTTTTCCCAGACATGACTGTTAGCATCTGAGAGTGGAGACAGACTGTTTGTGAGGTGGTCATAAGAGAGTCAAAACCCTTCCTGGAACCGAAATGTCACAGGAACCGAGGCACTGCTTGCGTGCTGCTATAGTCTAGACTTCTCTCCCTGGGCCTTGGCTGACTTACCTGCAGGCTTCACAGTACTGGGAGCCTATGGAGTCTGAACTCTGGGTCTTCTGAGATTTGGGAGAGGTTTGCCAACCAGTCCCTAGGGAGTGGGCATGCCCTCTCAACCTGCCGGGCAGAACTAGAACATTTAGATGTGGCTCCCTGTTCAGTAGGTCTTACGGAGCACCTGCTCAGCCTATGGTATCGTTTGGTTCAAGATTCCATCCATTTCGGTGAGTAAGGCTCCCTGCTAAATGGAGGACCTTCGTCAGGACACAAAGATCAGCAGAAGTCTTGGTTTGAGGTGATGAAAGCTCTTTTGAGTTAAAAAGGCCATCTGTTGCCTTGGCTAACTGTCCCATGCAAAGCAGTCTTATTTTCAGCATTGCTGATCCAGGCTTGCAAACAAAAGCTCTGCCTTCTCCTAACTTCTAGTCACAGATATATGTGATTCTTGCTGTGGTGGGACAAAGTAATACATGCTCTGACTCCTTGTCTTTGTTCACATCGCAGATAAACATATCTGTTGAGGTCTGTGTGGTGCCATTAGTAATGGATTTTGTCCTTTGTTGGATGATTTTGCTTTTGATAGCCTTGGAACAGTGTTGAAGTGCCACCCAGTGTTTCTAAGCATAAGGCTGCCATGATGGTGCTATGGGAAAAAAAATCAGGCACATTAGATCTACCTCATTCAGGCTAAGTGCCCAGGCTACAGCAATGTGCATTCAATAAGGGGTCTATAAACAGATCTCTGTGTCTCTCCCTGCCACTCAAAAGGCTGTGTATTCATTGGCTAAGGGACATGCAGTGACCAGTCTTCTGGACCCTGGTCTACAAGTGCTTGTCGGTCAAGTCAGTAAGCATAGCCACGGTAGAATGCAAGTGTCTTTCACATGGAGATCTGCTGCCTCCTACCCACCATGGAGAGTCTGAGGGTCAGTAGCTCTGTGAAGTCAAGGACCTGGCACTCTGCTGGGGCCACTTGTCCTTCCGGGACAGCTTGGTTGGTGGCCTTTCAAACAAGCACCTCTTTATTGTAGGCCATTGTGATCACAATGGCGTTTGTCTGCGATCAGATGCTGTGCCTTCGCTCAGTGCTGCATTCTTGGTGGATGCTGGCCATGCTGACTTAGGTCCCTCATGCTGTCACCTTCGCGGGGGTAGATACTCTGCTTGTCTAGGCAATCTCAAATGGCAGCATGTGACCTTCCAAGCTGGACAACAAAGAGATTTTCATTTCCCGGAGACTTACAGCTCAACCATGCTTGCCTTGGCTTAGTCACACTGCCGGGTGACCTTCAGGCCGAGGACTGCTTGGAAGGTCTGAGTGTGGAAGCCTCCCCCCACCCCAAACAATATGAGTCCCATGTGCCAGCTTTACTCAATACCCGGCTTTGCTATCGGTCCCATTCAAAGCCTGTAGGAGTCGAAAATACAATGCACGATGGGCAGGACTCTAAGCTACTTTTGGGAATGTGCCGGATGAGCCAGCGCATAGCACAGTAGATGACGTCTGTCCACGGGTCGCTCCTAGGCTGCTCTGGCTGGCTGGCTCCCACACTGTTGACCCTGCAGGGCCACCCCCTGCTTCCTTTCTCTGCTGCATCTGGAGTAGAGAGTAGAAGGGTGTGGGGACTGGGTGAGCTGGTGGCTTCTCACCCCACTCTTGTGTCTGGAAGTGGGTGGCAGTTCCCCTGAGGAAGACCTCCTCCATCTGGCCTTTCCCGGTGCAGCTGCTCCTGAGGCTGTTTGTGGAAGTCCCCAAGGAGGTGGCAGAAGGGTGAGTAAAGTCACACCCCCATGCAACATGGCATCATGACTGCCCTGCAGGAATGTCATAAGGTAAGGGAGAATGTGGCAGACACACACAGACAGGGTTACTGAGACGGGCAGTGCAACCTTTAGGGGAACGGCCAGACTGGAAGGATTCTTTTCCTCTAAAAGAGAGAATAAAAATTTCTGCCTCTGTGTTATCTGAGCGTGCATTTCTCAGCTGTCACCTTAGTAACCACCAGGAAGGTGATGGATGAGAAAAATGGCCTTCCTTCACAAGTTACCTAGGTAACTGCTGCCCTTTCAGGAGCTTGGGGACACTGCAGTGCAGGGACACTTGGATTTGAGCTCCAGTTCTGTTGTGGTTTCATGTCTGCTCCTGTTTTCTTGTATATTTAATGGCCTGCACAGAGGCAACTTCACAGGCTCGTGGCAGCGGTGTGCGTCAAGTTCGGACACTTGGGCAGCCTCCCTCATCTTCAACACATGTTCGCCTTTGGGTTTGTGCTTGCCTCACAGTCAGAATGTATTGGGAGGGGTAGGCCCAGAGAGCAAGCCGGCAGGGCAGGGACCCTACTGATCCTGTTTGTCACCCATTCCCCACTGTGAGGGGCAGTTCTCACTTTCCTGGATGGCAGGGGTGAGGTGGAAGGCAGGGGTGAGGTGGAAGCATGGCAGGGGTGAGGTGGAAGCACAGCAGGGGTGAGGTGGAAGCATGGCAGGTGTGAGGTGGAAGCACTGCAGGGGTGAGGTGGAAGCACGGCAGGGGTGAGGTGGAAGCACTGCAGGGGTGAGGTGGAAGCACGGCAGGGGTGAGGTGGAAGCACAGCAGGGGCGAGGTGGAAGCACTGCAGGGGTGAGGTGGAAGCATGGCAGGGGTGAGGTGGAAGCACTGCAGGGGTGAGGTGGAAGCACGGCAGGGGTGAGGTGGAAGCACGGCAGGGGTGAGGTGGAAGCACGGCAGGGGTGAGGTGGAAGCACAGCAGGGGTGCGGTGGAAGCACTGCAGGGGTGAGGTGGAAGCATGGCAGGGGTGAGGTGGAAGCACTGCAGGGGTGAGGTGGAAGCATGGCAGGGGTGAGGTGGAAGCACTGCAGGGGTGAGGTGGAAGCATGGCAGGGGTGAGGTGGAAGCACTGCAGGGGTGAGGTGGAAGCATGGCAGGGGTGAGGTGGAAGCACAGCAGGGGTGAGGTGGAAGCATGGCAGGGGTGAGGTGGAAGCACTGCAGGGGTGAGGTGGAAGCATGGCAGGGGTGAGGTGGAAGCACTGCAGGGGTGAGGTGGAAGCATGGCAGGGGTGAGGTGGAAGCACAGCAGGGGCGCGGTGGAAGCACTGCAGGGGTGAGGTGGAAGCATGGCAGGGGTGAGGTGGAAGCACTGCAGGGGTGAGGTGGAAGCACAGCAGGGGTGAGGTGGAAGCATGGCAGGGGTGAGGTGGAAGCACTGCAGGGGTGAGGTGGAAGCACAGCAGGGGTGAGGTGGAAGCATGGCAGGGGTGAGGTGGAAGCACAGCAGGGGTGAGGTGGAAGCATGGCAGGGGTGAGGTGGAAGCACAGCAGGGGTGAGGTGGAAGACTCTGCTGTGGACCTTAGCTTGGGCTCCTGCTGTGGGTTGCTCTGCATAGGCTCTAAGGAGTCAGAACAAGGCAGCACCCTGGAGGAAGGTGTCAGTGGTGTCAGAGTAACACAATGTGGCGTTTTAACTGAAAGAGGCTGAGGAAAGGGCTAGCTGGACCAGCATGCGGCTGGTGTTGTCTTCAGGGAAGCAGAACTTGGTAACTCAGTCTGCGTGGTACCAGTTTTGAAGATAAGGAAGATGCAAGAATGAGGTGGTGATGGAGTCTTATACCAAGATCCCAGACAGCTGCTGAGGTCGGGCTACATGCCAGGGGAGGAGGCTGATATCTGAGCAACAGTCCCTAGCTCTGCTTCTCTGACTACACTGGACTGTGTGACAAAGAGGAGTTAGGGCTGCTTATAAGGTGATCTTGGGAGGAGCCATCCCAGTAATTAGCATCATCTGAAAGCCAAATGTCTCCCCGCAAGAAAGAGAAAAACAAAACAGGGTGAGCATCAGAGAAATGTTGCAGCTTTGAAGGCAGAAGAGGTCAGAAAGTGTAAAGAGCTGCCAGCAGCCACCCCTTAAGGGGGTGGGGAGCAAAGATGTCCTCCTGTTGCCTGTAGGAGGAAGATGCATGACACCTTGACCTTGGTCCCTGAAGGACTAACCCTGGGGCTGCACAGAAATTGCTTTGTACTCTAAGCTAATGAGTCCCTACTGGAGTCTTAGAGCAGCAATAAGAAGTGATGTGTGAGCCGGTCCAGGTGTAGTTACACGGACTCCTTACTCCCTGGGCCGCAGGGTCCGCCCATAAGCTGTGCCGTGCGATCTGCAGGGAATTGGTCCCACGATCCCGATGAATACCTAAGTCTGCCGATCTCATCAAACGGCACATACCGATAAGTGAAGACTTTCATGGGACATGCCCCTTGGGCTAGTGTCCAGATATAAGTGAGTATATACCATTTGAGTCTTTCTGCTTCTGGGTTATCTCTCTCGTTATGATCATTTCTAGTTCAATCCATTTGTCCACAAATTCAGGAATTCCTTGTTTTTAATAGCTGAGTAGTATTCCATAGTGTAACTGTACCACAGTTTCTTTATCCAATCTTCTACTGAGGGACAGGACATTCTTCACAGTTGAGTGGAGAGCGGGGACTGACTTTCACAGGAACTCTGGTGCCCCATATTTGACCACGTCCCCTGGATGGGGAGGCCTGGTGGCACTCAGAGGAAGGATAGCAGGTTACCAAGAAGAGACTTGATACCCTATGAGCATATACAGGGGGAAGAGGTCTCCCTCAGTCACAGATATAGGGGAGGGGAGTAGGGGGAAAGCGGGAGGGAGGGAGGAATGGGAGGATACAAGGGATGGGATAACTATTGAGATGTAATAAGAATGAATTAATAAAAATAAAACCCAGCACATACCGGCTTACAGTCCACACACACGCCCTCCTCTACTAAAGTCATTTCTAATTTGTCTGTGACACCAAATGTGATCTAAGTGTCATATAAATTATAGCTGAGCTGGTTGTTTAGGGGACAAGGACAAGGAAAAGAACCTGTTCGTGATCAGCACAGAGTTTCCCCAGTGTCTTTAAGTCTGGTCAAATTTGTGGGTATGGATTCTTGAGTATGCAGGACTGACCCCACTCACCTCAGCTAAAGAGGCCTTCTTGGCAGTTCCTTAGTCTGCTCTTGGAGTGCATTTCATCCTTCGTTGGAGCTGTCCTCTGGGGTGACTTGGTTCCTCTTGCTGCTTTGATTCTTCAACGTTTGTGGGTGGTTTAAAGTGGAACATTTTCCCTAACCAATGTGTGCTTCCCTCATCCTTCCTTTTTCTCCCTGGTGCACATCAACCACCAGCACACCTCATCTTTCTGCCTGCTTCCTTATTGCTTATTTTCCTCACTTACATGACAAAATATGCATCAAAAGAGACTTAAGAAAGGAAAGGCAATGTATATGTGTGTAATAATATAAATGTATGTGTAAAAAATAAGACTTTTTAAATTTATTTTAAAAAAGAAAGGAAAGGCTCCTTTTGCAGAAGAGTCCCCCTCCCCCCCCCCAACTTCTTTTGCTCATCCCAGAGGACCATGAATACAACGTTGTATCAAGTATGTAGCAAGGATCCCCATCAGGTTGGCAGGCAGCCAAGGTAGACAGGAACTGTGCAGCGTGACAGCCCAGTGCAGGCATTGAGTTGGGTTGGAAAGGATCGAAAAAACAAGCAACCGCTTTTTATGAAGGTGTGCAGTTTGAAAACATGTGGCTATTACCATGGACCCAGGGTTCCTCGGGATATGCAGCGCTATGGCATGGCATAGTAGGCTGAATCAGGCAGTTGGAGGAGGGGCTGCTGAATCCAGGATGAGGAACAGGAAGCAGAGAGGGAAAAGAACATGGCACATGGGCTGTGAGCAATGCTGCGAACACGCTGGCTAGCCCTAAGTGCCACCCTGACCTAGGACTGACACAGTATAGGTTCATTTTTGGAGACCACGCATACAGTGAATGGAGGGGGCCGTGGGTGGCGCTGATGTCTGTAGCAGGTGGGTGACGGTGCAGCGCCAGGGAACCCTAGCAGGAGTCAAAGAGAAGGAGTTCTGAGACAGACAGAGGTGTGGCAGGGGCTCCCAAGGGAGGCAGTAAGGCATCTATTCAACTAGAAGGCTGGAGGCCAGGGAAAGCAGGTGCCGCCCAGGAGGTTGGATTAGCAAAGACCAGGTGTGCTGGGCAAGTCCACACCTTGTCACTTAAAATGCAAACTTGTGGGTCCCAGAATGGAGGCCTTGCACTAGTGACTGGGTGGATGGAGGTGCCTGGTATCAGGTGTGGCAGGACTGGAGTATGCTGTCATCCTACCTGGCGACCTAAAGTACCAATAACGATAACATCACTGCTCATAGGATCCTCTGAGAGCTTGGTCAGGAAGGTGTATTTATATCTGCCCCATAGAACAGGAGATGGAGGCTCATGGGAACAGTAATGAGACATCATAGGCAGGGTCAAGGATGAAACAGGGCTGGGAGCTGGGTTCATCTGAGGATTCTGGCCTCTTCTGCGTATGCCTGGCCCTTTTTGTGAGTCTGTGGCTCTCCTTCGGGATCATGCCAGCCCTCTTCCCGTTAGCTGCAAGTTGCCCTGCCTCTGCTTAGTGGATCCCTATGTGCACACACTGAGCTCTGTTAGCAAAGGCCCATTTCTGCAGGGTTGCAGCCGGGGTGGGAGCTCACTGCTCCTGGCTCTATAGATTGGGGGTGGGGGCAGGAATCGCTCGACCACCTCAGGATTTGGTCAGCTATAAAAATCTCCGGCATCAGCTCGGGGCGGATTCAGGAACCGAAACGTCTTCTTGTTCTGTTCTTGTAGTATTGGATTGTACAATTATAGCGCCTCAGAAGTTTCCTAATGTGCCACAAGATGTCAAGCTGTGGCATCAAGATTAATTCCTTCTTTAATGACCAAGCCTGACTTTGACCTTGGAGGCTGTTGTGTTTCCAGAGCACGCTGCTCTCCCTTCAGCCTTGCTTCTGCGCTTCGGAAATTAACTCTTTGTTCTCAATCAGATAGTTCTCCAAAGGCTTTTTTTTTTGAAGTCTCTCTATCCCTAGGTGGCATATTTTAGAGAGCCATAGAGACAGGGTTGAGTGGAGCTCAGGGAGGAGTGTGGGGGTGGGGTGGGAGAGTGGAAGATGCTAGAGCAACTGGTGAGGCCTGGTATTCACTTAATGCCTATCTGCCTTGTTACCATTCCCGTGGCATCCCTGTTGCTGCCTGTGGGTGTGTGTCTGGGGTTTGGATTTTGTTGGAGAGGACTGGCAGGGCTGGGGAGGGGTGGGTAAGGTAAGGTGGGTGGGTAAGATACCTAGCTCACTGTGCCAATGCAGCCCGCATTGCTTTAAGACAGCAGTTCCCTCCCTGTGGGTCTTGACCCCTGGGGGCAGGGGACTATCGAATGATCCTTTCACAGGGGTCGCCTAGGACCATTGGAAAACACAGATATTTATGCCATAATTTGTATCATTAGCAAAGTTACAGTTACGAAGTCGCAACAAAAATGATTTTTCTGGTTGGGAGTCACCACAACACGAGGAACTGTATGAAAGGGTTGCAGCATTTTGGAAGGTTGAGATCCACTGCTGTAGGATGACAAGCAGTACCCAGCAGGAAGTAAACAGCTCCCAGGGTTCTGGAAGCTTTAAGGAGGAGCATATCTCCCTGGAGGGCAGGGAGTGACCTCTGATCTGGGCCTCGGAGGATGGGGGTAAGGAAGAAGAATGAAGAGAACAGAGGTGAGGAGCACACAGAACAGGTTGGAGGTGTAGTGGGGGGGTAGGCCATGGAGGGAGGTGGCATCATCATGTGTTAACATCTCACAGTGTTCTGTATCTTCTGTGGATGAAGCTGTGTGTGCTCACCTGTTAACTGGGCAGTGCCCTTTGCCAGACAGCTTTTCTCCTTCGAGTGGTGCCTCACGTCTTTACTCCTCCCGTGACCTCCCTGTTGAAGCTGTCCAGAGTGCAGCCCACCTTTGTTACTCATGGATTCCAGCTCGGTGAACTTACCTTCTTGCTAAGACGTGTCTGTAGGCCATGGTTAGTGCTGTGCCCTTTGGTGGCCACCACAGACACATGTAGTGGCGCAGCCTGGGACCCCCGGGGTGCACTAATTGCTTCTTTCATGGCCACTGCAGAACCTGTGACATAACCAGCTTACCAGGAAGGGGCACTTATCTTCCTCATGGTTTCAGAGGGTACCCAGAGTAGCTTACATGCAATCAAGTTGTTGGTCACAGGGATTCCATGGAGAGCCCCAAACAACCCAGGTTGTTCCCAAGAAAATGGATTGTTCTCTACAACCTGACAGCAAGGCCCCACTGCTGAAGACAACACCTACACAACTCACTGGGCACGGAGAGGTTGAGCTGGTGCCTACATGGCACCTTCACCCTGTGTTCTAGTGTCTTTGATGTGAGAAGGTGCTCTACAGGCTGCCAAAGGACAAATGTAAACACTGGACCAGCCACAAAACCTCTGATATACAATTCTGTCCTGCTTGCAAAATATGCTAGGGCAATGGTGGCACAAAGCTTGTGGGAGTAACCAACCAAAACCTGATTTGACTTAAGGCCCACTCAGCACTTGTCAGATGGCCAAGAACCACACACTAGATAGCTCAGAGACTTTGGGTAAACCTATTGATGCTTATTTTTTAAACTCCATTTTATTTGGGGATATTAAAACCTCTACCTCCCTTCCACCAACCTCTTAGCCCTGGATATGAAGAAGAAAGTTAGTGGGGAGATGGGGTGCAGACCCCTTTATTTCTCTTGGCTATTTAGGGACAATTGGGTTCTTTTGGGGCAATACCAATCTCTGTCAACAGCAAACACAGCAGGCAGTCTCCTCTGAGCTGCTGCATTGAAACGTTTCTCTTCATCTGCCGCACCATCCGTCTCTGGTCTCTCCAAACTGTGACATGCCTCATGACACCAAGGCACACCACTATTTCTCTCTCTGTGGTCTCCTATTTATCTTCCTCGGAGTCCTAGACTATGCCCCACTCGATTCAGCATAAGACAAGCCATTACCAGCTACCAAAGACCACACCTCTCATGAGACAGTTATCAGGTGTGGGCAAACTAAATCCCAAACTAAGATTCCAGACTAGGGATTAAAACAAAAACATATTTACATAATCTAACTGAGTTTATAAAGAAACCAAAACTTCCATTACAAAAAGCAGATACTATTGGTCTTAAAAGTAGTGATAAAATGACCCCTGGTGCTATCCTGGTATACTCACAGATCAGTGCCCCGTTTAGTCATCACCAGAGAAGCTTCTTCCTGCAGCAGACAGGAAGAAATACAAATACCAATACCCACAGCCAGGCATTACCATTACACAACACACACACACACACACACACACACACACAGAGAGAGAGAGAGAGAGAGAGAGAGAGAGAGAGAGAGAGAGAGAGAGAGAGAGAGACAGAGACAGAGACAGAGACAGAGACAGAGACAGAGAGACAGAGAGACAGAGAGAGACAGACAGAGAGAGATACCTTGTAACACACAACTCTAAATGTGATGTCTCCATCAAATCCCTCCTCTCAGAGCTCAGGGAACCTGGTAGGAAAGGAGAAGAGGAGGCAGAAAGAGCATAAGAGCTGGAGGGATAGAGGATGCCAGGAGAACAAGGCTCTCTAAGTCAGCTGAGCTCACAGAGTCTAAAACAGAAAGCACAGGGCCTACACAGGTCTGCCCCAGGTCCTCTGTGTGTATAGTATAGCTTTAAGTTTAGTATTTTTGTGGGTCTCCTGAGTGTGTGAAGGAGTGGATCTCTGATTCTTGGGCTTTTTCTTGGGACTGTCTTTCTCCTGTTGATTTGACTTATCCAACCTTGATGTGATGGGTTTTGTTTTTATCTTATTACATTTTATTTTGTTAATAAACATTTTTAATAGTTTAAAAATTTATGCACACACACATTCATGTGTGCATATGTGTGCACATACATGTATGTGTGTGTGCACATGAGTGTGTATGTATGTGCTGTGAGTGTGTGGATATGTGTGCATGTGTGTACATGTATGTGCACGCGTGCATGCTCATGAATGAAGATCAGGGGACAACCTCAGGTGGCATCCTCTGAAACACTGTTCACTTTTCTCCAAGCAGGAGTCTTACTGGCCTGAAGTGCACCAATTAGGCCCTAAGGATCCATCCTCCTGTATCTGTCTCTACCTCCCAAGTGTTGGGATTACAAGTGCATGCTACCACACCTGATGGGTTTTTTTTTACCTGGGTTCTGGGGATCAAACTCAGGTCCTCATGCTCTCCTGACCACTGAGACATGTCTCTAGCCCCATGGTCAGTATTCTTGCCCATGAACAGGGACACTAAGAACACCATCCTTCATGGCTGTTTTGCCATATAAAATACTGGAGACTTGCTATGGAAAGAGCTAGCCAAAGTCAGCTCTTGCTATGTGGATGGTGGCACATGAGGACATTGAGGGATATTAGATGGGTGGACACGGGGATGTGAAACATCCCATTAGCCAGAACTTAGCCTTTTGGTGTCATTTAGGCAAAAGCAGCATTTCTGGGCACCCTGTGCTAGCACATGGTATATTGTCTTACACAGAGATCTGTGTATGTAATTCCCATCTTGGATGGGGGTTGGCATTTGGGATGGGTCCTTTGGAGACAAGGCAGGATAAAGCAGACTATCTTCAGGGTCACATGCACATCTGAGGGTTTGGAGGTAACTTCCTAGTGAATGGTAGGAGACAGGCAGAACTCCCGCCAGGGGACTCAGACCTTTTCAGACTGTCATAGAAGTCTCCCCTGAAGAGAAAATCTTCAGGAATCGCAAACTGTTGCCAAGCTCATCCCAGCACACTGCCCCGTTGGTGTTTTCCTCTGTCTGCCCTGCTGATGGGAAGCCAAGGCTAAGAGAGGTGGCCCTGCCTCCTCAGTTATGCAGGACAGGGCCTGGGCTCCATCTAAGTACTTACGGCGGGTTCCCCCTCAACATTTGCCTCTGTCCTGAGCAATGGAGAAGCTCTGCAAACCCTTTCCTTCTGAGCCCTCTGTGTGAGGCCAAGAGAGCTGCACACAGGGACTGCCTCACATGCAGAGCAGAGGCTGGGCCAAGCCTCATAGGAGTTTACCACATGAGGCTGAACTGTGTTGTTCAGGCCCACCTCAAACCTCCAGCCACTGGGAGTAGGCTCTGGATTGGGGCTTCTCCACCCTACATCCTCCCTCCATTGGATGTGTGGTCATAAGCCCAAGAGGGTAGAAGAGGTAAAGGATGGAATTGTTGGGGTGCAGGATCCCCTTGTCCCCTGGGAAGCCCATAGTCCTTGTACCTCTGTCTGAGTGAGAAACAACGTTCATTGCTGGTGGTCAGTTAAGCCCTGAGGTCTGTTTGTTACTGATTCCTGACCTGCATGAATTGATGGGCCTTGTGCTGGTTAGTGTTTTTTTTTTGCTTTTTTGTTTTTTTGGGTTTTTTTTTGTTTTTGTCAACTTGACACAACCTAAGGGTCATCTGAGAAGCAGAAACCTCAACTGAGGAAATGGCCACCATCAGATTAGCTCAGCTCACTGTGTGCTCTGCCACTCCAGTGCAAGTGGTCCTGGCTTGTATAAGAAATTAGGCTAAGCAAGCCAGGAGTAGGAAGCAGGAAGCAGTGTTCCTCCCTTGTCTCTGTTTCTTTTGCCTTGAGCTGCTGCCCTGGGTTCCTGTGCTAGAACCTGTAAACGGAAACAAGCTCTTTCCTCCTCAGGTGGCTTTTGGCCGTGGAGTTTACCGCAGAAACAGGAAGCAAACTAGGACAAATCCACCGAAAGACTGGAACATCCTGATCTGCAGATACAGATCTCCGGGGACCTTCCCGATGGGGCTCTGCAGCAGACTGTGCTGCAGAGTCACGTCACTCTCAGTCTGTCAAGGACTTCTGAAGCTCCCTGAGCATTCCCTTCTTTTCTTTAAAAAAAAACTTTTTATTGATTCTTTGTTAATTTCACATCATGCAACCCAATCCCGCTTACTCCCCATCCCTCCTCAACTACCCTCCACCCTTTAAACCTCTCCCCCCAACACAACAAAACAAAACGAAATTTGGTCATGGAAGCTGTAGTGTGTCACAGTGTGTCCCACAGTATACCCTTTCGTGCACAGTTTTACTTGCAAATGTTCATTGTAGTGAGTCATTGGCCTGGTATGAGACCTCCGGCTTTTTGCTACACTGTCAATACTGGGTCCTCACCTGGACTCCTTTCAGATATCCTGTTGTTTCCCTGTGTCATGGAGATCCTGCAGCTTTGGTTCTGCAGCTCCAGCAGTTCATAGATGGGGGAGATGCTGGCCTGGGTGGTAGTTGAGTTGTTTAGCCTGCTAGCTTTCCTGTGCCTGTGCCACCAGGCCAGCTCTCCTGCTTTTTCCCAGGTGAGGGGCAGGGACAGCTCTTCTGCCTGTGAAAGCTAACAAAGGGTAGGACTGCACCCCTCACCCTATGCCATCTGGGCCAGCTCCCACTATCCCAAGTGCTGAAGCTAGTGGGGGGCAGGACCAGCTCTCCCACACCATCCCAGCAATGGGTGGGGCCAATTTCCCAGCAACCAGGCCACTAGGGCCAGCCAGCTCTTTTACACTGCCCAGTGGGGGAGGCAGGGCTAGTTTTCTTGCTTGCCATAATCTGGGAGGGGGGCATCTCTTTGGCATGACCTCATTGGTCATTGCATGGCCAATGAAGGGGTGGTGCCAACTCTCCTGCTCTCATGCCAGTAGGCATGTACCCATGCCACCAGGGCCAGCTCTCTCAAGCTGCTCAGGCAGGGGGCAGGGACAGACCTCCACAATGTCACAGGCAGTGAGGGATGGAGCCAGCTCTGTGCAGCCTTTGGACATCATATGGCCCCAGGAGGCAGCTCAGACAGGAGAATCCCACATGGCCTTTAGTGGTAACAAAGTCACGGACATCAACAGAGTCCCCTGACACTTCAGGGCCATGGGCTCAGACATGGCCCTTGCTACGGGCATAGGCCAGGACCTCACCACAGCCTCAGGTGTAAGAGTAGACTATTCATATCAGGCTACTCCTCACTACCCTCATGTTTCCGGTTCCTCCTCTCTTCATAGTACACAAGCCATTTAGTTTCTCTTTCTCTTCCATCTCTCCACCACATACGTGCTCATCATAAGGAGCCTGCCTCCCACTGCCACTGGGAGGTGGGCATGCCTCTGGGTGTCTTCCAGGTGCATTTCTTAATCCACCATTTTGCATCCTGGGGCCTCTAGATAGCACTCCTCGGGGTCAGTTAACTCATGAATTAATGAGCATGGTAATTACCACTGATTAGTATATCCATTAACACTGTAGGTCTAATGGCTCGTATTGCTGGGCTAGGCTATCTTAGGAGTGCTTGCAGAAGCCCTAATTTTCAGTGGACAGCGGAGCACTGCAGTGTTCAGGGCCAGAGAGGCAGCGGAGAGGGGATGTTCTCATCCTTAGGCTCGGCATTCTGTAGCATGCCAGCCAGTTAGCATTGGTACACATCTGGAACGTGCACCTGTGCGGAGGCCTGCAGCAACCCAGGGAATTCTTCATTCTATTCCAGGCTGTTCTTGGTGGCAGAGCCTTTATTCTATGCCAGTGCTGCTGATCCAGAGAGGGGACGGTCTTCATTTGGATACTCAGCTTCATCCCTGAGCTGGCCATAACAATGCCTTCCAGAAGTGACATGTTGAAATGATGAGCCAGCATGTAGTCCCATCTCTGCTGCTGGGCTTCCGGGGAGCCCTTCCCTCAGAGAGATGGGCAAGTGGGAAGCCATGGCTCACAGCCCACAACTCCCAAGGGGTAGCACTGCCACTTCAATCTCCACGTGGCAAACAGGTGGTCATTCTCCATGTGGCAAACAGGTGCTCAGCATGATCGAGTCCCTTACCCCCGCCGAGGGGCAATTGACAAGTGAGTGAACAGACAGTTGCAGCTGCTGTCGAGAGATACTGAGAGCATGGAAAGAGGGCATGCACTGTAGCCTGGAGGTAAGTGGGTGGCACAGCCCAGAGGATGTCCAGGGACATGTCAGTAGATGAAGTGGGTGGCCAGTGCAGGCTCTCTTCTGTGGATAGAGCACACTGGATGGTTGTGAGTGGGTAGAGAGGAAGTGAGGGTCTGGAGGTACCTGTGTCTACCTGTTAAGAGTCTCTACCAACTTGTTCACAGCCCAAGATTGAGGGGTGGCAGGCCAGATCACCTGAACACCTGAACACCTGAAAGAGAAACAATCCCACCTTGGATTGTAGGTGGCGTGGTCCCCCATGTCTGTGGTGTGCTAAGCTCTT
This sequence comes from Acomys minous, assembly GCF_964271855.1. Classification (NCBI taxonomy): domain Eukaryota; kingdom Metazoa; phylum Chordata; class Mammalia; order Rodentia; family Muridae; genus Acomys; species Acomys minous. The sequence continues at coordinate 42,501,893 of NC_140487.1, forward strand.
CTTGGTAGGACACTAGCTGCACTGGAGAAGGCCCATTCAGATGCCCTCATTCTGACTTAATTGTCCTGTGATGAGCCTGCTTCTTCACACAGCGATGTACGATGCTTAACAACAGGGTTGTCCTGGTGATCATGCATGGTCTCTCTATAACATATATACATATATATGTGAGATCAGGTGTATTCCATGATCAGGAGGGAGCTTCTCTCCCATCTCTTTCCTCCTGTCTAAATACCAGCTTTCCAAATTTGAGCCGCGCCCCATCAGAACACAATAGTGGCAGGAAAAAAAAAACCCCAAACCCAGCAAATCTTAAGGTACTCTTAAAAAGCAGAGTTCAGAGAATGAGTAACCATCATCCATATTACACTCGTCTCCCATGGGTCAGGCACCATTTCAGAAGAGGTACAAGGCGAGCTCGGGGAGGGCTATGGTGAAATGCTGGCTCCTGGACAGGACAGGGCCGTTGCAATCGTGGACTCATGGTGACTGCAGGTGCCTGCACAGGATCGCATGAGACCAAGCCAGTCAACATCCCAGTGTGGTTAGGGGAGGGACTTAGGGAGTCTCACTCTTAGATGAGGAGCTTTGGCTGTTGGAGACTGCTAGAAGCGGCTGTCAGCTGTCTTCAGGAAGCGGCTCCTGTGGGGTTGTTTGCCATACTCCAGTGGACGGCTCCACCCCCATGCACATAATATAAGGACTGCGGTGACTGCACTCCATGGGCTCTGTGACAGGGGAGTCTGGGAGGAGTTGGAGAGGGCAGGAGGGCTTAATATGATCAAAATACTTGGCATACATGAATGAAATTCTCAAATGAATGACACGATATATTTGACAAACATTACCTGTCAATAGGTCCTGGTGGGTTTGAGTTGCATCGAGGAGGCATTTAGTGGCCTTGCTGCCCTTGTACTGTGCGTACTAGAGACGGTGGAGGTAGAAGACGTGGTGGGTTATTGATATTTGGGTCTTTCATGGGTCTAACATTTGGGAGTTAAGGACTGGTAGAGGTGTTGGAGTCAGGACCACCAGGCTTCCTTGTCCCCAGGGCAGCCTCTGTCTGTGACTCACCTGAGTAGCCTTAGTGCTGGTCATGAAGTAGCCAAACCAGATTTCCCCTCTCAGAGCCTTGCTGGGTTCCCCTGCTCTTGTTGGGGGCAGGGGGCAGCCTTCCCTCAGAAGCCTTGAGGTTCCTTTCTTCCACAGACATCCCTGGGTCCCACCCCTCATTGGGTGAGCTCCCTGGTTCTTGAACATTGGGGAAGGTTCTCTTTCCCCCTAGCCCTGGCCAAAAATGCTGGCTGGTGCTGATGAATTTGCTAGGCTGCCTCTGAGCCACTCAGAGGGAGTTACAGCCTAGTTCAACGGGTAATTGTGTGCCACCTCCTCCAGTCCTTATCTCTCTAGTGTGGGACACACCTCCCACATTTCTGATGGCCTAGCAGGTGCTTGTTGGGCATGGGTGGGGAGGGCTGGGCAAGCTGGACAGGAAACTGCTCTTTCACAAACCTGTGTGACTTGTCACTAGTGTGCTTGCTTGGGAAGCCTCAGGAAGAGCACAACACAACGCTTAGCTTTTTAATGGGACACGATTAAATGTTAATGGCCAGTGACCTCACAGGATGACTGCCGTGCTTGCCGTTTATTCACCCGTGCCTGTGTGTACCTTCTGGGCACCAGAAAATTACATAATTAAGTATAGATTACCACGGACACGTCACCACACAGTGTTATTCCCGGGAGAGTTAATTGGCAAGCTTTGTGCTCCTGTGCGCGTCTCATCAGAGCACCTCCGATCGCTTTACAAATAGCATCTCCTTAATCCTTTGCAACAGCCCTACACACAGCCCGATTTTAATGGATTAAAAACCACAACCTGAAGCCATTCCGTGTGCAGATGAGCAGCGCTCCGTCCTCCCTCTGCCGCAAAGGCCAAAAGGCAGGTGTCCCCCCGCCCCCCCCAACTGTCCTGCCTAGAACTACTACAGGAGCTCATTTCCAGAGTTCAGGTGGAGTGGCTATGGTTGCTGACACCCAGGTCCTCAAGGCCAGGCACTTCTGTGGTGGCTTCTGATTATTGTCTGTCTATCTGTGACTTTGTGGAGCTATGAGTCATGGCATTGACTGTGATGGATGCATGCACCAGTTGTGTTGGATGGGGCTGCTCAGTGCCGTCCTCTCTGATATCAAGGTCAGTGGCAGGTGAGGTTGTGGATAGATCTGCACCAGGGCCCAGAGCCAGCGTCTGGACGCCTTTGGAAGGTGAATTTGGCTAGGGTGTCTGGCATTATTTCTGGCTTCTGTGTTTCATGTTTGTGAGCTTCATCTCTTATAAGAGTCCTATAGAATACCTGACGTCATCTAGTCCTGTAAAATGGACACCAGTCTGGCGACAGGAGATGGTTTTCACATGTCACAGGACCTGCACTTATGAGAATGATGAGTCCCACAGGTGCCAGCTTCAGCCCAGCTCCAGAAGGGTATCTTTAACATCCAGATTTGAAAACACTGCAACAAAGAGAAAGCAGCCACTCCTGAAGAAACAGCCTCCTCCTTGAGGTTATTAAAATGCCGTGTGACTCAGAATTTCAATTCCCAAGGAACATCCCAGCTTGGTTTAAGCAAGCGTGGTGATGCTCACACCCTGTCCTAGCCCTGCAGTTCTGTCTGTCTTAAATTGGTTCTTGCAGGGTGCTCAACATCACAGAAGGTCAGAAGGGGGACGGCCTGCTGGCAGCTGACCAGAACATCTCCACAGCCCTATCTGCCTTGGAGCTGTCCCCTCGTCCCCAGCACCAAGGATGACAGCCACAGAGATATCATAGTACCTGCTGCTCAGTTGTTTCCCGCAAGGCAGATTTATCACCAAGTAGTTCTTGTTATTTTCCTCAGCTTACTAGTCAGCAGAGTGGGCGGAGCCAAGCCTGTGACCTTGGTCAGCCCTGGGAAGCCACAGCACGTGCAGTTATCACGCCTTTGCAGTGTCAGCTGGATGCCACCGGAAGGCAGCAAACGCATCAGGTGTTTGTTTAGTGGGTAACTCATGGTGGGGGCTCTTGAAGAAACAAATTACCTAATTAATTGGGGGAAATTGACTTTGTGAGTTTAAGAAATTAGAAAGTTACCCACAACAGAATGTCTACAGACTTCCAGGATGGAGGTGAGGAGTGCCTGGAAGGAGCGGCCTGAGGCAGGGCCAGCTGTGTTTGGAGAGGCGCTTGCATTCCTGCTTCCGGCACCAGGCAATTTTGTTGAGACTGTCTTTCAGGTGTGTGTGATGCTGTGGGGGTGGGGGATGGGGTGGGAGAGAGCTGGGAAGGGCTCAGGCTTGGAGATGATAGCAATTAGGGGGACCTGCCTGCCGTGTGTGTGTGTGTGTGTGTGTGTGTGTGTGTGTGTGTGTGTGTGTGTGTGTGTGTGTCTGTGTGTCTGTGTTTTCCATTTTGGGTAATAGACTGGAGCATTTAGCACATCAAGGGAATGTGTCTGTTAGCCAAGGCTTCTGTCTCTGCATCGTTTTTCTATTAAGCTTTTGGCAGAATTAAAGAGATCTATTATCTACCAGAAGTATCATGTATCAGGTACATCTACTAGAGTACCATTGCAGAATGGTCCAAAACTGAAAAGGCAAACTTACAACTTCAGATGGTTCTTAAGCCTTGATAAATTGGGCTTTAAATAAAGGTCATCTTGGGGCACTAGCTCTCTCTCAGAGGCCTTGGGTTTGGTTCCCAGCTCCCACATGGCAGCTCGCCATCATCAATACCTCTAGTGCTAGGGGATCTGATGCCTTTTCCGAACTCCAGGGACACTAGGCATGCATCACACACACACACACACACACACACACACACACACACACACACACACCCTAAACACTCATAAAATAAAATACATAAGAAATGTCATCTCTTATTTTTCTTCTTAAGACCGTGTCTTACTCTGTAGCCCAGGCTGTCCTTGAACTCATGGCAATCCTTCTACCTCAACCTCCCAAGTGCTGCGGTTATGAGTGTGAGCCACCACGCCTAGTTAGAAAACTCCATGTCTCTCACACTTGCTGCTCCTTTTGTATCTGTGAAGTCTTCCTAGTATCGAAGGATGAGTACTTGGGGATTCGAGGACCTCTGGTTTGTACCCTCTTGCTAGGACGTCATCTCCTCACTCCAAAAGGCGCTGGTTCTCTGGAGGTCAGTCATGGGCTGCCCTAGCCTGCAGTGCTCACATTTGGCCCTGGGGGACCCTGCCCCTAGCATGTATAGGCAAGACATCACTACCATGGCTGCATGAGGATAGCTGTGGGTGGGTTCAGATCCATCAGTGGCACCTTCCTGTTGTCTCATTGCTTGTAAAACTCCCCATGGCCTTTCTAATGACCCATTCCTTAGGCCTGATGGTATGCTACCCAGGCTTTGTGGGGGAAGCTGTCTTCCCTGACTACTGTATGGATAGGGGTCTGAACCAATGAGTCAGCCCCTGTAGGAGGAATGAGACCTGCCTTGAGCAGGAACAAGGCCTGCCTGGCAACACGCATGTGCATAAGGGGGGGGGGGTTTGGGGTCTTCATGTAGAGTCGGCCCTAGACATGCCTGGGCATGCCCAGAAACTGACTACCCAGAGTCTGGTGATGTCCATGGGAACCAAGGAGGAGGAGCCACAGTAACAGCTTGCAGTTTGGGAGCTAATGGGACACTGGGAGGAGGGTAGAAAGGCATGACCTATTTCAGCAGTAAATGAGTCTGCTTCTGCCTCATACGGGACTCTCAGAGTCTGTGTCATTGACTGCACCAGCTCATGCCTGTCCACAAGGGGCCTGGGCCTGGGTCCCAGCAACAAGCCCCATTCATAACAGGAGATGGGTGGGTGGGTGGGTGAGCAGGCTCCTCCTGAAACATCTTTGGGCATTCCTCTAGATGGGTCTTGGGCTTCCTCCTATCTTGTCCTTCTGAGGGCACACCTGTTGGTATTTTACTGGGAAATCCTCCTCTTGTTTCTACCAAGAAGAGCTGATCCTACTGCTTGTAACTATAGAGTGGCCCTTCTTACCCTGGCTCCCCATCTTGCCATAGGTGTGCTGATTCCCAGACCCTCCCCTGTGACTTCTGCTCTGGCTGATGAATGACGGTGGCCACCTCTGGTGATACTGAGACCACAGCACTCACTGACACCTTCGGGACAAAATAGAGTTCTTTCTCCAGCTCTACCCCAGTTCAAGTGATGACTGATCAGCCTGGGCCCCTGACTCCTCCTGACCCCCCGTCTGGGTTCCATGGCTTGTGAGGCACAGATGGTGCCTTCAATGACTGTTGCACATCAGAGACAGTTTGGTTTGCTTGTTAGGACAACTTATCATACAACTTTCTGACTACACAGAGTTCAACATGCATGCATGCTAATTTTCTTCATGTGCGTATTGTATTTTTTCTCTTCTTTTTGTTACTTAGATAGTCCAGACTGGCCTCAAAATTACTGTGTAGCGTGGGATAGTCCTTTTGCCTCTATCTTCTGAGTGCTAGGGTCATACGTGTGTACCACCATGTCTAGTTTTATGTGGTGCTGGGGATTGAACCTGGGGCTTCATGCATCTTGGGAAAGCACTGTACCAACTGAGATACATCTCTTACCCTAATGAGTTTATTTTTGATATTTATTACTTTATTATGTATTCATATTAAAATATTTTTATTACTCCTTTGAGAAGTTCATGTAATGTATTTTGGTCATAAACACTCCTCTCTCAACTCCTTCCAGACTAACCCCCACTTTCTTACCCACCTACCCTTCTCCTAACTCCTCACATATTTACCCTCACTTCCTTACCCACCCATCCCTCCTAGATTAACCTACCTCTCTATTAACCAAACTAACAACGAGTCCAATTTGTGCTACCCAAATACTCCTTAGTGTAGGGTCCTCTCTGGACCATGGCTGACCTACTAGGTGCCATACCCTTAAAGAAAACTGACTCTTCCTCCAAAAGCAGCTATCAGTTGTCAATATCTCCTCAGCTATGGGGCGATGTATGTACCTACTTACCTCCATGCTAGGGTTTTGCCTGGCTTGAGGTTGTACAGGTCTTATGCATGCCATCACAACTACTGTGTGTTTATATGGTCAACTGCCCTGTTGTATCTGGAAAACAGTTTCCTTGTGGTTACCTGCTACCTGTGGCTTTTATAATCTTATAATCCTTCTTCTGCAATGGTCCCGGAGCCTTCAGAGGAGAGTTGTGATACAGACATTCCATTTAGAGCTGGTCATTCATAGTCTCTTATTCTCTGTATGTTAACCAGTTCTGTGCCTCCATGTTAATTGCCATCTACTACAACAAGAAGCTTTTCTGATGAGGGCTGAGAGATGTATCAGTCTATGGATATAATTATAAGTCCTTAGGAATTGGTTTAATATTACATCCATTTTTCAGAATTATAGCATTAGGTTTTTCCTTCAAGTCTTTCACTTGTTTAGCCACAGACTCCTGGCCTCAATAACTGTGACAGATGTGGATTCCATCTCATGAATGGGCCTTAAATACAATCAGAAAGTGGTTGGTTACTCTCATAACACTCATGCTGCTTTTGTACCTGTGACATAGTTTGGCAGGACACTTGCACCCTGTGTGCAACAATAATGACTGTCCTTACATGATTTTATTTTTAAATTGTATTACAATAACATATTCTTATGAAAATGGTGTGTGGTTGACATGGGTATACAGTGTGGAATGGTTTCATTCATCCAATTAATTAGTTCATCAGCTCACACTCTTGCTAGTTTTAGTTATAAGAGCATTGAAAATCTGCTTTCTTGGCCATAACCCACATTATCCACTATCCTGAGGAGGCCTGTGGCACACCTGAGCAGCTTGTAGCATGAAGCTCTCCCAGCCTGCTCCTCACCTGCCTGGCCCAACTGGAGACACAGACAGGGAACTCAGCAGAGCTGAGCTGGATGTAGGCTCCAATTCCCACTGTCTGCCATCCTGAGGAAGCTTGTGGGGAGCCTTCAGCTTGGAGCTCTCTTCACATACTCCTGACCTGCCTGGCCCACTTGGAACACAGAGAGTGACCTCATCAGAGGGACCTCCAGGCCTGATAACACCATAGGCGACTAGATGGTTAGAAGACAGTGTAAGAACACAAGAAACAGAATCCAGACCCATATGACACCACCAGAAACCAGTGGTTCTACCACAGCAAGTCCTAGAGATATTAACACCCACAAAACACAACAAGAAGATTTTAAATATGAAGTGATGAAAATGATAGAAGCCTTGAAGGAGGAAAATAAATCTCTCAAAGAAATACAGGAAAACATATTCAAACAGATCAAGGAAACGAATACATTAAAAAATTACAGGAAAATACAATCAATTGGCAGAAAAAAATGAATAAAACTATTCAAGACCTAAAAATGGAATTAGAAGCAACAAAGAAGACATAATCTGAGGCAATTCTGGAGTCGGCAAACCTAGGGAAGAGAAAAGGAACTGCAGACACAAGCAACACCAACAGACTATAAGAGATGGAAGTGAGAATCTCAAGTGTAGAATGTACAGTTGAAGCAATCAATACATTAGTCAAAGAAAATGTTAAAACTAAAAAGTTTCTGACACAAACATTCAAGAAATCTGGGACACTATAAAAAGACCAAACCCAAGAATAATAAGAATAGAAGCAGGAGAAGACTCCAAGCTCCACAGCCCAGAAAATATTTTCAACAAAATTGTAGAAGAAAAACTTCCTTTTAACCTAAAGAAAGAGATGCCTATAAACATACAAGAAGCTTACAGAATTCCAAATAGATTGGGCCAGAAAAGAAAATTCTCCCACCACATAATAATCAAAACACTAAATATACAGAACAAAGAAAGACTATTAAAAACTTCAAGAGAAAAAGGCCAACTTGCATATAAAGGCAAGCCTATGAGAATTACACCTTACTTCTCAACAGAGACTATGAAAGTCAGAAGCATCTGAACCAATGCCATGTAGACACTAAGAGACCACAGATGCCAACCCAGACTACTATACCCAGCAAAACTTTCAGTCATGTTAGATAGAGAAAACAAGATATTTCACAACAAAACCAAGATTAAACAGTATCTAGCCACAAATCCAGTCCTACAGAAGATAATAGAAGGAAAACTCCAACCCAAGGAGGCTAATTATACTCAGGAAAACACAGGAAATAAATAACCCGACATCTGCAAAATCACACACACACACACACACACACACACACACACACACACACACACACACTACCACCATCAGTATATATTTAAAAAACCCCAGGAACTAAGAATCATTGGTCATTAATATCTTTCAACATCAATGGCCTTACTTCCCATTAAAAAGACACAGGGTAAAAGAATGGATGCGAAAACAAGACCTATCATTCTGCTGCATACAAGCAGCAATAAACACCTCAACAATAAAAATAGACATTACCTCAGAGTAAAGGGCTGGAAAAAATTATTCCAAGTAAGTAGAACCAAGAAGCAAAATAAAATAGACTTTCAACCAAAATTAATAAAATAAGATGGGGAAGGACACTTCATACTCATCAAAGGAAAAATACATCAAGATAATATCTCAATCCTGATTGTCTATGCCCAAAATGCGAGAGCACCCACATTCATAAAAGAAACATTACTAAATCTTAAATCACACAATGAATTTCACACATAAATAGTGAGAGACTTCAACACCCCACTCTCACCAATGAACAGATCATTGAGACAGAAACTAAATGGAGAAATAATGAAACTAATAGATATCATGAATCAAATGGACCTAACAGACATCTATTGAACATTTCACTCAAACTCAAAAGAATATACCTTCTTCTCAGCACATCATGTAACCTTCTCCAAAATTGGCCATGTACTTGGTCACAAAGAAAACCTCAACAGATACAAGAAGATCAAAATAACACCTTGCATCCTATCAGACCTCCATGGATTAAAGCTGGAACTCAACAGCAACAGAAAGCCTACAAACTTATGGAAACTGAATAACTCCCTACTCAATGATTTCTGGATCAGGGATGAAATTAAAAAAAAAAAAAGAAATCTAAAACTTTCTGGAATTCAATGACAATGAAGGAACAACATATCCAAAGTTATGGGACATAATGAAAGCAGTGCTAAGAGCAAAGTTCATAGCACTAGGTGCCTTCATAAGTAAATTGGAGAGGTGCCATCCTAGCAACTTAACATAACACCTGAAAGTTCCATAACAAAAAGAAGCAAACACACCAAAGAGGAGTAGATGATAGGAAATCATCAAACTCAGGGATGAAATAAATAAATTAGAAACAAATAAAACAATTCAAAGAATGAATGAAATGAAGAGCTGGTTCTTTGAGAAAATCAACAAGATAGACAAACCCTTAGCCAAACTAATTAAAAGGACAAGGGAGAATATTTAAATTGACAAAATAAGAAATGAAAAGGGAGACATAATGACAGACACTGAAGAAATACAAAAAAATCATTAAGTCTTACTTCAAAAGCCTATATATCACAAAATTTGAAAATCTAAATGAGATTGACAATTTTCCTTGATAGATACCACTTACCAAAATTGAATCAAGATCAGGTAAACAAATTCAATAGTCCTATATCACCTAAGGAAATAAAAAACAGTTATCAAAAGTCTCCCAAGCCTAAAAAGCCCAGGGCCAGATGGATTCTGTGTAGAATTCTACCAGACCTTCAAAGAAGAGCTAATACCAATACTCCTCAAACTATTCCATAAAATAGAAATAGAAGGAACATTACCAAACTCATTCTATGAAGCCACAGTCACTTTGATACTTAAACCACACAAGGACCCAACAAAGAAAGATCATTTCACACCAGTTTTCCTTATGAACATTGATGCAAAAATACTCAATAAACTACTTGAAAACTAAATCCAAGAATGCAGCAAAAATATCATCTACCATGAATAAGTAAGCTTCATTCCAGGCATGCAAGGGTGGTTCAATATGGAAATCCATCAATGTAATCCATCCTATAAACAAACTGAAAGAAGAAACCACACAACCATCTACTTAGATGCAAAAAAGCATTCGACAAAATCTAACATCCGTTCATGTCAAAAAGTCTTGGAGAGATCAGAGATACAAGGCACTTACCTAAACATAGTAAAGGCAATAAATGACAAACCTATAGCCAACATCAAACTAAGCAGAGAGAAGCTTAAATCAATTCTACTGAAATCAGGGACAAGACAAGACTGTCCACTCTTTCTGTATCTTTTCAATATAGTACTTGAAGTCTTAGTTGGATCAATAAGACTATTAAAGGAGGTCAAGGGATACAAATTGGAAAGGAAGAAGTCAAATTATCACTCTTCGTGGATGATATACTAGTATATATAAGTGGCCCCAAAAATCCTACCAAAGAATTCCTACAGCTGATAAACACCTTCAGCAAAGTTGCTGGATACAAAATCGACTTTAAAAAAAGTTACCTTTCTGTATATAAAATGGGCTGAGAAAGAAATTAAGGAAACAATGCCCTTCACAATATCCACAAAAACTGTAAAGTATCTTAGGTGTAACTTTAACCAAGCAATTGAAAGACTTGTACAGAAAACCCCTTCAAGTCTCTGAAGAAAGAAACTGAAGAAGATATCAGAAGATGGAAAGCTCTCCCATGCTCATAGATTGGTAGGATTAATGTAGTAAAAATGGCCATCTTACCAAATGCAAATTCAATGAAATTCCCATCAAAATACCAACACAATTCTTTACAGACCTTGAAAAAACAACTCTCAATTTCATATGGAAAAACAAAAAACCCAGAATAGGTAAGACAATCCTGTACAATAAAAGATCTTCTGGAGGTGTTTCCATCCATGATGTCAAGCTGTACTATAAAGCAACATAATAAAACTGCATGGTACTAGCATAGAAATAGACATGTGAATCAGTGGAGTCAAATTAAAGACCCAGAAATAAACCCACACACCTATCGACACTTGATTTTTGACAAAGAAGCCAAAACCGTACAATGGAAAAAAGATAGCATCTTCAACAAATGGTGCTGATCTAATTGGATGTCTATGTGTAGAAATGCAAATAGACCCTTATTTATCACCTTGTGCAAAACTAAAGTCCAAGTGAATTAAAGATCTCAACATAAAACTAGATGCACTAAATCTGTTAGAAAAAAAAGTGGGGAAGAGCCTTGAACTCATTGGCATAGGAGACAACTTCCTGAACAGAACACCAATAGCTCAGGCTCTAAGATCAACAAATAAATGGGACCTCATGAAACTGAAAAGTTTCTGTAAGGCACTGTCTACAGAACAAAATGACAGCCTATAGACTTGGAAAAGATCTTCACCAACCCTACATTTGACAACGGGCTAATACCCAAAATATACAAAGAACTCAAGAAATTAAACACCAACAAGCCAAATAATCCAATTAAAAATGGGGTACAGTAGTGCTAAACAGAGTTCTCAACAGAGGAATATCGAATGGCTGAGAAGCACTTAAAGAAATGCTCAACATCCTTAGTCATCAGGGAAATGCAAATCAAAACAACTCTGAGATTCCATCCTACACCTGTCATAACAGCTAAGATCAAAAACTCAAGTGACAGCACATGCTGGTGAGGATGTGGAGAAAGGAGAACAGTCCTCCATTGCTGATTGGAGTACAAACTTGTACAAGCATTTTGGAAATCAGTCTGGTGCTTTCTCAGGAAATTGGGAATAGCGCTACCTCAAGACTTGGCTATACCACTCCTGGGCATATACCCGAAAGATGCTCCACCATACAACAATGACATTTGCTCAACTGTGTTCATAGAACCTTTATTCTTAATAGCAGTGTCTGGTAACAATTTAGATGTTCCTTAACCAAAGAATGGATAAAGAAACTGTGATACCTTTACACAATGGAATACAACTCAGCTCTTAAAAATTTGCAGGCAAATGCATGGAACTAGAAAAGATCATCCTGAGTGAGGTAACCTAGATCCAAAGAGACATGCATGATATATACTCACTTATCCTATAACCAATCTTAGCCACTAATACAGGATCACCACACTACAACACAGACATAAAGAAGCTAAATAACAAGGAGGACCCTAGGGAGGATGCTTAGTTCTCACTCAGAGGGGCAAATAGAACAGACCCTGGAAGCAGTTGAAGAGAAGGAACAGGACAGGAACCTACCATAGAGCTGCTCTGAAAGACCCCACCCAACAGGGACTTGAAGCAGATGCTGAGACTCACAGCCAAACTTTGGGGTGCAGTGTTGGGAGTCTTATGGAAGATTTGGAGGGATAGAAAGACCTGAAGGGGACAGGAGCTCCACAAGGAGAAGAACAGAGTCAACAAATATGGGCCTGTGGGGGGTAGGAGTGGGGATGCAGAGATTGCTGCACCAACCTAGGACCATGCATGGTGAAGACCTAGACCCCCTGCTCAGATGTAGTCTATAGGCAACCCAGTCTCCTTGTGGGTCTCATAATACGGGGAGCAAGGGCTACCTCTAACATGGACTCTGGTGCCCACTGGTTGATCACTTCCCCCTGGTGGGGCAGCCTTACCAGGCCACAGAGCCTCCAGATGAGACTTGATATTCTGGGGTCAGACGATAAGGGAAGAGGGTTCCCCCTTTCTGAGGACTAGGGGAGAGGGGCTGAGGAAGGGACAGTGGGATTAGGAGGAGATGAGGGAGATGGTTACAACTGGGATGAATAAATTAAAATAAAAGAGAACGCCTCCCCCAAGAAAATCTACTTTTTGAGTGATTGTCAATCATAAATACATAACAAATGTATCTCAGGATGCACGGGGTGAGGAGGTTCTAGCATCTATTTCTCTTTGACCAGCACCTGTGTGGCCTGTCACACTCCCCTTTTAACTCTTACGGCAAATCCATTAGTCAACCCACAGAATCTCCACTCCAACTTTTTTCTCCTAATGTAGAAAGCAGACAGAAATAGCTCCTGACTCACTGTGGTTATGAGGCCTGATGACTGAAGCATCACCACAACTCTCTGAGCACTGGGTGCATCTTCCTGGTCACCCTGATTGAGGCATCTCTTCAATGTGGCCTGGAAGCTTGTTCCCAAGTCACCAGCATTGCTCTTCAACTCACATTGCCACGGCTCCTCACACTGGGGAGCCCACTGATTCCGGAGGGCTCCTTCTTCCCTTTGGCCTTTCGTTCCCTATTGTACACTTTTGGTTTTGGGGAAACAGAATCTCATGTAGCTCAGGCTAGCCTCAACCTCCTCCCAGTCTTTCCATCCCCATCCTTAAGTCCCTAAGAGCAGCCTTGCCATGGACATCCACCAACATGACCTAATAAGACATAGTAAAACCAGGCACAAACCCTCATGTCATGGCTAGACACGGCAAACCAGTGGGAGGAAAAGGGTCCCAAGCACAGGCAAAAGAGTCAGAGATGGCCCCCACTCCCGCTGTTGGGAGTCCCACAAGAACACCAAGCTACACAGTTTTAATGTATATGCAGAAGACCTCCATCAGACCCATACATAGTCCATGTTTGTCACTTTAGTCTCTGTGAACCCCTAGAAGCCCTGTTTAGTTGATTCTGTGGGCTGTATTCCCATGGTATCCTCATCCCCTCTGACTTCTATGGTCTTTGTGGAGCTGTTTCTTGTGGTGCATGAATACATGAACCCATTTCCACCATAGATATGCTTGTCCCAGTACTGAAACAACTACAACAAAGCAAAACTCAGCCTCACTACATTAGAACCTCAGATATACAACTCTTTTTTTTTTTCAGTATAAAGGTGACTGAAATACTGCACTGGACGTGCTCATGCGAAAGCTTTTCTCTGAAAGTGCCTGTCATTCTGAACTTGATCTGGCACGGCTAATATCAGGGAAGATTTATTTCCAAACAAAAATGTGACGCACATTTCAATCAATTGCCTGGACTCTCCCCGGGACCCTTCTTACCCACTGGTGATAGTGTAGCTTCTGCAGTGAGAGCTGGTTCTGCTGAGCTTGTATCTCATGGCAAGTGCTATCCCAGGACCTGTGTGCCACCAGCTCTGTTACTTCTGAGAGCTCTGCCACCATGGTCCTGCCTAGCAGCTGTGAGGGATTGTGCAAAGATTCACCAACTCATCTGCTGCTCTAGTGCTCTGCGTGTCTTGGTCTGCCTTGGAGACCATTGTCCTCTATCTGGTGTCACGCTGAGCTGGTACTCTCAGTGTGCTGTCCTCTTTCTTTTTTTTTTTAAATTTAATTTATTCAGATTACAACTAGATTGTTATCCCATCACTTGTATCTTCCCATTCTTCCCTCCCTGTCACTTTCACCCTATTCCCCTCCCCTAGGTCTAAGACCAAAGGGGACCTCCTCCCCCACTATATGGTCATGGGCTATCAAGTCTTTCCTCTGTCTTTATCAGTTCCAGGAAGTCTGTGGCTCATGTCTCCAATGAAACTATTTGTATCTTTGTCATTGTCTGTCCCTGGGAGTGGACATATAGCTTGGCTGTTTCAAGCCCATTCTGAGTGACTGAAGCCACTGCAGAAGGGTGGGAGTTGTCCCTGAAAGAGCATCATTCAGATGTGAACAGCTGTGTGGACCTTATATATGCATTATTCACCTTGCCCGCCATAAAACTGGGATGCAAATGTTGCTCTATGGCACCAGCTTTGCAGATATGTCCATGGAGTCTTCAGCCGTCAGTCCTTCAACAGATCACAGGCCAATATGCTGTTGAGATTGGGCCAGTGTCCCATCCTGTCTTGGCTCTTGTCTTACACCTTGGCCAGAGCTAACTTTCTTTTCCCATCTTCTGACCTAAACCAGTCACTGGTACCTGGGACAATCTGGCTGGATGTGTTGCCACTGAAATGGAGTTTCTTGGAAGTCTGACCCATCTGTCAGCCTTGGAGGATGGCCACGAGTGATGTGCCAGCTCACACTTTTTTCTCTCCGAGTAAAAAGGCTGGAGAAAGATGTGCTGGGCCCTGCATATGCCCTGTTTCCTAGGGAACAAATGATCTGGAAAATGACCTGATGCTGTGCACCCTGGACGCCACTGCTGGGGTATGGGGAGCTGGCACCACCTCAAAGGATCCACATGGGAAAGGAGGCTGGTGGGTCAGGCACTGATGCATTTGAACTGAGAAGTTCAACACGATTTGGTTCATCTGTCCCACAGCCTGGCAGATACCAAGTGTTTTAGTAGAATTTCTCCTCAGCGCGAAAGCCTTCTGCATGTCTGTGATGACTTCAGATTTGTAGGTTGTGTCTTTGGATCCTTTCCTGTGCTTCTGCTTGGGAGGCTCCCAGTTGTCCTTATGGCATGTTCTCATTCAAAACCATTCCTTAGAGCCTAGGGGTCTCAGCCATAAGACCTTCATGCATAGGCGCGCGCGTGCGCATGCGTTTGCCTGCATACCTGTGTATGTGTGTGTGTGGGGCAGTGTGTTCTCAGTCTGTATTTCAGTTATGCTTTTCCTGAGTGTGATTGAAGGCACTTTTTCCTCAGTCATTGCAGTCACTAGTGACTGCATCTTTTTCTGATTTCCTGAGAGAAAAAAATTCCCATTTGACTTAGGAGGCAGAGGCAGGCAGATCTCTGAGTTTGAGGCCAGTCTGGCCTACAGAATGAGTTCCAGGACAGCCAAGGCTACACAGGGATACCCTGTCTCAAAACAAAACAAAAATTAAAAATTCCTGTTTGAAAATTTCCACAACACAGAAAGGGGATTTGTTGTGGGAGATGAGAAAGAGGAGGACAGGAATTCCATGAGGAATTTTTATCCACACAGATTTCAAAGGTCATTTGGATTTAGTCATTCTAGTTTGAGTTCTACTGCTGTGATAAACACGATGGCCAAAAGCAACTTGGGGCAGGAAAGCATTTATCTGTCTTATTCTTCTAGATCACAGTCCATCCCAGAGGGAAGTCAGGGCAGGACCTGAAGCAGAGACCATAGAGGAATGCTGCTTATGGTTCAGCCCCTGGCTCATGCACAGCTAGCTTTCTTCTGTGGCCTAGGAACTGCCTGCCTTGGGATGGTGCTGCCCGCAGTGGGCTGGCCCTTCAACACCAATTAGCAGTCAAGACAAGGCACACAGATGCCCACAGGCCAGTCTGAGCAAGCCAGTTCCTCAGCTGAAGTTCTTCTTCCTAGGTGACTTTAGGTTCTGTCAAGTTGACAAAAAAAAACCTAACTAGGACAATGGTCATTTGTTTTGCTCTTTGGGAACACTTTATTGGTGATGAAGCCAAATGACTGACCCAGGATGGAATCTGTCCAAAGCCTCAGAATTATGGCCCTTAACATTTTCAGCCTATTAAAAGGGCAACAATCCAAGAACAGATAGTTTCCTTTCATCAAAGTGCCCTCACAGCTCTTTTTTATGATTGATGGGAATAACTTTGGATGAGAAGCCAAAAGGTTTGAGTAAATCTCTTAGTTGGTATAGTCATCACCATGGTCTCCTTTCTCATTCCCTTTCTTAGCCATCATCATCATCATCACCACCACCACCATCTCCACCATCATCATCATCGCATAAAGCTTAGCATTGTCATTGTCATTGTCATCATCATTATTGGGTAGAACCTGTCATTGTCATTATCATGATTACCATTTTTATCATTGTCATCATCAATGTAGTCATCACAAGGGCCAAGGTGCTGTTCTAAACACTAATATCATTAATTTGTTTACTCTTTACTGTCACTCAGACACAAAGGCCTGTTATTATTCTCACATTCAAGGTGAGGAATGAACATTCAGAAATTAATGAACTTGTGAAGCTCTGTATCTTGGAATTCTAGAGCCAGGATTGGTGACCATTAGGTTACATATTAGTTATTTTTACGTTAGTGTGACAAAATATTTGGCTGAAGTAACTTAAAGGGGAATGATCTAACAGAACTAGAGCAACATGGTGACACTAGCATTTCCACTAAGCACACTTAGTTGCTGAAAGCAATCTGGACTGAGTGAACATTCAACACTACTACTATACTTGCTTAGAAGAGTGAAATGTGCATGCATGCTCTGGGGAATGATTGCTTGCCCTTAGATCAAGCTTAGTCATCTTTCTCTGCACTATTTTAGCACTTTTATCTTCCATAAACTGCTGCTCAGGTGTATAGCTTCCCTGAGGCTCACTTCTGGCTTTCTGGATTTTTTTCTACTAGGAATTCTGACTTGACAGAAACCTTGTCACATTTGCCTTTTACTAACTCAGACAGGGTTCATCACCACTTTCTCTTTTTTTTTTTTTTACTTCTTTATGCTCCTTTTATCTTCTTTTACTTTAGCACATGATTTTTGGGTGACTCTAAATCATTCAGATGCTTACAGCCCTTCTGTATCATAAAGATCATGTCCCACCATAGGCTCAGCAAAGCCACTTAAGCATTCTCAACTTATGGGTCACGGCCCTTTGGGGGGTCAAAAGGCACACGGCTCGCCTAAGACCATTGGAAAACACAGAAATTTACATCACAATTCATAACAATAGAAAATTATAGTTATGAAGTAGCAATGAAAATAATTTTCTGGTTTGGGGTCACCACAACATGAGGGACTGTATTAAAGGGTCACAGCATTAGGAAGGTTGAGAACCACTGCTAAAACCTTATGACATCCCCAAAGTTCCTGCTGAATTAACCTCCTAGCTCTCTTGTGAACAGTCTTATCTGGCAGGAGGAGCATGCCATCTCACTGCCTCATGCATACTCAGCGCCTTCAGTAATCTCTGCTCATCTTCTTCCACCTTCCAGTTCCTGATATTCATGGAGAACTTGGCCAATGATATCCAAGTGTCACCAGTGGCTCATATAAGCCAACCCAGTGGGGACTGGCTTATCTTACACTAGGTTATGCAGATTTTGTTTTAAGGAGACATAAGCAGTTACATATCTCAGTTTCTTTACTTTTCCAACATATAGACTCATCCTATCTACCCCCGTATCCCATAGCCTCACAAGCCAGCCTTCAAGAGGCTCTTTCGTTGCTGAAAAGTCATTTCTGCAGCTGGAGAGATGGCTTAGTGGTTGAGAGCGCTTGCTGCTGTTGCAGAGGACCTGGGTCCAGTACCTAGTCCCTATGTTGTACAGCGTACAAGCTCCTGTTTCTCTAGTTTCAAGGGATCTGATGCCCTCTTCTGGTCTCCATGGGCAGGCACGTCATGCACACGGTACACATACATACATGCAGGCAAACACTCACACACCAAAAATATAAGTAAATCTTAAAAGTCTTTCTCAATTCAATGAGCTGAAATGATGAGCATTCTCTGATTGTCATAATTTATTGACTAGTTCATTAATAAGATTCTGCTTGCATAATGAGCCACAGATTTCTCCTCCCCTCCTTTAAAAGTCAGGCATGAGGGACCAACATCTTTTGTCCTTTTGTTGTTGTTGTTGTTGTTGTTGTTGTTGTTGTTGTTGCTGCTACTGGGAAGGACTCTTTAGTTCAGATCTAACTTTTGCTTTCTTTATTTGAATGTCACCAGCTGTAAGAAACAGCCCACTACCATCCCATCTTCCTCTTTGCATTCTTGTGATCCTCCCTCAAGGATGGCCCCACCCAAATGGCTTAACCCTTCTTGAATGTCCTATCACCCATCACAGGAACCATGAAAGTGCCACGACAGCAAGAAGACACACCTTATCATACCACACAGGGAAGGGTAGCTATGCCAGAATTACCCTTTTGGATGCTTTACCCTTATATGGATCAGCCTCAATCACATGTCAGTACACAGCGCTACAACCACATAACCATTCCTTCCCAACCTATATTTGGTTCTGTGCTCAGGTACTAAGTGTGCTCTATGACTTTTCCTGGAGATACATGAGATATGGTACTGACGACAGAACAAAGAACCAATCCCAAATGATGTCGCTTAGCGAGCCAGTGAGTTCATTGGGGTTACTTACTGAAGTGTGGGTGAAAAGTTCCTTACAGGACTATGGGCTACTCAAAGGCAGCTGCCTCATTGACAAGCTCTTCTCAGCATGGGGAGCAGCTTAAAAAGCTGCCTCCCTGGAGTTCTCTGCAGGACTTTCAGGCAATGGCTGACAGTCTCCTCTCCACAGTGTTACTGCTCATTGTAAACCTTGACAGAATCCTTGTGAATTCTGTAACTTCCAGGAGCTTCCTGGGGTATACCATGGGAGTATGGGGATGCTGGTAAAACTGAACCTGGACGTGTAGGTTTCACTTCCTTCCTAAGTCAAATGAAGCCCCTCCTCCCTTTAGGAGGCAATGTTTCGATTCTGAGCAATTAACTCTGCAACACAACACATACACACGTGCACTTAAGTGTACTCACACATACACACACTCTCTTGTATTCTCGCACTCACACATTCAGCGGTACTCTCATACACATACATATATGATTGCTTGTACTCTCTCATATATGCACTGCACTCAAAAGCACATGCACTCTATTCTCACACATGCACATTTACTTGTATTCTCACATGCATGAACATTCTTTTGTTCTCATATGTATACAAGCATAGTCATTTGCACTCTCACATACACACATACACTCTGACTTGTACACACACACACACACACACACACACATGTACCATCACTTGCTCTCTTGCACACATTCATGCTCACTTGTATTCCTACATGCACATTGGAACTGTTTTTACACATGGACACACTTGTGCTCTCACACACAGGGGAACATTTGTGTAGAAGTACACATTTACTGCATGCTCCAAGAAAAGACCCACACACTCCAAATACCACACTGACTTAACAGATGTGGCTGCATAGGCCTCTTGTTTTACTCCTGTGGTTTTTTTTTTTTGTCCTTTGATAAAGTCCTCTCAGATGTGGGATGTGTCATGGGTAAGTCATATCCCTGCCTTAGCCTTTGGCTTCTTCCTTAACCACATAGGAGGAAAGATACCTCAGCAGCATCCACAAATGATTGAAAGGAAGAAATGCGCAGAAAAGGAACTCACTGCCAAAGAGCTGGAGTGCAGAGACCGACAAGTGTTCATCTTCATCACACACCTTGGAGCTCTTGCCTCAGGCCGTGGGAACAGAGAGTCAAGGAATTTGGTCACCTCATCATCATCATTTAAAACTTGTCGGAGGAACTGGACGGATGGGTGTGCTAAGTGTGAGAGGTGGAGCTGAGTCTGAGAGGAGAGGGTGCTTGGGTATCGTGGCTCTACTGCATCACACCATGCTAGACTGTAGCCTCTCAAAATGATGGCCGATGAGCTCACATGACTTTGACAAGGACATACAATGCATCCGTGATTTGTATTTAAATGTACTTGGCATTTGAATTAGCAGGTAACAAGATGAAAAATGTAAAAAGCTAATGGGAGTTTAAGGAAAGTCAACTTCTATAATCAAAAAACTCCAACAAAAGCAGCCATGAAGGCCCTGAAATCATCCAGTACAGGTCACCTACCTAGACATGTGTAAACAACACATGCTTACACAGCCATATAGACAACACACACACACAAACACACACACAACCTAACATTTTCTCATTGGACTGGCAACTTTTTCTATTAATTTTTATTTAATTATTCAGATTACAACTCAATTGTTATCCCATCACTTGTATCCTCCCATTCCTCCCTCCCTCCCTCTTTCACCCTTTTCCCCTCCCCTAGGTCTATGACCAAGGGGACCTCCTCCCCCACTATATGGTCATAGGCTATCAAGTCTCATCTTGGTAGCCTGCTTATTCTTTCTCTGAGTGCCACCAGGCCTCCCCAGCAAGGGGAGGTGGTCAACTATGGGGCACCAGAGTACATGTCAGAGTCAGTCCCTGCTCTCCACATAACTGTGGAGAATGTCCTGTCTATTGGTTATATCAGAATAGGGGTTCAATGTTTACTACTTGTATTGTCCTTGGCTAGTGTAATAGTTTGATGGACTGGCAACTTTTAATGCTACCACGGAATTTAGAGAGGGTGTGTGGGTGGAAGGGGGTATATGACAGCCGGACTCTTTTGGGGACACAGTTTGTATTTAAAAGTCATCATTTTTCCATGATCTGGCTATTATGAGTGTCCCTCAATAGAAGAATGGATAAAGAAACTGTGGTACATATACACTTTGGCATACTACTCAGCTATTAAAAACAAGGAATTCCAGAAATTTGTGGACAAATGGATTGAGCTAGAAATGATCATAATGAGTGAGTTAAGCCAGAAGCAGAAAGACTCAAATGGTATATACTCACTTATATCTGCATACTAGCCCAAGGGGCATGTCCCATGAAAGCCTTCACTTACCAGGAAACTGGGACAGAGGGGAGGACATCCCATTGAGACTCTGGATGAGAGAAGCATGGGAGAATAGCAAAGTAGAAGGATCCAGAGGATCCTAGAAACCTACAAGTAGAACATTATGGTAGGCAGATTTGGGCCCAGGGGTCCTGCTCAAACTAAGGCACCAGCCAAGGACAATACAGGCGGTAAACTTTAAACCCCTACCCAGATCTAGCCAATGGTCAGAGCAGTCTCCACAATTGAGTGGAGAGTGGGATATGACTTTCTCAAGTACTCTGGTGCCTCACATTTGACCATGTCCCCTTGAGGGGGAGATCTGGTGGCACTCAGAGGAAGGACAGCAGGTTACCAAGAAGAGACTTGATACCCTATGAGCATATACAGGGGGAGGTAATCCCCTTCAGGAACAGTCATAGGGGAGGGGAATAAGGGGAAAATGGGAGGGAGGGAAGAATGGGAGGATACAAGGGATGGGATAACCATTGAGATGTAACAAGAATAAATTAATAAAAAAAGTCATCACTTTTATTTTAAAAATACAAGCTAAAACCTTTTGCGTTTAAGTGATTTAAACTACCTATGAAAACATTTTCCTGCTCTGGACTTTGCCACCCTTGGGCTGGGGAGCATCCCAGGGTCCTTCTAAGCTCGTCTCTTTCTAGCTATAGAATTCTGGGGTCACACCATAGCCAGCCTCTTGCATGACCTTGTGATTCAGAGGTGAGCAGCCAGGAGGCTGGGTTTCCTGGTTTGGGGGATAAGGCAGCTGCTTCCTTATCTGAGATTTGGTTGAGAGCAGCTACAGCCCAGCTCCTGTTCCGAGAAGAAAGCTGAGGTACCAGGGTCAGCCTGGTTCTGAGGCAGAATACAGCTAAGTCTGTCTTAGAGAGTGTTTCACTATCCCATCTCAGAGGGGCACCATGGGGGCGGGGGGACAAGTAGCCACAGGAAGTGATTTCTGATACCAGTATTCTGCATTATCTATAAGTCTGAATATTACCTTTTTGTCAGTTGCATTGGAAAAGAATAAGTTATCACTAGTCAATCTCCTATAACCGTAGGAGGGAGGCACGGCTTAATTGCTTCAGTTAAGTGGCCAGTGACTCTGCCAGCTCTCATAAATGCTATTAGGCTTCAGGCCACTGAGATGGACCTGTTGATTTATTAAATGATGACAGGCAGGGAGCTGGTGCAATTTCTTTTATGGGTTAACACACGGAGCTGAAACACCTAAACGGTTAAGTCTGATATTCTGCACGGCCTCTTCCAGGAGAGATCAAAGGAAAAGAAGGACAGAGGCTCTCACTGTGATGATGGGGAATTAGGATTCAGTAGGTTGCTTCGCATACCGTAAAACACATGCAGCAATTATCAACTGTTCAGGACGCGTTGATAACCTTTAGCTGTTCCTTCCCTCCCTGCCTCCTTTTTCCTTGCTTAAACAGACGTGTTTGAGATTGCTTTCCTTTTATGACCATGAACCATAGCCACAGTATTCTCTGCTGGCTCAATGATTTGCAAAACTGACAATACACATTTATTCAATGCAACCTTGGTGTGCTGGGCAGCCTGCTAAACTCTGAACTCTGTCAGTTGAAACAATCCCTTTCCTCAGAGAACTTAACTGTTAATGGGCGATGAGACAACAGCTTTGCCAGGGAGGCAGTTGTCTTTTCTTCCTGAGTGTGCTTTCATCCTAGCTTATAGCTTTGTCCTGTTTATCTGCTAGGAGGGTAGGGGTTATGCTTTAGGGCTCATTATGTATATAAGTCTAGCATAATAAGAAACATTTTGGGATAACAATTGAGATTAATATGATAAATTAATAAAATATATTAAAAATATATAAATGAAAATGATCAAAAAATAAAAGGAGAAAAATAAAAAAAAAAAAGAAAGAAATATTTTCAAGTCTATACTTCAAAGACAAACCAAAGGAAATTTAAAATATTGAGCTTGGAACTATAATAGTGATTCATATAGTGGATTTTTTTTACCAGAGTTAGATTAATAAATCAGAGCTTGAATGATTCATGTTAAAGCTCTAAACAGTCTTAATATCACAGTAGTATAGTAACAGGAAGAAATCTGTAGCATTACCTTCTTATAATTACATAGGATTTCACTTGTATTTGTTAACCTTAAAACACATTCTTAGACCATAAAAGTTACTTCTGTATCCTTAGGCCCTTTTTCTATTGACCATGAGACCCAGGTGAGACTTCTGGGAGCAGTCACTGTCCTTTTGATAAAGGAATGGTAAAAGGATACATCTGAGATCTGCTTTTTGAGTCTGGTAACAAGGTAGACTGTGGCCAGACCTAGTGGTAGCATCTCTAGGTTGCCTGAGAAGGCATCTGAAGCCTGTTTATCTTTAACATAAGGTCTTTGAACAAGGCAAACCTATTTGCCTTTTAAATAAGAGACCCAGCAGTTAGTAGTTTTAACTAGCTAATGAATTGATTAATAGACTAACATGGTGGATTACTTTGGGACAAGGAGCTAATTGCCTGTTCTCTAGCCTTCAAACTACCATTAGCTTAGCTGTCAATGTGATCAGAGACCCGAGAAGGATACAATGTAACCTAAATGAATCTATGAATCAATCAAAATGGCAGAGATGACTAGTCAGTCCATAGACCACTACCTAGACAGTTGCCCCAGGCTCCTGTGGTTTTCGTGGCAGTGCAAGCAGAGACAGTCTGGCCATAAGCAGAAGAGGAGAGACTTTTTTTCTGCGGAAGAACATAGGAAAGACTGCCCTCACCTCATCATGAGCAACATGAGACAATAACTCTCCGAGTGTCCAGTTTGTCCACAGGTCACGCTGGGCCATAGCAGTGCCCAAGGCACTGGGAACAATCTTTCCCAGTGGTTAGAGTACCACAGTCCAGGGTTGAAGTCATCTGTCCTTCTGCCCAAATCTTCTCAGAGACCTTGGTGAGGTACTGTAGGATTCGGAAGTCTCTGTATGTCATAATAAGCTTACATACGATAAATACCATATCCAACAGATCTCTGACAAGCTTGAGGGTTAGCATATTTGAGTTAATCTTTGTTTGTCTTTAGTTATCTGCTACTTTACCTTGCAAACACAAAACAGACTGTTATGATCCACAATTATGCCACATTCTGCAGATAAGTGTTTGAGGACCACATCTATCTGTAGTAGATCTAAATAGACAAGCTTTGTTCATTCCTAGTTACTTTTTGTTTAACTTTGAAAACATGTACAGAATGCTAAATAAGGCTTAATCCTGCGATCAATCACATTGGTTCTTAGCATGACTACAAATATATTTCTGAACATGTTATAGCTTAACTTGCTATTAACTTGCATCTCTTAATCTTTAAAGACTAGGACTTTAGGTTTCATTCTTCTTAAGTTGGATCCTTAAAAACATAAACATACTCCATAAAGAGAGCATAACAGTTTCTTGTATGAATTAGTTTATAAAAAAATCTGTAGTTCGTAAAAATCTAAAGCCTCATTATAGGTTGGTAGCAATATCAAAAATGAAGCAGTGCATATATTAAGACAGTGATTTTTCACCTTTTGAGAGCGAAAGTAAAGTATAATAACCAAGTTCTAGCATTATAAACAAATTACTGTCTCTAGAATTAGTATATTCCAATTTAAAAGTATTTTTGGAATTATGACTTTAAAAACATGACTGGATCTTGAGAAAGGGTGAACAATAAACCCATTTCTAGAGTCAGCAATACAGTAGAACAGTAAAAACAACTTTAAAATTACATTTGAATTTATTACATCAACTCTGTTGGCCGGGAAGCCTGGAGGTGAACCTTGAACACTGGCATCTGGCAACAGGGCAAAGAAAATAACATTCATTCGTTCATGCATTCATTAATTTATTCATTCATTCATCCAAGAACTAGTAAAGACATAACTAATTAGACATATATTTTAAATTTGAATAGACCTTTATAACTTTGAAAGTTCATGATCATATAAAGAACATTTGAAGCAGGGTTGAATCATATATATGTCTATGTATATCTCTCTCTATATATATATATAAAATATACTTTGAATTTCTATAAAAATCCATACCAATTTAAAATGAGACTTGTTGCTTTTTTAGTCTAAAAGGAGATAAAATAATAGACAGAGAGTTCATTAGGACTAAGAGGCTTTATAATTGTTGTTTTGTACCATGTGATCATCTCAAGATGGTGGAGTCGTACTGTAGGTTGCAAGCCATGTGGTTAGCACATACATGCACATACAAGAGTTAAACATAGACTTTAAGCATCATACCCAATGAGCAAACACAATGAGCAAATCTTTAGATAAGAGTTCATAATATAATTTTAAGATTTTATTTCTGAGAGCAGAGTGCAAAGAAATGAGGGAGAAAAGATTCTTAAGAGTTTGGAAGTAATACCTTAGAGATCAGAGACTTTGGGAGGGTAGGGCAGAGTTTAGATATGTGGGGTCACCTGTCTGTAAGAATTTGGAAATATGGTACTCCAATTTGGGCCAGGTTTTCATAATAGAGTCCATTGAAGGGAGGAGGGGAGAGAGAAGTATATTATCCGCATATACCTCAGGAGTGGTCAGACTTGCAGCAGGAGCAGGAGGGTGTGGTAGTCTGTTCCTATCTGATTGCGTACTTAAGGCACCTGACTGCTAACACTATGACCTTAAGGTCTGTGGCCTCCCAGCTTCTCAGCAGGCAACAGCCTCAGCCATAGTCACCAGGATGAGAGTGACAAGTGCCAGTGTCCTCAGCCTTCCACAGGGTGCCACTGCTTTTTTTCCTTTAGGGACAACAAGACTGTCCAGGTCTCTGCTGGAGTTTCCCTCTATGCCTCAGAAGCATTAACCCGGTCTGTTCTGCTGTTCTGGGCAGGACAACAAACTGTCAAGCACAGGCATTGTATGAAACACTCCAGCATCCGATCTGCTTAATCCCTTAGCCATAGAAGGAAGTTGTTTATTGTTGTTGTTGTTGTTATTATTATTATTATTATTATTATTATTATTATTATTATTATTAGGGTTTCTCTGTGTAACCCTGGCTGTCCTAGACTCACTTTGTAAACCAGGCTTGCCTCCAACTCATGAAGACCTGCCTGGCTTTGCCAGAGATTAATTTGATTACAACAATTTCTCCCTTCCCCTTTCATCTCTCTAGATACCCAGTATGTTTCTCCTTATTCTCCTTCAAATTCACAGCCTCTTTTTTTTCTTTCAGTGAGACTAGGCACACCTTCTATGGAGGCTAGATGAGGCAGCTGAGTGAGGGGAGGGATCCAAAGGCGGCCCCTGCTTTACGAGTCCCACATGAAGATCCAACTGCACAACTGTCACATCTGTGCAGAGGGCCTAGTTCTGTCCCGTGCATGCTCTCTCATTGGTGGTTCAGTCTCTGTGAGCCCCATGGGCCCAGGTTAGCTGATGATGTTGATTTTTCTTATGGTGTCCTTGACCCCTCTGGCTCCTCCAATTCTTCTTCCCTCTCTTCCACAGGATTCCCCAAGCACTATTTAACGTTTGGCGGTGGGTCTCTGCATCTGTTTCCATCAGTTGATAGGGGAAGCCTCTCTGATGACAGCTGTGCTAGGCATCTGCATGTGAGTATAGCAGAGTATCATTAATAGTGTCAGGAGTGGGCTCTCTCTCATGGCATGGGTCTCAGGCTGGGCCAATTATGACGGAGGCTTTTGTTAGCCCCAGCTAAAGCTTGAGTTCCAAAGTACTTGCCTAAGATCCCCCCACTTGCCATTCTTGACTTGGAGAGCTTTTCCTAACCTCTTGTCTTTTCTCGCTACATCAGAGTTCCAGGCCATCTGCTTCTAGCAGCCATAGACACAGCATGAGTGCTAGGCATAAATGCTCTTCCAAATGTGGCCACGGTCGATGTTAGCAAAGACTGGTGGCTTTGATGGTCCTAAAAAGCTGACCCACATTATTATATTATTTTCCCACTGGGCCTTTGGATTGAGGTAGAAGCATTTCTTGTAGGAAGGCAGCAACATAGGATTAGGGTTGCTGGGGAGACATTACCTGTGCTGGCAGAGACCCCATGGGAATGTGAGACCCTGATGGGTTTTCCTTCACAGGGACCAGGGGTGGTCTTCTTCCTCATACTCCTCCTGCACACCAGCTTACGGAGCCAGCTGTGGGCCTGGATGCCATAAAGGACATGAGGGAGCTGCCTCACAGGCCTCGTCAGGAAGGCAGGGCTAACCATAATGGGATGTTCTGACACATTTGCTGGAATGAAGTAAGTGCAGTGCTGGGCTGGAACCAGCATGGAGAGTAAAGGGGACGCCCTGGAAAGGGGTACTTGTCCTCCCACAAGGGCTCTCCTAGAAGGGCCAGCCAGTCCCCAAGTTGTGTGTTCATTTGCAGCTCCCCATGCAGGGGTAGCTAAGTGGGTAGCTCATTCCCATTAGCACCCTTGGATTTCCTTCTGTTGTTGCTCATGTTTATTCAGCAAGAAGCTGTTTACAGCCTCCTATTTGCCATCCATCCATGCATCCGTCCATGCATCCATCCATCCATCTGTCCACCTATCCATCCATCCATCCATCCATCCATCCATCCATCCATCCATCCATTTACATATGCACACTAACTGTAGAATGCTTAATCCTCCCCAGGAATTGGGTTGCTGACTAGAGCACTCATAGGAGTTGAGACAAATTCCCCTGGGTTTTTGTGTCTGGAAGCAAGTGTCGTGTAGACAGGTCTGTGTGTTATGCCAGGGAACACACAGGTGTAGAGGCAGCAGGTATGTAGAGCAGGTTGCTGATTGGCTCAGGTCTTCTATATCCAGTACTGCCTGCTTCTTGGGATATGTGTTAAGGTTGGACTCCGGGGGAAGGTATATCCTTATAATTATGTGGGATATTACTTGATATCAGTATTTTAGCAAATTAAAATTTAAAATTGGTGCTTTATTTTTGGGGACAGGGCTTCATGAATGCCAGGCTGGCCTCAAACTCCCTAAGAATGAGTTTGAACTTCTGATTAGTGCTGGGATTAAAAGCAGGTACAAAAAAAAAAAAAGATGTACCACCACACCTGATTTATATGGTAGTGTGTGTGTGTGTGTGTGTGTGTGTGTGTGTGTGTGTGTGTGTATGTGTGTTAAACTCAGGACTTTATGCAGGTGAGACAAGCACTTTATCAACTGAGCTACAGTCCTAGCCCAATGTCTTGGCTCTGTAGACAAGAATGCTAAAGAATGGAAAGTTCCCGCCATTTTAAAGCAAGTTGCTTGGCAGGGGTCTTGTAGGCTTTGCCCTATGACCTGAGGCAAAGTCAACTAGGTAGCCTCAAGCCACTGTAAAGGTGAAATTCCTTGGCCTTTACTGATTTGGCTTGGAGCCCCACCATCATGGATGGTGACGTGGTTTAGCCTGCCAAGGACCTTTTACAGAAGGCCTCCACCTCTGTGTGTGTGTGTGTGTGTGTGTGTGTGTGTGCGCGTGCGTGCGCGCGCATTCATGACATTTACGTGGGTAGAGGTAAGTAAGCATACACACACATGTGGTGGCCAGAGGGCAATCTCAGGCATTGTCCTCTTTTATTTTGAGACAGTGTCTCTTGCTGGCCTAGAACTCACCAACTAAGGTTATGCTAGTAGGCCAGTGGTCCTCAGAGACCCACATGTCTGGGCCTCCCAGTGCTAGGATTGCAAGCATATGCCATCATGCCCGACTTTTATAAATACAGGTTCTGGGGATGGCACTGAGGTCTTTGTGCAGCAAGCTAAGTTCTTTATCCTTGAGCTGTCTCCTAGACCCTCGGTGGTCGCTTCTACAAGTGTTTAGCCTGGACCTGGGGCCCTGCTGCCCTGAGTCATGCTCATCCGTCCCACTGTGTTGAGCACAGCTTACCTGCGCTCCTGTCTGGCTGCCCATGGGGTTGGGGTTGGCTGCATTATTTGACAAAACAAAAGAGTCCCAATTGCCAAGTGTGGGCCAGGGTGTGTGACAAGAAGAGGGAGTGCCCTGGAAGTTTGGCGACTCTTTCTCCAAATAACACGGTCATGAGTCACAGCCTCTGGAAGGACTGGTGGTGACTCAAAGACAAGTTCCTCGTGAGCCTGGTCCTCCATGTGCAGGACCCAACTTGACCAGGAATCTGGGGAATTGCTCTGGCAATGCCAAGCCTGGGGTTTGTTTGCTTTTGTGTTTGGGGGCAGAGGGCAGCCTTGCAGAACACCAGTCGAATGCGGGGTGACACACGTCGGAGGATGTGTTCATCCCAAATAGGGGGAAACCCCTGCCTCACATTACCCCCTGCTGAAGGTCATCACGCCTCCTCCCAGAAGCAAGATGCTCGGTGAACTCTGTGCCCCTGGCTGCCAATTGTTCTTTCTTTAGTTTTTCAGAGACTGCCTATGACAGAGCACCGGAACCTGGGAGTGACTTGGGGGAGGGTAGAGAGTCAGGGCCAAAAGTGACTCTGGGCTTCCGGAAGAAGAAGAAAAAGCAGTGGTCTCAACCGGCCACAAGACCTGTTTAGACTCACAGTGGCTGGTGGCAGATGCAGGATCAGAGTCTCCTGGCTTCTAGGAGAGAGTTTTTGTTCATGATGTGGGCACTGGATCCTGTTCCTCTCCACCACTGGGAGGCTGTGTAACCATGGTCCCTGTCATGGGCTTGCCTTCTCTGTCTCTCTACGCTCCCACACCCCACATCTCTTGAGGGCACAGAACAGTTAGCTCCCAGGGTCCATGACCTTCCACTTAGAGGCTCTCTCCACTTCTCTCCACAAGAGGGTCTTAGGGTTTCTCTCTTAGACATCATTGAGGGCAGCCATGCTCACAGGCCACAAATTAATTTACATGTACAAATGGCAATGGTAAATAAAAGCAAATGGCTATGGTCATGTTTATACAGACAGGGGACTTTGTGGAGCGATAGCCCCTCCAATCACATGTTAGCTCCCCTCTTTCCATGTGCCGTGATCACAGCCTTAGGCCCCAGGAAGGGCTCTCAAGATTCAAATTCTGGTAAGATACAGTAGGAGTGACTGTAGCCTGCATGTTGACTCTGCAGGGCAGTATTGACCTCAGTAACACAGAGGTTCACTCAGCTGAGCAAGGGCTTGGTGGCTGGAAACAGTCTTGGAAGGGCCTGCTCTGTGACACGTCACCCACCAGACATTCTTAACTGGGGGTCGGGGAGGGGCTTAGGGTGTCTGCCCCAAGTTCAGATGTAGAGATATAAGCAGAAGCCAGAGGGCCCCTTGGGAATCAATGAGATAGGAGCCAGAAGGAGAGGCCCAAAGGAGAGGGACCCAGGATGGAGTCCATGACACACCAGGAAGAACACACCAGCTGCCTGAAGGCTTTGAGTTGACCTGGAAGCTATTCAGGGTGTTAGGAGGTCAGTGAGCTGATAGGGCTGTGGCCTTAGAGCACTTGGCTATAGATGAGTGTGAGCTGAGTGAGGACACGGGCCAAGCGTAGATCTGAGAGAGCATCTGAGGGCACAGTGTGGTCCGTATGAGTGTTAAGGCTTGAGTTGGACTTGACAGATAGAAAGTAGATGTGAGGAAGGTATGTTTTGGGGACGTTGGAGCACATTTTGCATGTGAGGTGATAAGAGGAGCCTCAGCTTTTGGCATGGCACCAGGTGATGGAGAGACCTTGGCCCGGCACAGGAATCAGGGAAGGAAGGGCCTGTGGCGGCATGTAGGTGTAGATGGGGTCCTGGCTCCATGTTCGATGTGGGCACTGGATTTAGTGATGCCTGGACACAGGAGACTCCAGTCACTGGGGAGATTCCTCCAGGGTGTATGAGTGGGGCAGGAGGGACTGGGGTCAGAGATTAAGCCCTGGGTCCATGAATGCATGAGTGCATAGGTGTGGTCAGGTGTGTGGTAGTTGATGACAACTCCCAAGATGATGGGACGATATGAAGGAAGCCACAGTTCCCAAGCCACTGAGAGGCCAGGTAGTGAGCACTGAGGGAGCCAGGGAGCACAGGAGTCTGCTCAGGATGGAGGTGGGTGGAGACCCTGAAGAACAGCCAGCAGCCAGCCACTTGAGAGGGTGCTCTGCAGCCTCCCTGCCGTGCTTGCCTTGCTGATCACTCCCAGGGACAAGCTGTTCTGCTCCCAAGGCCTGCACCTCCTCTTGTTTGCTGGGGCTTGCTCATAGAAGTGGGAGCTGGGGTTGAGTGCTGTGGTATTTCTAGCTAAGGCCATGTGGGAAAGTGGTCCGGAGCTTGGCTCTGCTTTCTGGCTATTGAGGGCAGGCAGGTGAATAGGAGCCAGTGCATAGACAGGGCCTGGGACAACAGGTGAAATTGAACTTGCATTTATATGCAGTGTCGCACTAATCTTATCTGCGCTCTGGGTGCACTAAGAGTGTGGCTGAGATAAATATTTGCTCCCAGCTCGGTTTCACAGCCCTCTCTCTGTCCCTGGCACAAATCTGCCCCTCCCTGTGCACCAGCTGTGGCTCCTGAGTGCTGGCCGCAATTGTCACAACTCAGCAAAGACCATAGACCTACTTGCGTCCCTTGGCAGGACACCCTTGCATCCTTCCATAATCACCTTACTTGGATGAGGACTGAATCCGTCAGCTTGCAGCGCTTTTGCTGCATCAGCGCTTGGAGGCGGAACTCAGAACTGCCCGGGGTTGGGTGGGCCTTTTTTTCTCCTGGGAACCTATAACATTACAAGTTCTGGGAACTCCAGGCAGCCTAGAATGCCTGCCCTTGCCTATTTTCTTCTGTGCACATGTGTACATATGTATTTGTGTGTGTCCACATGCATGTGGAGGCCAGAGATCAACTTCAGGTCTCTTCCTTAGCTGTTCATTACCCACCCCCCACCCCCGCCTTTTTTGTTGAGTCAGGGTCTCTCACTTAACCTAGAGCTCAGCAGTTTGGCCAGATTAGCTGCCCAGCAAACATTAGGGATATTAATGTCTCCAACTTCCCAGCATCCAGCTTTTGCATGCAGGAGCTGGGATTGAACTCGGGTCCCCCTGCTTGTGCGACAGTCACTTTACCCACTGAACCATCTCCCTGATCCCTTCCAGGTGCCTTTTAAGTATAGATTCTTGGGGTCCCAGCCAGACACTGTGATCAAGTCTGAAGGGGGAGTGTGTTTGACAAGGCTTCTCCCCAAGTGAGAGTGACACAGTACTTCTGGCTCCTGTGCGTTTTGTACCTACACACTGCATTTCGGAGAGAAAATTGGATGTCAGAAAGCCTCTGTGTATTTGCAGCAGAAGGAAATTAACCCAGTGCATTGTCACATGGGGGGGATAAGTTGAGAACTGGGGTGGGTGGCATGAGTTACATAGAGACCTCAGGTGCTGGAAACCGGGAGCAGAAGCCGGCCTGTGGGGTCCCCATGGGACAGCGCAGAGGGTAGGATGAGAAGAGTGATGGTGGTGGCCCTGGGGCCCTCCCTGTGTGCCCTGACTTTCTGCACAGGTGCCCTGCTGTACTCTCTCAGTCTTATCTCAGCGTGTCCCCGGCGATGGCATCACTCCCACTGCGCAGGTGGGACACTGACTGCCCTGGTCCCTGTAAGGATGTGCTGGACAAGAGATCAGAACTTAGCAGTTTTGTATCTGAGCCTACCCTCACAGCCGCAGCATGGGCCCTTGTGTGGCTCAGGGTTCCAAGTTCTTCTTTGACGCCCATTCTACCTGCTGCGGATGAAGCGTATGACAGGCCAGGGTGTCTGCTGTCTTAACAAGCTATGGCTGCTGCTGCTGCTGCTGCTGCTGCTGGAAAGGAAGAAACGCTCTGTGTCCTGATAACCACCAAATGCCCCGAAGCAAGGGGGTGGGGGTGTTCCAATGCCACAGCTGATGCTTGGCAGAGATGCGGTTCCGTGGGCAGTGCTGAGAATGGCTGCAGTCTGTTTCCCGCTGCTCCTGTGATGACCGATGATGGCTCGCTTCTCCACACTGTCAGGCGGCCACCTCCAGTCACAGCTTTGATGACATCTGCTCATCAAGGCACCAGTGCCTTGGCCTGAACCCACGCTGGCCTGGACTTTCATAATCTGTTTTATACTTTGCTTCTTGCGAGAGATGTCTGTGGTACAGGAAAGAGGAAGGCCTGCTGACACAAATAGCCTCCACCCCTGTGGACATATTGCTGCCATCTCCTACTTACTCCTGCCACAGGTGACCAAGGACTGCCTCATTCTCCCAGAAAGGCTCACACACCCATGTTTCAGTGGTGGCCCTTTGGGAAACATGTGCTTCTGGTAGAATTCCTGGGTGCTGTGGCTTACATTGTGTCCCCCTAAAACTGTGTTGATGCCCCAATCTCTGGTAACTGTGCATGGGACCTATGTGGAAAGTGTCTTTGCACAAGCAAACTCAGGTTAAAATGAGATTAGAACAGGCCCTTAAAGTCACATGACTAGTGTCTCTCTAAGAAAGGAGGAGACAGATGAAGGAGAGATAAACCTGTTTGGTTATGATCCCAAGCGGGATCTTGTGAGAGAACAGGTGAGGTTAATCCACTAGAAGACAAATCACCTTGTGGGAGCTTGATTGTTGCCAGCTGAAAAGATCCTGCGAACAGACTCTGGGAGGAGATATATAAATGAGCCCAGAACTGGAGGCGGGGCCTTTGGAGACTTGGGATAGTTTTGGCTGCTCATCACTCCACTTCGAGACACTCCTAGAGGGAACCACTCGAGGGAAGGCTTCGGGGCTCCAGGCTCCTGCTGAGGTTCCGGGTTCTGGATACTCCAGGTTCCAGCAGAAGAAATCCTGCTGATTACGCCAGGAGAATCGTTCCTCAGAACTGATATCCTTACGGTTTTGTTATTCTTTAATGCTCTTTTCCTATTGTTTTGGTTAGTCGGGTTATGAGGGACAAACGTTCAGTTAATAAGTTCATAATAAAATATATTGGTTAAGAAAATTTAGTCTACAGACAGATGGTAAGATGGCTCAGCAGGTAAGGAAGGGCGATTGCTGCCCCAGCTGACTACCTTTGAGTTTGATTCCTGAGATCCACATGATGGAAGGAGAGACCTGACTGCTGAAAGTTTTTTTTAGTTGTCTTTTGAACTCTACTTCAGTACTGTCACACACACACACACACACAGACACACTGTCTTAGTCACTGTTCTATTGCTGTGAAGAGACACTATGAGCAAGGCAACTCTCGAAAAGGAAAACCTTTAATTGGGGCTGGGTTACACTTCAGAGGTTTAATCCATGTTTGTCACGGCGGGAAGCATGGCGGCACACAGGCAGACATGGTGCTGGAGAGTAGCTGAGAGCTCTACATCTGGATCGACAGGCAGCAGGAAAGAAAGACACTGGGCCTGGCTTGAGCATTTGAAACCCCAAAGCCTACCCCCAGTGATAGCCTTCCTCCAAAAAGGCCACTTCTACTTCAACAAGGCCACATCTCCTAATTCCTTCCAAGTAGTGCCACTCCCTGGTGATAAAGCATTCGAAGATATGAACCTATGGGAGGCCATTCCTGTTCAAACCACCACACGCACAGAGTATGTATCTCTTAACCCCCCCCCCCCAATGTGGTGTTTTGCCACAGCAGCCATGAATATCTGGTCGACCTGTGATAGTTAGTGGTCCAGGCTGCAGAAGCTGTAGAAAGCCTCCCCCTGGCCTGGGCCTGTGCACGTGACTGATGGCTAGCTTGGAATTGTAGAAAATCATGGGATTTTTAAAATGTGGGATTCACACCTTTTTAGAAGTGGCCAAATATTTTGAAGAAAATAAGTAAGGGAGGGAGGGAGAGAAGGAGAGAGGGAGAGGCTGTTTCTCTAACAGATAGATCACGTTTCATGAATTGTACCCACTCAGCTCACCCATCCATAGAGTTATTCAGAAAGCTCTCATTCTTCCCAATGCACCCCACATACCAGCTCAGGCTCCTATGAGCTCTGGCTATGCTCAGCAGGTGGGAGCCAGGGCCTCAGTCCACTCTGTCCGCCTCTGTAAGAAGCACCTCTTCTTATAGAGGCCTCGTTTATCCATGGCCCCAGTGAGGTCACTGCCTCTATAAGATAATTCTGGCAGGGACCGAGTCCATTTAGACATGGAGATTTGGTGGGGCTCCCCAGGGCTCTTCCCTTCTAGGCAGCCCCTCCCATTCCTGCCTGCACCTTGCCAGTGTTCTGCCTCCAGATACCTCAAGGCACCACGGAGGCCTTCAAGGTTCCCCAGGATCACTGGATGACTATCCTCATTCATTGTTATTCCCTGGAAGAAAACCACATGAATCCAGTGACTAAGAGACCAAGGACCACTTCCTGCAAAGGGGAGCCTGTCTTGTTACACAAACAAAGAGGCAGGTACAGGCTCCTGTGTGGGGACTCGTTGCTGAGGAGGGGTGAAAAGGGCAGGGTGGGCTTCCTGTCAGAAAGTGTGGAGTGACTGTGTGGGCACATGTTGGTGCATGTGTGTGAGCGACTAAGTGTATGTAAGGTGTGTGTATGTGTATGTGATATATGTGTGTATGTGTGTGGGATATATGCGTCTGTGTGTGTCTGTATGTGTCCATGTGTCTTTATGTCTCTGTGTGTGTGTGTGTGTGCGCGCGCGTGTGCACCCTTGTGTGTATGCCTATTCCTGAGCTGATGTTGAAGAAGACGAGCCCCTATGGGCCACAGGGACATCTTTGGTCCATACCACCCTTTTCTTTTCACAGTCCAGATGTGTACTGTGGAATATGCTAAGCAACATAGGCCCTACAGTAAGGCCAGTCCATTGCAAATAAATTAAGCAGAGCCGTTGTCTATTAACAATCTCTGGTGGGCTTTATGGTGGGAAAGGAGTGGAGCAAAAAATCACAGTGAGTGTGGCTCTCCTTCCTGGCTCCCTAGCCTTGCCATCACCTACCCATTCAGGGATGAACCTGGCTGCAGGTTGGCCGTCAGTACTTTTGGAATTCACAGAGTGAACCCCAGCTCTAGGTCCTTAAAAGGTGTCCGCATACCTGTTACCTGTGGGCTCTGCCTATGGGTTGTGGGGCAGACAGAGCCTTTCTCACCGAATCCCTGAGGGTGGCAAGCAATGAGACCAAGGCAGAGGCTGGGGATCTGGGTGCCTCAGCACAGAGGGGAGATGCTGCTG
The DNA here is from genome assembly GCF_964271855.1 of Acomys minous. Taxonomy (NCBI): domain Eukaryota; kingdom Metazoa; phylum Chordata; class Mammalia; order Rodentia; family Muridae; genus Acomys; species Acomys minous. Next base: position 42,538,258 of record NC_140487.1, read on the forward strand.
GGGAGGGTGGGGTGATCCCAGGCAGTCTCAAGCCTGGAGCTGTCTGAGGAGGGAGGTGCTGGACAGGGCCCTGGGGCCTCCGGGGAGAGGAGTGAAGACAGCAAGTGGGTGATAAGAAGAGTAGGGACTTTGTCCCCAACCCTCTGAGGGCAGAGCTGGGAGCTAGAGCTATCCCAGCATGAAGAAGCTGAGGTAGGTTGCTCAGGAGTGCCATATGGACAGGAACCAAGTTGGAGACACCCTCCCCCCCCTGGGCCACCCCCCACTCCTTGGGAGTCATACAGTCTTGCAAGACCCCTGGGAAGCTGCGGGAGCCTCCCTCACTTGTTCACAACCACCGTGACTTAATTGCTCTGCTATTTGTTAATTAGTCTGTGTGAAATGCTGGGATCCTTGGCTGAGGGAGTGGGAGGCAGGAATTGCCGCTCTCTGTGAAGCAAGTCCAAGCAGCGGACACTTAGTTTACCTGCTGAGGCTGTGGTTGCTGCTCTGCTTCTCTGATGTCTCAAACTGCCCAGGGGGTGGGGGAGATGTCCCATTAGGGACCGTGATTTCCCCTCCAATCTGACATCAGAAGGTGCACACGAAGCTGAGCTTCCTAAGCAAAGCAGGGAATGGTGGAGTTCTGGCCATCGTCCTTTCTGGAATCACCCCTCTCCAGAGGGCCTGCTTTTCTTCTGCTTCACCTTCTCAGGGATTCCTGTCTCCCCCTGCCAACTCCCCATCAGCTGCTGTTCTCAGGAAACGACAGCTACCAGTCATTTACAGGTGAATTTGAGTGTGCGCTCCAGCAGACACCTCCTCTGATTCATGCAGCGGATATTACTCATAGACCATGAGCTTCCAAGTGTGGGGATCCCTCTCCAAGAGTTCTGGGGTAAAAGCACTGAAGGAAAGAGAATGAAACCCAGCTTGACCACGGGCTGTGGGGTGGTCACCATGATGATGCTTCTGGGGGTGCTTTGAGGAGCTGCTCCTGAAAGAGACAAGGTGGGGGTGGCAAGTCTTCAAGATAAGAAAGGAGAAGGTGGTGGGTGGGTGGCAGGGACGGAGCACATCCCAGCTCAGATGCTCCCAGGGCCAAGTGTTCTGCAGCCCTGGGAACTCTGGGGCTGTTGTTGCTGAGGGAAGGTGACAAGTACAGAAGGGTAGAACACCCGTCCCTGTGATTGACAGCTGCGTGGTGCCAGATGTGGGTGTGGGGCTGGGAGGAAGGTGGTTTGGGCTCATTAGGGGGAAAGCTGGCTCTTCACACACAGGCTGGTGTGTTTGAACTCTTAGCCTCCAGCTGGTGGTGGTGCAGATTTGGGAGGTTTCCCCTTGGGGCTTGGCTGAAGCAGGTGGACAGCCCCACTTCCTGCCCCATCTGTTTCTTGGTCAGCTGAGATATGATCAGGCAGTGGCCATACAACAGAGTCCCTCTGTCACAAGCTTACACGCCACCATCTCTTCCCAGCCAAGTTGGTTGATGGAGAGCAGGGTTGGGGGTGAGACAATGGTGTTTCTGGCTGGCTGGCAGAATGGGTGACCCAGTCTAGCCCAGTGCAGGGCTCGGGAGCTGAGGTGAGATGGGCTCACCTCCAGGTGAGTCAGGGATGCTGAGGCAACTGAGCCTGTATGTAATGGGGCCGTGAAGTCTGACAAAACGTGGTTAGTGGATTATAAAGATAGCTGAAAGGGCCTAGCTGGTCTCCCTCACCTCCTTATAGGTGGCCACCGTTTGTGTCCCGGCTTTGAACATGCAGACTGTCACACCATAGCCATCCTGCCAATCCTGAGCTATGTGAACCTGAGACCTCCTGATACTCAGACATCTGTTAGGCCGAGCTGGACCTCAAAGGAGTTAGCTGCTGTGCATAGGGCTGGGCAGAGCTTTACTGTGACTTTCTGTGGGGTTCTAGCCTGGCCATGGCGTGTCCCTACTGGTCTTCATGCCCTGTACCTTGGTGTGTGAGTCTTCTGGAGCCAGACTCAGACTGGTCAAACTGAAGTACCTGTCCCTGTTCGTGTTGGCACACCACTGATGGTACCTGGACCAGAGGACAAGAATGCTGTTCTAGAGTCTGGAAGTTGGCCCATGTTTCCCCTCGGGATAGCATATATCTAGAACAATCCACTACTTGGATAGCTGTTGTCAGAACTGCTACTGAAGGTGGCAGCCCAGACAGGGGCATGGATGCTTTCCAGCTATCAGCTTCTCCTTTCCAGCCAGGCCTGATTGACCCAGATGCATGAGAAAGGCGGAAGAGGACTGGGGTGGTGGTGGTGGTGCCCAAGCTAGCACTGCCTATGCAGCTGCAGCCCTGCCTCTGTCTCAGGTGCCCTGGTGTCCCAGAACTATGGGTCACAATGACATCTGCCACACCTGGTGCACCTTGTAGCAACCCTTGGTGTTGATAGGTTGGGAGAGCCACAGCTATAGTGTTGCTGCCCCCAGGATAGACCCTCAGTTTGAAAGACACCCTTTTCTCATAGTTACTGAAACTTGGGCATGACCAATGACTTGGATGCAGTGGCCTGGCAGCTGATCTGGAACAGAACCAGGAATCTGTGCATGCACCATGCTTGTTTTTTAAAATATTTTATTAATTTATTCATATTACATCTCAATTGTTATCCCATCCCTTGTATCCTCCCATTTCTCCTTCCCTCTCATTTTCCCCTTACTCCCCCCACCCCCATGACTGTGACTGAGGAGGACCTCTTCCCCCTGTATATGCTCATAGGTAGCCTGCTATCTTTCCTCTGAGTGCCACCAGGCCTCCCCAGCCAGGGGATGTGGTCAAATATGGGGCACCAGAGTTCATGTGAAAGTCCTGCTCAAACTATGGCACCAGCCAAGGACAATACGTGCAGTAAACTTCAAACCCCTACCCAGATCTAGCCAATGGACAGGACATTCTTCACAGTTGAGTGGAGAGCAGGGTCTGACTTGCACCATGCTTGTTGAAACAGATCACTCACGAAGTCAGCTTCCCTCTTACCCTCACCTTCCGTGTGGAAATGACTTTTTTTCCATGACCACATGGTTCATAAAGCTTGACTCAAGAGTGTGCATGGCTTTCACATCATCAGCCTGAGGTTAAGTCTTAACAGCTGCTGTTTGGCAAGTGTGAATGGGCAGGCTTAGTCATGAGGGGAGAGGGAGAGAGAGAGAGGGAGGGGGAGAGAGAGAGAGAGAGAGAGAGAGAGAGAGAGAGAGAGAGAGAGAAGAGCGCCATATGATGGTGTAGGGGCCAGTCTGTGCCTCCCTTGTCCCCCAGTGGTCAGGATTGTGTTCTTGGTGGCCCCACTGTTTATCCTGTGGGGTCCCTCAAGCTGCCGTTGGGGAGGGATACAATGCCTGGTTCCTCAGTGTGTGGCTAGTCCCCTCTTCTACACACAGGTTGTATTTTCTTGTACTCCACAGCCCAACCCTGAGAGATGCTTGAATGAGGATGGGGTTGGAGATGGCAGGTTCTCAGTACAGGACAACCAGAATCTTCTGTCTCTTGCGATTGCTCCCCATGACAGCAGCCTAGACGGTCTAATTCCTCTGTTTACAAGACTGTGTGTGATGACATACAGCCATGATCTTCCACGTCTGTCCCTGAGCTACTCTGTGATATCAGCTCATCCTGCCAGCAGGTCACCTGCCACGCCCCATGGAGAAACATTCTTTAAAACTCAGGCCCCCCTGGCCTCCTAGCTCCCTGTCTTTTTGGGAGAGTGTGGATTGCTAGGTGGGTCTGACAGGTGACCGTGTGGGAATTAGGTGTCACTGTCTGAAAGGTGAGCCTTGTGAAGGGAGGGCCTGTCATTAGGTCCTCCAACTGGCCAGGATGGTGTCTGGATCAGAGCAGAGGTTTAAGATGCACAAGGTTTAAATGTCAAGATATTGTCCTTCTGTGACGGATCCCATCCCCTAAGGCCCCTGATGGCCTTTGACATTCCAAGCTCAGCAAGGGTGGTAGTATTAACTCATGGGTCACATAACCATTTATTTTTTTGAGCCCAAGCCTAGCTACATTACCTGACCTTGCCTCTTGCTAGAGTTGAGGGGTGTGGCACCTTACCGCCACGTGATGCATCCTAAGGGGTTTGGACGCTCATAACATGAGTCATGCTTGAGTTGCATTACTGGAAAGACGACTGCTCTTGGTTGGCTCCAAAGACAGGTGTCAGGCCAAGCCAGAGCTCTTTGCTACGGTCCCATTTCCTGAAGTTAGCTGCCTGCATGCCAAGGTCAGCATGAGCCATGCCGGAAAGTGCCAGAACAATGCTGTCCTTTATCCTCAACTCACAGTGGATGCCTCTTACCACAGAGCTGATGAGCCTTCCTAATACTTTGACCCTTTAAATCAGTTTCTCATGTTGTATGACCCCCAATCATAAAATTATTTCATTACTACTCCATAACTGTAATCTTGGTACTATTAACAATCATAATGTACCACTCTCACCCAGAGTCCAGCAGTGAGTCCCAGCATCTGTCCCAATCGCCCACTGGCTAGAGTCTCTCAGAGGACATCTATGTTGGGCTAATATCCACTTATAAGTGAGTATGTACCATGCGTGTCTTTCTGGGTCTGGGTTACCTCACTCATGATGATTATTTATAGTTCCATCCATTTGCTTGCAAATTTCAAGATTTCCTTGTTTTTAATAGCTGAGTAGTATTCCATTGTGTAAATATACCACAGTTTCTTTATCCATTCTTGGGTTGAGGGACATCTAGGCTGTTTCCAGAGTCTGGCTATTACGAATAAGACTGCTATGGGGAATGGAAGGACCCAGAGGGTTCAGGAGCCTCACAAGGAGACCATCAAGGCTGGCAGATCTGAACCCAGGGGGGCATGCACAAACTGTTGCACCCACCAAGGACAATGCATGCAGTAAACCTAGACTCAGATCTAGCCAAGGGACAACTCATTCTCCATGGCTGTGTGGAAAGTAGAGACTTTCTCTGACTTAAACTCTGGTGCCCCCAATTTCATCACTTTCCTTTGGCCTGGCAGCACACAGAGGAAGGGGAAGCAGGCTATTCAGATGAGACCTGATAGGTTGTGGTCATATTGTGGGGGAAGTGGTCCTTTTCTGTCAGAGGTCTAAAGGAGGGGAATAGGGCAGAGAGGGAGGGAAGGTAGGACTGGGAAGATACAAGCAAAGGGAAAACAATCAGGACGTGATCTGAATAAATTGTAATAAATTAAATTTTAAAAAAGATTTGTAATGTAAATATCTGATATGCAGGATATCGGAAGTGTGAGCCCCAAAGGGTTGAGAAGCACTGTTTTAGGTGGACAGCTGCCTCCTGGACCATAGGACTGAGATCTTCATGGGCCCGTGTGAAAAGGAGGTGACTGTCATCAAGGCTATTAGGACCTTCAAGTATTATTTCTTAGAGAGGGTCAGCCAAATACCATTTAATGGGGCCTGGAGAGATGGTCAAACGTACTCATTTTGCTTCCAGAGATCCTAGGGCTGATACCAGTTGCCCTTCGCAGTGGTTCACAACTGTCTGTAACTAGTTCCGGGGCATCCAATGCCCTCTTCTGGCCTACAGGGCACCAGGCATGCACATGGTGCACAGACATAGGTGCAGGTAAAATACTCATACACGTGAAAACAAACAGACTGAATGAGTGTCAAAACACTCTATGCCAAATCAGAGCCAATGGGCTGCACAGTTGGTGGGCAGGACTCCAGTGGGTCTCGGGCCCTCAGAATAGAAGCTGGCTTCTGTTTTTGCCAGGACTGTGAGGACAGGATAATGGGCTGTTGTGACATGTCCACAATGACTACTCCTCCAACACAGAGCAGTGGATGGAGTCAGGTTGGGGTAACTGTCATGGACCAAGCCAAGCCTACCCCAGGCTCCTTGTCCATCTGCCAGAACATCACAAGATCCTACTGCCAGACAGGATATAGGTAGAGGCTGCAGCAAGGCATGGCTAGTCAGTGCCATGGACAGGATTCCAGGTGTGTTTGCCTATGGCTTTTTGATTCAAGCAATTTAGATGTCTTCTGGCAAAGGTGACACTTGATGGCCCAGGACAGTTTCTCAAGATTCTGCACTTGGAGCAGTGGGGATCTTGTGTGAGTGAAGAAGCTGACCCATGCTACTGTTTACGCACAGACAGGCCAAGATCTAGGTCTAGGCTTGACACAGACTCAGAACCATCACCATCAGAGCTTTCTTCTCTCTGGGCTATGGCCTTCACTCATGATGTCCTTGCTACACTGTAGCGTCCCACCATTGTCAGGTGCCGCCTAGCGCCATGTCTGGCTGAGGCAAAGTATCTTCCCTGTGCAGTTTTCTCGCCAGGACACTTTTGCCTGTCATTGGTGTCTAGAGCAGATCTGGGACTGATGCCTGGGAAACTTGGGGACAGACATCACATTCTGCAAATGTTAAGGGAGATGTCACCTCTCCCTCCCTTAGAACTCCTTGTAGAACACTGCATTCTGCGAGGAGCAAGTATGTGTTCTGTCAGCCACAGTGAACTCTGCTGGAGCTTTCAGAAAACTTTTGCTTGTCACCATACGGAGGTGGTGAGGGGCATTGTTCTCCCTAGATCCCAGAAGTAGACAGATAAGCTTCCCTTAGACATAAAATAGATGACCATCATCACATATTTTCCACAGTTTGCCGAGCTTAGAGGATGGGGGCTGGGCTGCCAGGGCTGTTCCTCTGCTCCCTTCTTTGGCTGAGCAGCTTAGTGGGAGTCATTGCTGCTCTGCACATACTTTGCCCTCTTGGGACCACTCAGGATGTCTTCTGTCTCACTGGGTTAGCCCCACAGGGATCTTTTAGTTTCAGAAGTTCTTCTTAAGAGCTTGTTAAGAGTGTTGGCTTCTGTGACTCCCATCTTTTGGTAGTCACTATGGTCTTTAGCTTTCATTGTCAAGTTAACATAACCTAATATGGTAGTTTGAATGAGAATGCTCCCCCCCCGCCCCCAGCCTCATACACTTGAATGTATAGTCTCCAGTTGGTGAACTGTTTAGAAGGATTAGGGGCCTTGCTGAAGTAGGTGAGGCTTTGTTGGAGGAGGTGTGTCACTGGGAGTGGGCTTTGAGGTTTTAAAGGCCCACATCAGGCCTAATCTGTTCCTCCTCCAGCTGCTGCCTAAGGACCAGGATGTAAAGCTCTCAGCTACTTCTCTAGCAACCATGTCTGCCTGCATGCCACCATGATCCCCACCATGATGATAATGGATCAGGCCTCTGAAACTGCAAGTAACCCCCCAGTTAAATGCTCTCCTTTGTAAAAGTTGACTTGGCCGTGACGTCCCTTCACAGCAATAGAACAGGGACTAAGACAGCTAGAATCGCTTGGAAAGAGAGAGTCAGCGAGGGACTGTCTACAGTGGCTAAGCCCATAGGCAGGTCTATGGAGAATTATCTTGTCAACCGATGTGGGAAGACTCAGCCTACTATGGGCACCACCATTCCCTAAACAGGGGTTCCTGAATAAAAAAATCAAGCTGAGCGCAAGCAAGCAAACAGGTCAGCACTCATTTCTCTGCATTTGACTGTGGATGTAATATGACTAGATATTTGAAATCCCTGCCTAGACTTCCCCTCAATGGTAGACTGTTACTTGAAATTGTAAGCTGGAAAAAAAAACCCTACAACTTTCTCTTCTTAGTTGCTTTTTGTTGGGGTATTTTATAACAGCAACAGAAATGAAACTAGGGCAGTAACTGTATTAGGCACTAAGAAATGTAAAAATATGAATTAATTAGCCAATTTTGGAATAATCATATCCTTTTAGGCAAGCCCATTCTGTGGGTTTGTGGCCTCCACGTGGCTCTCTGAGGTGGAGGATAGTTATGAATGTGGCCCAACAGGAAACTGCAACCTTATTTAAAACCCTGAGATGTTCTTGTGAATTTTACTTTGTCATCCTCCAATGTGAACTTTGGAGATGACAACATCATTGAGCGATGTCACAAGGTTGGCCAGGCCTGCCTCTTAGTGTGAATATTATGTATAAGCTGGAATCTGGTGACAGAGGCCCATGACTCCAGAGCTCGGGAGGCCGATGCAGGAAGACTGTGAGTTAGAGGTCCTCTTCATCTACACAGCAAGACTCTGCTTCAAAGTTAACAAATAAGCAACGTATCTTTATTTTTGGTTGTAAGCCTAGCCTTTTAATGGCTGAGCTATCTCTCCAGCCCAACATATCTTTAAAAATATTTATTTTATGTGTATATTTGTGTGCCTGTGTATACATGTTGTACCATGTAGTAGCCCATACATGTAGAAAGAGGCTATAGGATCCTCTGGAACTGGAGTTACAGGCAGTTGTGAGCTGCCAGGAGGGTGCTGGGAGAGGAACCTGGGTTCCCTGAAGAGCAGCTAGTGCTCTTAACCACTGAGTCATCTCTCCAGACCCATAAGCAGTATACCTTAATGAAACCCAGGCATGCTGTTGTAAGTAAACAACAACAACAACAACAAAAGCAAGAGCTGTCAATAGCACCACTGCATTTTCCACCCCTTATGGCAGGTGAACTAGAAGGTGTCCGCTAGGGTTCTGTGCTCAGTACATCACTTTTCTGAGATTTTTGGTCATGAGCCAGCATCCCACAGACACACCATTAGCAGAGGAAAGAGCATTTATTTCAAGTGACCATGGACATTCTTCTCTATGACTATATCAAAACCCAAGTTGGTGTTGTCATTTCTTGAACCTTAGGCACAGTGTGGAGCCTGGAGCTGCACTGCTCATCTTGCTGTCATCTGGTGCCACTGTTTCTGTTGCCCCCATTCAGCAACCTGGATGCATTTCATTGTCCATTGAAGAACACGACCTCGGGCTTAGGGGGGGTGACTCAATAGATAATGTACTTATAATGTACTTGCTTTCCAAGTGTGAAGACTGGAGTTCGCAGAGCAAACATGACACGCACAGGAGACAGGATTCCTGGGGTGAGCTGGCTAGCCAGGTTAGAGGAACCAGCAATGTTCTGGTTCAGCTAGAGCTCCTGCCTCAGAAAGTGAAGTATACAGCAACTGAGGAAGACAGAGGAGGGACGTGCGGGGCTCCAAGCACAGTCTTGGGAACACAGCAATCGTCCATGCATCACCCACTTGTTTTCTGTCCCAGCCACCTGCATCTCCATCGACACTGTCTGTGGTAATGGACAAGCGCGTTCCTCAGGCTGGGCCGTCTGCCCATCTCTAGGAAGTGAGCAAGCATATAAATAGCTCTCAGGTAGTGCTTTCCCCTCCCAGCTCTTTCCCTGGGGCTGTGTGAAGCACTGAGAACAGCCCAGCCTCTCTGGGTTGTTGTGCCCTGTAGACCAAGAGCAGAGCTCAGCCTGGGCCTGGCTTCTCATGACTTATAAAGCAATAGCCTTGACCTGAGCTACTCCAGTTTAAGCCTAAGCGCCAAAAAAGACTGACTCTACCGTCTTGTTTATACAAGTAAACAACCACCATCTGCCAGCGCACCAGGAGGCACAAATGGACTATTTATTCTGCCAGAAATAACGGTTACTCGGAATATATAAGCCAGACCAGAAACACCGGATGCAGGAGCTTGCTTGTCAGTCACACCCAGTGAAACTCACTCACTTGGAACCATGAAACAAGAGATCCCCAACACTGGGATGTGACAGGCACTGATCACAAGTCTCATCTAAGACAATTGCTGAATCCATGGGCTCAGCCCACTTCAAACTCATCCTCGCCTGGCTTGTCACCTGGCCCTGTCGCTGACATCTCAGTCTAAGCAGCTTGGTACTTGCCCTTCTGAAACCTCCTCCCTCATCTCCACAGACTTTGCTTCCATCTGAGCCAGCTCTGCCACTCACCTCAGGATGGCCTCTCTGAACTCTGCAGGCTTTTAAACTTTCTCAACTTCTTGGTAACTCTGTGTGTCTCTATTGCTGTGTGATGTGTACTGGAAGATCTGGGAGTTAATATTTTAACTAAGACTGGAAGCAAAGAAACCGTGATTCCCAGTGACCATGCAATCTGTGAAATCGGGACTGTTTAGCACGTGTCAGCCAATGAAACGGATGCAGCTTATTGTTCAACAAATTGTGACGTCGTGGAAAGATGTGAGTACACCTCCCCTACATAGCTTGTCAGGATGACTGCTCTCCATGCTGTAAAATGCTTTCTTTTTAAAGAGCAGTGCTTCCTTGCTCTTTTCTTGAATATCATATGTGTGCAATCATATGATATATGTGCATGTGTGTGTATGTTATCATATATATATATCTGCATGTGTGTTTATATAATTTGTGTGTATGTGTATGTATATATGTTGCACCTGTGTATGATATGTGTGGATATATGTGCATGTGTGTATATGATATGTGTGTATACATGTTTGTGTGTAGGATGTGGGTGTGTATCTGTGTGCACATGCATGTGTGTGAGTGCAGATTTGTATGTTACTGCACACGTGTGAGATGTCTCTCCTTGCCTTCCATCTCATTTGAAACAGAATCTTCTTGTTGTGTTTCTAGAGTGTGTGCCAGGTTAGCTGGCCCTTGGCCTTCCGGGATTCTCCTGTCTCCACCTCCCATCTTTCTGTGAGAATGCTGGGACTACAGAGCTTGCACAGAGTGACTTAATTTTCATTTATTTATTTATTTTCCATCTTACCTATTTCCCTTCCCTCTTGTGATTGCTTTCTTGAGCACTTCTGACCTTTGCCTCTTGTGCTTCGTTTTCAGGTGAGTCTGCTACTGTTACCCTGGGGTCATGTGTGTCTCTGGGGAGTCTCTGTTCAGCTGGCAGCTCTCACCCATCCCCTCTGTGTTGTGGGATGCTCCCGGGGTATGGTGACTCAGGCTGACTCCTGAGGATGACCACTTTGCTGGTCTTCTTCTTCAAGGAGGCGTGTCTCATCTGAGTGAGGCAAGATCGAGGGTGACTGGACAGTTGTTGCTATTCCAGACAGGATCCTTGCATACCCGCCTCACCCCAGCGACTTCACTGGGACGTGGGGAGAGCCGAGACTATTCCGGAAGTGCTGAGGGAAGCGCTTCCCATCGCCTGCTGCTCGGGAGGTCCTTAACATGAATGAACCTGCTCTCCAGTTCTGTCTGTCTTCCAGTCCCTTATCAACTATGTGCTGTTCTGGTCCCAAGTATCAGCCAGACAAGCCCATTAGCTCAGGTTCTGCAAAGGCAAAACCAGTCTTGCCTGTCGATGATGTGTTTGGAACCACAGTTTGGCCCTGAATTTCGTTAGCCACAGGTGTCCTGGGTACCAAATGCAGGACCAGGGCCTTCAGGCTCCTTGGGCCAACTGAGTGCCACTGCTGCTATCTGAAATGCACTGTTTTCATACTGACAGGTTTTGCAGCAAGCCGTCCAAGCTGAGCCCAGGCCTTTCTGGGATTTTCTTTTCTTTTTTCCCTCAGCCTTTCATAGGGAGATTTTTGTTTTCTTTTTTACAATCTATTCTTTTCTCTTTTCCTTGGCTTTCTGAGGTTAGAGGTCAAGAGCCAGGTAGGCATTTCCATAGAAGCTGGAGCCCTGTGCCCACCTCTCAGCCTTTGCTAGCTGTCTAGCGAAGAGCTGGCAACACAGGAGCCGTCCTTATTTCTCTCAGCTTCTGTCCACTAATGGTGCCAAGTACTTTCTGGAAGCAGAATTCAGAAGCATTGGCTTATAGCAATTACCTCACGGGCTTTGCTGGGATGCACTGTATCATAAAAGCCAGGGCCATTTGTCCCTGACAAGGCTGTGGCTATAATAATCTTTGTGCCTATATTTAGCAGAAAGTTAAGCCAGTTTTCCTGGGTACTTAACAGTTTTCTACTTTGTGTTGTTCAGGCTAAACTTGGCTTTTGTTATGTCAGATCTGGACCACAAATATCAAAGTTGTCACCTCTTGACTCCATGTACTGTGTGAGGTTTAAAAGGATCACTCAATCAGAGTAAGGCTGTGGACACACTGTGCCTAGATTTTCATGATTTCTTTGAAAAAAAAAAAAACCACCCAAAATGAATGGATATGGGGAAACAAAAGCGGGCTGCAGAATGGCAGTGCAATTATTTGGATAAGGCCACCACAAACGGGGCCACTGACCGTGGTAATGGGTTGAAGTGTGCACCCAAATTCAGAGGTTGAAGTGTTAACTCCTGGCACAAGACTCCCTCTCCACCGTTCGCATTCTGTGGGCATCAGTCTGATGATATTATATGGAAAATTCCAGAAATAAATAATTCATGAGCTTTAGATTGCATACCCTTTTAGCATGATGAAATCTTCCTTGACCCTGCCCTGTCCTACAGGGGACATGAGTCATCTGTTTACCCACTGTATCCACACCGTATGTGCTACCCAGTCACAAGCTGCTTTACATCCTCACAGTACCAGGCCCACCACCAAAGCCTTATAGTACCTGCTAATATTTAAAAGGAAGTTTGTGTTTATTTTAAAAATTATATATGTGTGTGTGTGTGTGTGTGTGTGTGTGTGTGTGTGTGTGTGTGTATACACGTGCGCTTTATTTGAGACAGGGTCTTTCTACACAGTCCTACCTATCTTGGAACTCACTATGTGGACCAGGCTGGCCTTGAACTCAGAGAGCCAACTGCCTCTGCCTCCTGAGTGTTCAGGTTAGAGACTTGTGCCACCACGTCTGGCTTCGTACAATATGTTCTGACCGTGTTCTTCTCCCTCACCCGACTCCTTCCAGACGCCATCCCCCACCCATCAAACTTCTTGCTTTTTCTTTCTCTTAGAAAAAGTCATAACCAAGCATCAGCAACAGTGATGGCCACAGCTCAGCTGTCCATGGAACAGCACATCAAGACAGAGTGATGAGTAGATAATGAAAATATGGCACATCCACACAACGGAATATTATTCAACTGTTAAGAAAAATGGAATTGTAAAACTTTGCAGATAAATGAAGCTGAAAAAGCAGTCATCCTGAGTGAGGTAACCTAGAACCAGAAAGACAAATATTGTTTTCTTTTATATGTGGATGTTAGATTCTAAGCATTAGATATATATGTTTTGTTTAGTATATCTACAAAAGCCAGATAGATAGTAAAGGACCAACATGGGGAGACTAGGTTCTTCCAAGGAACAGCATTAAAAAACAAATAAAGAGGAAATTAGAATAGGAGGGTTAAATGGGGAGAGGAACAGAACATCAAGATAAAGGAGGGATTGTGGGAAGGGACATTAAAAGCCTTCCAAAAAAGCCATATGAAAACCTACTACTGTAGAAGCGCACACACATATGTGTGTATAATATATACGTGTATATAATATATATATGGGAGAGAGAGCTTAAGTGGAGTTATCATATAGTGGGGGAAAGAATAACCCAGTTTCTGGGTATTATGACTAGTGTAACAATGGACACAGATGGGCAAGTGTCTCCGTAGCAGTGTGTAGATACATTCGCGTGTTTGCCCAGAGTGGTGTAGCTGTACCTTGTGGTAGATCAACTTTCATCTTTTTGAGAAAATGCCGTAATGATTTCCACAGTGGTTATACCAGTTTACGTTCTCACCAGCAATGAATAAATGCTCCTCTTTTCCCGTCAGCACGCGTTGTCAATCGTTTTGTTGGTCTTGGCCATTCTGACTCAGCTAAGATAATACCTCAGAAAAAATTCAATTAGTATTTCCCTCGTGGCTAAGAATGTTGAACGTTGAAAAAAATGTTTCTCAGCCATCTGCGTTTCATCTTTTGAAACATTTGTTTCCTTGATGTTCAGTTTCTTTGAGTTCTTTGTATGTTCTAGATACTAATCCTCTGTCAGATGTGTATTGGTAAACAAAACAAAACAAAAACAAAAACAAAAAAAACAAAAAAAGCTCCACATTCTGTAGGTTGCCTTGTTTCTTGGACGACTGTGCCCTTTGCTGTACAGAAGCTTCCAGCTTCGTGAGGTCCTATTTACTAATCACCTTCACTAGTGGGTCCCTCTCAGACACTCCTTCCCCGTGTCAGTGAGTTCAAGTGCACTCACACTTTCTCTTCTGTCAGACTCAGGGTATCACATCTTATGTTGAAGCCTTTGGGGCGGCTGCAGTTTTGCGCAGGGTAGCAAACGCGGGTCCGCTCTCCTATGTGCAGCCGTCATTTGTGGAAGATGCCGTCTTTTCTCCACTACGCACTTCCTACTTTATAAGGAAAATCAGGTGTCTGTGTCTGTGTGGAGTTCAGCCTTCAGTTCAGCTCCACTGACCAACATGTCTGGTCTGGTTTGGTTTGGTTTGGTTTTGGTTTTCTCAATTACCACATTTCTTTACTGCTATTGGCTTTGTAGTATGACTTGAAATCCGGGGTGGCTGGAATCTATAGCAGCAGCTCTTTTACTGTTAAGGTTTGTCTTTCATGCCCTTAGTTTTTGTGCTTTCATATAAAGTTTAAGAATTTTCTTTTTTTAATTGAAAGTGGTTTTTTTTTTCATACCTTGTCTTTTGATCATAACTCCCATCTCCTCTCAGATCCATTTCTATGAAAAGTTATGTTGGAATTTTGATGGGGATTGCACCAAACGTAAGATCGGTAGTTCTGGCAATTCAGCTATGCCAAGACAAACAAGAAAGCACTTCAAGTGAAAGGATCAAAATACAAGATGTTTTTGAAAAAAGGCAGACTGTAGTCACATACATTCATTACAATATATTGTCTTATGAACAGTGGCTCTACAGACACACATGCACATTTTTTTTCTTTCAAACCCACGTTCACTTCCTTCATCTGTATACCCAGAAGTGTGGTTGCCAGATCACGTAGAAATTATAATTTAAAAAGTATTTTTGAGAAGTTGAACAATGGTCTTTTATGGTGGCTTTAGTCATGCAGTGCTCTGGGTAGCAGAATTCAGGAAGATAAACCTTTACTATTTAGAAGTAGTATGGCCGGCCTGAAGGCATGGGCCTACAATCTCAGCTACTCAGAAAGCTAAGGCAGGAGGCTCACAAGTTCAATGCCAGCCTGGGCAACTCAGTGAGGCACTATCTCAAACTAAAGAAAAAAAAATTAAAGGCTGGGGGATAAATGTGAGGGTTAAGACGCCCGCCTAGCACATGGCAGGCTCCAGGTTCAATTCCAGCCCTGAAAAGACAAAGAAATGAAATAAACACAGCCATCATGTAAGAGGCTCAGCTGTCACCCTGACTTCTGAAGGACATCTCCTGGGCTCATCTCTGTGGCTATGTGGCAGGCATTCATGGCAAAGACAATCCAAGTCTGCCAAATGGGAAGGAGCTAGTTATTTTGGATCCACAGTAGGGGGAGGGGTGAAGGACTTCACTAAAAATAGCTATAGCAGATGTGTGGTTTCAAGATTTTCAAAAATAAGATGTTGCATAAGATTTGCACTGTGGGTTAAATATCTAATGCTGGGCTGCATGGGATATCAGCTGTCCTCAGGTCTGTGCCTTGTCACCCTGAGCATGTGATGGCCAAAAGTCACCCTGTCTTGATATGCTGGCCCATGGATGCCTGAGCTGTGGCCATCATCCTGATATCCAAAATGATCATGAGAATTCTGACACCTGACAAAGCAATAGCTGTAGTAGAGCCTGGAACTGGTGATTTCCAGTGCTGAGCTTATGAGGAAGAGAGCCTATAGGAGTCTGTCTGGTTCTGCATAGTTTCTTGGAATGCAGGTGAAGTAGGCTGGTGATGCTATATTGCATGGCATTTCCAGCCCGATGGATCATATTAGCGTGTGTTATTCAGCTGTGTTTGTTACGGAGGTTCACTGGGAGCTGTTACATGGTAGCATTGCCTTAGGATGTGAGCTTCTGGTATTCTAAACTTGCCTCTTTCCTATCTTAGCAATCTGAGCTCAACTTTGGATAACTTTTTCAAATAGTTTTGAATGTTCTATGAAAATATCAGAGCTGAATGTCACCTGTTCTTTCATTTCAAGTGGGTTATTCTTACAGTGGTGTGAGAGCAGAGTGAGAGTTATCTTCTATCTTATGAGAATACTGGGGCTCAAAAGAAGGCTAGAACCCACATCTGCCAGAGTCCATGCTTCTGTTTCTTTTCCTTCCTATCTCCTTAGCTCAGTGTGCTTTCAAGTGTCAGGAGGCAGGGCCAGGGTCAGTAACCTCAGCCCTTAGGATGTGAAGAAAAATGAAGTAAGCAAAAGGGAAATGAAACAGGAGTAAAGAGAAAAAGAAATGACACCATTGACATGTAGAACACCATCAGACATACCGGACACCATCAGACAGGCAGAACACCATCAGATATACAGGACACCATTGTACATGCAGAACACCATCAGACATACGGGACACCATTAGACAGGCAGAACACCATCGGACAAACAGGACACCATCGGACATTCAGAACACCATCAGACATACAGGATACCATTAGACAGGCAGAACACCATCAGACATATAGGACACCATCAGACAAACAGGATATCATCAGACAGGCAGAACACCATCAGACATGCAGGACACCATCAGACAGGCAGAACACCATCAGACATACAGAACACCACCAGACATACAGGACGCCATCAGACATACAGAACACCATTGGATATGTAGAACACCATTGGATATGCAGAACACCATCAGACAGACATCAGACATGCAGAACACCATAAGACATGCAGAACACCATCAGACATGGAGGATACCATCAGATAGGCAGAACTCCATCAGACATGCCAGACACCATCAGACATGCAGACTGTGGAGCTGCAGTCATCCCGTGAGGATGAATTTATACTTTGCATAGGTAACTGACTGACCGAGCTCCTGGAATTTTCATTCATTTCTCACATGCCACTGTAGCTGCGAATTGACAGTGATTTTAACTTACAGTGGGTAGAAGTCTGTATTTCTTCTGAAGTCTTCTCTGCCTGTCTGTCTGTCTGCCTCTCCCTCTGTCTCTTCCTCTCCCTCCCCCCTCTCTCGTGTGCATGTGTGTGTGTGCGTGTGTGTGTGTCGTGTGTGTGCATGTGCGTGTCGTGTGCGTGTGTGTGTGTGTTGGAGGGAGAGAATGATGGGGAGGAGGAAGTTTATCTCCATGTACTACAGCATAGAAGCCAATGGTAGGTCCTCATGGAACTCACACAGTGAGTCTAGTTTTGTCAGTCACAAACAAGTCTCAGTAAAGAGGTTACCTTGTGGGGCTGGAGAGATGCTTCAAGTAGTTAAGAACACCTCCTGCTTTCCCAGAGAACTCAAATTCCGTGCCCAGCACCCGTGCTGGATAGCTCACAACTTCCTGTAAATCCAGCCCATGAGTTACTTCAGCATGTAGATCCGGTGCCCTTTTTTGGCCTCCAAAGGTATCTGCATACATGTAGCATACATTCACACACATACATAGTACACACACATTTTTACACATGGACATGCACAAATTGTATGCACACACATATGTAATTGGGGGGATACACACAGAGACATGCACAAACATATGCACAAAAATACACACTTAGGGACACACACATGGACACACATGGGTATGTATAAACATATATATATATGCTCACTTGGGGACACACACAATACACACACATGTGCACACAAGTAAAATAAAATAAGGTAAAACAAAATAGATGTCATCTCCTGCGTAATTCCAGCCCACACCACTAACCTTCCTTGTGGATTTCACAGCTTTGTAGACTTTGGCATCCTGGTTGTTTCCAGGACATTGCCAAGCACTGCCCTTGATTTGCACCTGTGTTATTTCAAGTACAGTTACTCACAGCGAGGCAAAAGGTCTTTCTCAGAATTCTTCCTGCCTTGACAGGCCTTAAGTACTAAGAAGGATGCTATTGAGCATTATTGACATTAGAAAAAGCTATTCTCAGAGATGCAAGTGTGTTGTAGCAAGATGGAATATTTCCTCTCAGTATCGGTTAGGAAGCGTGTCTGGGTGAGCGACAGATACTCAGCCATTCAGGCTTGCTGGTAGCCAGGAGCAGAGGGCAGAGCAGCATGACTGGAGCCGTCGGTCCATCATGCTCTTCCTGGCAAATACCTCACGGTCACACATGGATGCGCTATCTCCTGCCTCAAGGGGAAAGCAGGAGAAAGGAGAGGAGAGGAAAGGCAGAGGTACCTGGATTAGGAAAGTCTAACTCCAGCTCTTCTCTTCTTGGATGTGGCACTGACCATGTCAGCCACAAGGGAAGCTGGGAAACTCAGGTTAAAAACTTGCAAATGGGACTGGAGAGAGGGCCCAGTGGTTAAGGGTGCATACATGCTGCTTTTGCAGAGGAACTGAGTTCAGTTCCCAGCATGCATACTGGGCAAATCACAGCCACCCGTAGCGACAGCTCCGGGGAGCCTATAGTCCTTGGCCTCCGAGGGCACTTGTACTCACAGGTACATATCCACCCACAGATACACACAAGTCCATACAACTGAAAATGAAATAAATCTTAAAAGCGCCAATGCTACCCCAAAGGCATTTTAAATGCTCTTTGTAATGAAAGAGGGTGTGTGTGTGTGTGTGTGTGTGTGTGTGTGTGTGTGTGTGTGTGTGTGTGTGTGTGTGTGTAAATATGTCTGTCCCCTCTATGTAGCGGGAAAGCAAGGCAGTGACCATGCAGGTAACACTGACTGCTATGGGAGTCAGAAAGCATCTAGGTGGGCCTCAGGGTCCTCCAGCCACATTCACATAGGAGTGAGAGGTGTGGAGAGTGTCTGTGGTCCCAGATCTTCAGGCACATGTGAACCGTGGGAAGGTGACTCAACAGCCATTCTTTGACGTAACCTTGAGATGTCTTGTCAGCGACCTCCCTATGACATCCCCTCTGGGTCTGGGTCTTCTCACTTGGTGACCCCTGCAGCGTAGAGCTTTTCAGTAGAGACTGGCACCTCCTGGGTCTCTCCAGAAGCCTAAATGAGCAGAACCTTCCTTGCTGATCCCAGAGTGTGGTGTTCTGTGCAGACAGGGGCAGCACCCGCTCTGAGATGGAGGAGCCCCTGACTGGAGAAGGCCACCGTCTGGACGAGCCCTAAGTTGTATGGGCCCCCAAGATGGAAGAATCCACACCTACGAACCCTTTTGAATGAGGATCCCAAGCAGGAATTCCTAGAGGCGGGGTGGGTGGTGGGTGGGGGGCAGGTGGGGTGGGGGTTTGGGGGGAGTAGGGGTTTCCTGCAGGAGATCTATGCCCTGTTGTCTCTGTGGCCTTTTCCTGCAGGGAAGGAGAGTGAAACTTCAGACAACAATGGGTCCAGGGAAGAAAGGGAGCCACAGCAGGACGGTGGGGTGGGACACACCGCTAAAGGCAAAGCCTGTGGCTGTAAGACTCTCTCTTACCCTGGCTGGCACCTGCAGACACCAGCTTGTTTCTCATCTTCTGGAGGGGGCAAGGGACTTGAAGCTGAGTTTGGAATCAAGCATAAAGAGACATGGTCACAGTCCTTAATTCACAACACATGGTCATCACAAACCCCTCTCTCCAGTCTGTCTGTCTGTCTGTCTGTCTGTCTGTCTGTTTACCAGCCTCTCCCTTCCCTCATCTCTGTCCTGTCTCATCTCCTCTGTCTCCTGACTCCTTTAACCCAGTTAGCTCTCTTGCCTTTCTCCCCCTCATGTAACTTTATGAGTTAGGTGTTCTAGGTGGTGAATATTTTCTTGTTTAATCTAGTAACTCTTTGCTCCATTTACACCACTAGAAGAGGCACTGATGATCCTCTAGGCTGGGAACGAGGTATGTGGTGCTCTGAGGGATGGATGCTGAGGGGAGCAGTGTCAGCCTCTGAGTACCGTTGCCTGGGTGACCCAGCTTTCATCTTGCTGTGCTTCTGTAGATGACAGGAAGCTCACAGGGCTTTCTTCCATGGACGGGGCTGGCTGGGGCTACCACCAAGGAACCCTGGATCCCTCTGTGATTTGCCCCTGTTTCTGCCCCATCTCCAGCACCTTTTCACACTCTTCTCTCTGATGATTTATAGCATTTAGTGTAACTCTTGCAGTCTCGGGCAGACAAAGTGGGGGATGGCAGGTCTTTGCCTGATCTCACAAGTCAGAAAGCTGTGGGCCACTATTGGAGCCCCTGAGATGTCCTAAGCCAGCCTGCCACAGAGTGAATTTGCAGAAGGTGCTAAGCCCATAGATGAACACATTCTGGTCCCAGACATTTCCTGCTGTGGTTCTGCTGGGACCTGCCTGCTGACCTAGGACACTGGTGAGTTCAGGGACATCCTAAGGATGGTTTGTGAAAAGGAGCTCCCTCCCTGTGGTATGTGCATATATGAATGCATGCATGCATGTGCACATGCACGTGTGTGTATATGTGTGTGTGTGTGTGTGTGTGTGTGTGTGTGTGTGTGTGAGAGAGAGAGAGAGAGAGAGAGAGAGAGAGAGAGAGAGAGAGAGAGAGAGAGATGCTGAAGGTAAGGCCAGGTTGGATCTATAAAAAAAACCTGTCTCACCCTTCATAACCTGCTCTCTGGCTCACTGATCATCTTGTTATTCAGGCTGTGAACCTTCCCTGGACCAGAAGGCACATATGAGAATGTGCCTTTATTTATGTGCATGTGTGTACATGTGTATCTATGTGTGCATGTATGTGTACATGGGTACTTGTGTGTGCATGTGCTCATGTGTATATACATGTGTGTGGACATGTGTGCCTGTGCTCATATGTGTGCATGTGTATGCACATGTATATGCATGTGTGCCTATGTGTGAACCATTGTGTACTTATGTGGGCATGTGCTTATGTATGTGTGAGCACACATGTGCATGCATAGAACTCTCCTTCATCCTATGTCAACCCTTACACACAGTCTCTGTGTTTGGTGGTTTGAGTATGGATGGTGGGCACTGTTCTTTCCCCTGGACATCTTAAAGTGAGTCTGTGCAGTCCAGTTGAGCCAAGGATAGTAGTGGTGGTGACTTATAGAATGGGGACATTAAGTCTGACCTTTTGGAGCTGCTAAAGCCCCAGCACCCACACCGGGAGGCTGGCCTGTCTTGCTGGAAGATGAGAGGCCATGTGGAAGACAACTTCTCCATTTGCAGTGTGTCAGCCTAGTACCACTTGCTGATACAGACATGTGGGTATCGAACAGGCCAGCTGGCTCCTGAGGAAGGTGGGGCACTACGTAGCTAGGTCCGTTCTGGTGGCCAGCCCTGTGTGCTTTCTTCTCAATTTCAGAGTGGCTGTGTCATTGATAAGAGGGTGTACTTGTGTGAGCAGTCCTTGTTTAGGGACACAGACATTAAATTACAGTTGTCCACTGGCACAATGGATCCTTTTATGACACAGGAAGCTCTGGACAGAGGGCAGGAAGGGGTTGCCTGGGGCCAAGATGCAGAACATCTACAGTTGTCTTCTGTGGCCTTGAGCCCCTCTGTGGATGGAGATAGATCCATTCTGTTCTCTAACTTATTTGGTCATGAAAGCAAAGACTTCCGTCTTTGCATGATCTCAAGAATGCATATGACATGATGGGAACAGAGCTGGCGACACTGAGAAGTTAGTATTGTAAAAGTGAGACTGTGGATCCATGAAATGGAGCTGTGCCATGGTCTGCTCCTAAGGACAAGGAGACTTGGAACAGGTGGCAAAGCTGAGCCCTCTGGCCATTGCCCGCACATTCCTGAAGGTAATGCTACAGTCTTGCTGACATCGCCTGGGAGAAAGTAGATGTTAGATTTTTACATAAGCCACAGGTAAATCAGTGCCTATTGGCTACACAGACTGAGCTGTACTCTGTTGAAAACCTGGTCCATGGCCAGAGTCATGGCAGTCCTGTTTTAGAGGAAGGATAGAAGGAATCTTGGGGCCCATCTGTGCACTGGAGGAAGGAAGAAAACAAAAATGGCATGAGGCTGCCTGTGGCATGAGCCAAGCTTGAAAGACAGGTACGGTCTGGGAGATGAGACTGAAGGGACTGGAGTAGCTGGGTCTTGAGGTCACACGATTCCCAATTTTCTGAGAAAGGGCCCGGTTGATTTCCAAAGCGATTGTACAAGTTTTCACTCCCACCAGCAGTGGAGGAGTTGTTTCCCTTTCTCCACATCCTTGCCAGCATGTGCTGTCACTTGCATTTTTGATTTTAGCCATTCTGATGGGTTTAAGATGGAATCTCAGAGTCGTTTTGATTTGCATTTCTCTGATGACTAAGGACACTGATTTCTTTAGGCGTTTCTCAGAGCCATTCGATATTTCTATGTTGAGAACTCTCTGTTTAGCTCTGAACCCCATTTCTTAACCGGATTATTTGGTTTGGTGGTGTTTAGTTTCTTGAGTTCTTTATATATTTTGGATATTAGCCCTTTGTCAGATGTAGGGTTGGTGAAGATCTTTTCCCAGTCTGTAGGCTGTTGCTTTGCTCTGTTGAAGAAGAGGAAGCAGGCTACCTGGATGAAACCTAATAGGCTGTGATCATATGGTGAGGGATCAGAGGTCTAGGGGAGGGTAATAGGGTGAAAGATGGGGGAGGGGAGAGGGAAGATACAAGTGAAGGGATAACAATTGGCATGTATTCTGAATAAATTACTTTTTAAAAACTGAAAAAAGCAAAAAGAAAAAAAGAAACTGAAGGGAAATGACAGCTAGATTGTCAGCCAATGGGGAAAGCATAAGTCCCACTCTTGGGAGCCCCTGCTTAAGTACTGGTTAGCGTCACAGTGACAGAAGTGCAGCTCCTCACACGGTTCCATAGTGCCCATGCACACAGAGCCCAGAGGGAGCAGGCTTCATGCTGGCCCAGCATTGATCTCTCTCCTGTTTTACTTTTTGCTACTTGATGGCTCTTCACGGTAGCCCATTCACCCCTGGCCCCATCACATGTCTGTAAAAGTGATTCATCAGAGCGGCTAGTGTGGCAAACAACCCAGGAGCACTCAGGGCTTCCCTGTGTACCCTAATAGTCAGACCTGTGAATCTCTCGTAGCATGCATGACATTCAGCTCCCAAGGGAAGAGATGAGACCCAGGCAGGTACTAAAAGGAGTGCTTCAGCTGTGGGTTAGACTGGATGAAGGGGTGTCTGTTGGATCCTCACACAGAGCAGAGATCAGACGGAAACAGTTTATGGCATATGCTATAGGTGAGCAGGAAGACAGATGGAGTGGAGAAGGCTTGGGAGAAGAGTGTCAGCTTGGTAATGAATGGTCCCAGTTCTTAT
Organism: Acomys minous; assembly: GCF_964271855.1. NCBI lineage: Eukaryota > Metazoa > Chordata > Mammalia > Rodentia > Muridae > Acomys > Acomys minous. Next base: position 42,561,317 of record NC_140487.1, read on the forward strand.
CCCCGTGGTCACATTCTTTGAGGTAACCTTGGAATGGCCCTGCCTCAGGTCTGGTTATGTGACCAACTTTGTCCACCATTGGAGTTTCACTGGCCCCCTCTTCAATGGCTATGGGGACAAGTCAAGGCTGGCCTGCTGGAGGATTCCTGTGTAGCAATACCAAAAGTCTTGGCTGGGACATCTCACGTGAGCCATCCAGCAGCTGAGTCCAGATATGCCACATGCATGTGATACGTGTGAATTTACTCAGGGAAGGCTGGTTTGGCATCTCTAAGTGCTGTCAACTAGTCACTGTGTCCTGCTGAGAGCACCTTAGTTCTGCAGCTTTGGGAGCTGCTCATGATTGAACTCAGCCTCCATAGTCTGTGGATGTCTGAGGCTCCATCATCACAGTGGGCCCTCGCAACTGGGCTCTGGCCTGTGCTGTGGGAAGACCACCTTCTCCACCTGCATCCTGGCTGGAAATGTTGTCACTCCTGGTGCCTATAAATGTGTTGTAACTATTAAAAACCCAAGATCCAGATGTAAAGAAATGTTCCTCCATTCTGAAGTGAGAGCCAGCTCTCAAGAGTTTCCTCATGGTCAGTGCTGTCTTCTGATGTTTGCAGCCAAGTGAACAAGCACCTATGGACTGCATGATGTCCTTTGGCACAGTTGGCTTAGGGCGGGCAGAGAATTGCAGAAAGGGCCCGAAGAAGTTGGCAATATTAGTGTCAGCTGCAGTTTTAAAGTTTTGTTTCATGTTATGTTTATTCTGGGAAATGGGCATATCTGGTCAGTGCAGTCTGTGCGGTCTCAGGAGGGGTAGGTAGGTGACCAAGAAGGCGACTTTCAGTCTCCATGGGGGACCTTTTCTGATATTTGCCCTCATACATATCCCAAAGAGGATGAGGCATTTCTGATCTTTTCATTTGTCAGAGGCAGCTCTTATTCTATAGCCAAGGCTTTGAATGTGAGACAATTGTCCCACTAGGATCACAGGTATGCCCCACTACACCCAGTAAAGACCCTCAGACTTCTGCAGAAATACTTGACTGTCTAGAGATGAGCCTGGTTATTCCCTTCAAAACTGCACCGTCTTTCTGAAATCAAATAGGAGGCAGGCCTCTGTGAGCCTTTCCTAGGCAGTCCCAGAATTTAGCAAGGTGCCAGGCACACAGAGGTGGGCAAGGAGGAAGGGTCAGTCCTTCCCTAGGCTCAGCTCCTCCCCAGGGTCAGCACCAATCCAGGGTTAGCCCCTCTCCAGGGTCTGCTGCTTTCTAGGGTCAGCTTCCCATTAAGGCCAGTTTCTCCTCAAGGTGGGTTCCTCCCCAGTGCCAGCTGTTCCTTCAGTGCCAGCTACTCCCCAAACTCAGTTGCTCCCCCAAGAGCTGACCCTGGAAAGGAACTGACCCTGGAGGAGCTGACTGCAGAGGAGGACCTGAGTAGAAGCTACCCCTGGGCAGGACGATGGCTGGGATGAGGAAGGGCAGTGCCAGGATATGATTGGTTAAACAGAAGTGCTGGACCTGAATGAACACTGATTCCTGGAGCTGGAGAGCAGGGGACAGGGCCCTCAGGCCACCTAGCTTCATCTTGCCCTGTGACAAACCCTCACAGCAGGTGCACACCATTGGAAGGTGCCCAGACCTTCGCTCCTAGTGCTGAGGGAAGGTCTGGGGGTGACCGGAGCAGCGCCAGGCAGGGGAGCTCCTCTGGGCACTGCACGTTGTCTGGTTGCTATGAAGTTAAAAGCACTTCAAGGGAGGGCAGGCCCCCAGCCTATCTGCAGGCTCCAACCTCAGCGCGCCCTTCTGTGGGGTTACAGCAGCACTCCTAATTTTACAGTGATTGGATTATTCACTTCAGAGTGTGTCTTTGTCATTAAAAGAAATTCTCCTTAGGTTTCAAATGATTCTATAGCTCTGTGGGGTCAGGTTTCCCCCTGAATTGAGAAGTGACATTATTTGTGACTATCAATAATTATTTTCTTATTAATGTAATTAAAGATCTTATTCTTCCCTATCTAATAGATGAGGCAAAATAAACCTTCCAATTATCTTCACTTTCAGGTTCTTTTTTTTTTTTTCAAAATATCTCCAATTATCACTCTTGCTACAAGTATAATCAAGTTGTATAAATTAGCTTCTATTCTTAGCTACAGTTTAGCTATCCCCCATCTTTTCCTAGCACTCTGTATGTTATGGTGACAAATTCCAAGTTAACACATCTATTCCGCATACATTCAGATCAGAAGGGCCAAACTGAAATAATGCAGTCAGAACAGTCCCATCACACCAGGAATAAAGAGTCCAGCCTCCAGGTAACACAGCCCTCCAGCTCCCAACCCCCCAACCTCCACCCCCTGCAGCAAGTCCACCAGTCTCCCAGAGGAACTGTTTGTTACTGGACAGTGGCAGGCCCTCAAGCCTTCCTTCTCCCCCCAGAAGCTTGTTTGGAGGGCTCAGGTGACACAGGTAATACAAGCTGTCCTCCAATAGAAATCTCCATGTGTATCTGCAGCAGGGCTAGGGTCCAGCCAAGTAGGAAGGGGAGGAGGCCTCCTCAGTCTGCAACAAGGCCTTTGAGTGAGTCTTTTTTTTTTTTCTGACTACTTTTTAAAATTTAATTAATTTATTCAGATTACATCTCAAATATTTTCCCCTCACTTGTATCCTCTCGTTTTCCCCCTCCCTCCCTCTTTCACCCTATTCCCCTCCCCTAGGTCTGTGACAGAAGGGGACCTCCTCCCCCACCATGCAGTCACAGCCTATCAAGTCTCATCTTGGTAGCCTGCTTATCCCTTCTCTGAGTGCCACCAGGCCTCCCCACCAAGGGGAAGTGGTCAAATATGGGGCATGGGAGTTCATGTCAGAGTTAATCTACGCTCTCCACACAACTGTCTTAAGGAAGGCAGCCAAGGTGGAGGCTTCTCCAGGAGAGGAGAGGCTTCTCCTTTCTTCCTGGCAGCACAGGCTTCTGTGGAAACTTAGGAGTTCTTCCTAGGCTGCAGAGTGAATCAAAGGCCAGCCTAGACAACTGACACTCCCGCAAACTAAGAGTAGAATAAGAGCCAAGTGCTGTTTGCTTAGCATATCAGATGGACACTCAGGGTTCACTCCCCATCCTGGATCCCTCCCAACCCCTGCCCCCACCCCTACCCCTACCCCTGTCCCCACCCCTACCTCTGCCCCTAACTCCACCCCTACCCCCACCCCATCGCCGCATATACCCCCACCCCTGCCCCCTCTCATACCCCCACCCCCCTCCCCTCGCACCTACCCCCACCCCTGCCCCAACCCCTACCTTGCAAACAAAAGCAAAAGAACCAGTTCTTGGGCCCCTGCTCTGTCTCTGCAGCCTTCTGTCCTCCAGGACTCCAGCCAGTGGGTGATAGCATTTTGATCCAGTCTGTGGAACACTGGACCCAGACTGACCATACATTCTGCGACCCGCAAACATTCTCTGGAAGCTGTTTCAGCGCACCGGCGTTGAGATTAACATGGCTGGGCTTGGTCTGAGGAAGGGGGGCAAACCACAACTAGTCTTCACCAACAGGTGTGCAACCTGAGGAGACCCCTCCAGGCCTGGCAGCTGTGAGGGGGTCTCAGAGCTGGGGCTGAGGTTCCCTTATCACAGGCTGGCTCCTCCCGAGGAGGCATCTGCCCTTGGCTTGCTGAATGCAGACCTGTTTTGTGTTTAACACAGCACAGGGAAGGGCACAGCCAGCCCAGCTTGCCAGCACTATCCCTTTGCACTTCAGGTTGCCTTCCAGGTAAGGACAAGCTGTGCACCGGAGCATTTTATTTATTTTTACATCATGACGATGATGATGATGATGATGATCATTTAGAGATTTCAAACTCACCATGTAGCCCAGAACTTGTGATGCTCCTGTCTCCAGCTTGTTAAGTGCTGGGACTACAGGTCTGCATGCCATCCTACCGATGCAGGGGATCCAATCCCGACTTTCATATACATGCTAGGTAAGCATCTTACCCACTGTGTCCCGGTCCCCAAGGCACTTTAAATGGAAATCTGCCCACAAGTCAGATGGGTCCTTTGGAATCGGTGCCCTGAAGCTCTCAAGGCCTGTTTCCATAGTGACCACCACGGTTACTCCTCTGTGTTCAGAGGCTCTGAACAGTCTTAGCAGCCTCTGAACAGCACTTGAGCCTCTGTCCCTCTGCAGGGTGATGACACTAGAGCCAGGGATATAAAATGCTAGCTCTGTGTGACACCCTGGGGCTGAATGATGGGGCACCAGAGCGGTATGACGATGGGGTGGCTCCTCCTGAGGCCTCTACCTTAGCTCTTGGACAGCATTCTTGCTATGTCTTCACATGGCTGTTCTTCTGTGTGCGTTTGTGTGATAGTTCTTTTTGTAAGGACACCTGCGATGTTGAAGGAAGCTTCCTAGTGTCCTTGTCTTACCGCAAGCATCTCCAAAGTCCTGAGCCTGAGGATTCAACATGAACTCGGAGGACACACATCAGCCATCACAGACTCCAGCACAGCCCCTGATGGCTCAAGGCGTGTTTGAGAATGACAGTCTGGGTCCAGCCTCCCACACCGGCTTGCTAGCAGACACTGTAGGCTCCTGTCGCCCCTGGAGCCCCACACTGCTCCCCACCCACCTGGGCTCAGAAGTGTGACTCCTCCTCCCTCTGGAGCAGCCGGTTAGCATGTGTGCATGTGTCTGGGGGCTCTGACACTTCCACTTCTCCCCTGGCCCATGCCACACTCAGCCCTCACCTGTGTCCCTGTGGGAGTCTCTCCCTCAGCTAACTAAGGCCTCAGCCTCTGTCTTCTACCTTAGCCTTTGGCTCTGTCACCACGTTGGACACTTAGGGCCTTCTGGATCCTGTTTTTCCTTTTCCCAGTCTGTCTCTTTTTCTCCATCTCTTCCCATCCATGGCTTCTCTCTGTTCCTCCTTCCTTCCCATCTCAGGATCTCTGTGTGCCTTTCTTTGTCTCCTTTCTCCACTGTGTCTTTCCTTTCTTTGTCACTTTCCTCCCTCTCTTTTTTTTTTTTCTCTATCCTCACGTGTTGTCACCAGTTGTATTGCCCTCACTCTTTGGGTTTATCCTGTCCTCTCCTTGCTTTTGTCTGCAACATCTCAGACCTTTGCTTCCCTCTCCCCGGCATCTTCATCTCAAGTGTGACCCTTCTTTCTTCCCACTGCCCTGTACTTCTGGATGTCCCCTTCTCTGCCCCCTGCCACCTGAGCCCCTATGACCTTCAGGGCTCCTCTTTCCTGGGGGCAACATGCAGACCTTCCTGGGTGGTTCCATCTCAGCTAACACTCTGAGCTCCCTATAGATGGAGCTCTCCTCCTCAGACCCCCTGACCTGACTGTATCCCTTCCTTGGTGCTAGACCTCAGCTTGGTTTCCTGACACCACTGATAAACATCTTCAAGGGCTGGTAGCTCCTTAAGGATGAGAATGACTCTGCTGGCCGTGGATTCCCGAACTGCACTGCTGAGCAGAGCAGGAGCTATATATTGTGTGTGCACTTGTGGTTGTATAGGGTGAGTCTCAGACATCCTCTTTCACCCCATGAGAGCACCTTTTTTTTTTCTCTCCTGTTGCTTGCTTTTGGTTTTATACAGCTTCAGAGCTCTTCAAAGACGACAGGCAGAGCATGGCCATAAATGCCTTGTTCACCTGGGAGAAGCCAGGTTGCTGCCTGTGGATTCCATAGATCCAGCCTTCTGTGACTTCTTCACTGCCTTTGTAAGACATAGCAGACTGAGCAAATTCACCGCTGTGTGATACATGGGAGCGGGCGAGGTGCAGGTCACACCGGGTTCTGGTCAGAGAGGGGAGAAGACTGCCCGACACCCATCCCTCTCTGCTCATGGACTCCTAGGCAGATGTCTGCCCTCTACTTTCCAGCCTCCACAGCCTCGGGTCCTTTTAATAAAAGATTTTTCCTCTTTACCTTCTTTCTGTCTTCCCGCTAAATATTACTGAATTTATTCAGTAGGCCCATTTTTCTGGAGGTTTTCTGGAGGGCAGGCCCATTTTTCTGGAGGTTTCACTATCTCTTGGTCTTTGAAGATCAGAAAAGGTGGGGGTAGAGTTGTGGGGTCCCCTTGTTCTCCATCAGAAAGATGTTTGTTTTATGCCTTGCTCTTTCTGATCTTAAACCCACCTAAGTAAACCCAGTGTTTATCTGACAGAACTGGACAACCCTCTGTAAACACAGAACTACTCCATGTGTTTTGACTTCATGAGGCAGCATTTAAAAAAGGGGGCAAGGTCCAGGGCGTAGACATTTAAATCCTATGCAAATAATTACAGCCAATATATGAATCAGAAAAATGTATTCTGAGCTGGGATGGCCTCTCCTCTCAATATTGCCTTTTATTTAGAATAGGTAAACACGTGAGGAATTATATTTATTTGCTTTCTCTGTTGAATATTTTAATGGTTTGTTCTGTCTGAGAAAACCTGATGTTTAGCTTAAGTTGACAGAAACCACAAGTGGACGTGTCAAAACAAGCTGGGGAGAGTTACTTTTGATGTGTTTTATTGAGATATCCAAGGTACTTTCCAATTATTTTATGCCAAGAAAGGCAGTTCTTCACAAAAAAAAAAAAAAAAAAAAAAAAAAAAAGTGGTTCTCGTTTGAAAACCACAAGTGTAACTTGTCAAACCTAAATATCATTTAGAGCTGTCAGAGGGGATGTTCTGAGGCACGCTGCTCTGCGCACCGTGGGAAGAGAAAAGCAGACTCAAGTGACAGAGGCCAGAGTCTGAGTGCAGAATGGAGCTCTTGATGTCCCTCACGTCCCTCATGTCGCTGCAGAGCCTGTAACTCTCTCAGTGTCTGTGTGGAACACACTGGACTCTGTACTGCGGGGGGCTGGGGGGGGGGGAGACCAGAGCTACTATGAGCTTCTGAAGGCCCATTGGACTTTTCACTCTGAGAACTATGTGGTGCTCAAACTTGCACCTGGGACTGCAGGGTTCGCAGCATTGGGAGCCCTGACCAGCACAATGCAATGACAATGACAAGCCCTGAGTGCCTGTGCCCATTCTGCCACTCAGGTCCCTAAACCTCCTGGAACCTAGTGCAACTTCCTAAACCAGAGTCAGTAAGGTCCTTTGGGTTAGGGTTCAGACAGTGTGAGCCTCAGTGAGGTGCCACTGCATGCGCAAGAGACCTGCTGACAGAAGAGCATCTCTTGTCCCCCAGGTTTGACAGCCAAAGGCCAGAGAGAAGCCACTGTCTGTGCCCATCCTCTGCCAGGGAGTGAAGGGGAGATGCGAGGCACCATACATGTCTCCAGATCACTCTTCCCCTTGCTCCTGGGGGGCGGGGAGAGGGGGGCCCCTGTAGATGTTGAGAATGTGCGCAGGTAGAATGTGTGCTTTTCAGGCACCAGAGTTTCAAAAGGCGACTTGAGGAACAACTCACAGAGACAAAGAGAGTGGGGAAGGGAGGTGTTTCCAGATTAGACAGAAACCACATGAAAGAGGCTTCGGAAGAGGAGCTAGGTTTGAACTTGACTGTGTGGAGGGTGGGGCCCGGCAGGAGGCCTCTGCGGAGGGCAGATGGATCTGGATCCCAGGACAGCCCCAGGGGCTGGCTGTGGTGCCGTGGGGTGGGCGGCTCTGAGAGTCAGCCTCTTTAGGGCCTTCCCCGCACCCGGTGTGCTTCCCGAGGGCACAGGAAATCATCTCCATCTGCACACAGTGTCCTGGAAGGGGTCTCAGGGTTCTTCATGCTTAGACTGTTTGTAAGGCCCATGAGGGACAAGGGACAGTGTGGCCCTCTGAGATGGCTCTGTAGGCATCTGTATGTGACCATCAGTCTTCCTTTCGGAAAAAGGTGAAAACAAGTATGTCCAGAAAGATCGTTGTAGCAAATGTCTTACTGGGGTGCAGCCCTCAGCCAAGGGTCCCCCTCATCTGTGCCCAGAAGCACTGTGGGCAGCTCTCTGTAGAGCAGGAATCTCCCCTCCAGAGGTCAGGCAGATTCCAGTTCTTTTGGTGGAGGTGACATTTTTCTGTGCTCTGCCTCAGGCATGGGAGAAGCTGTATTCACATTGTTTTCCATATCAGGTCAAGTTGAGTTTCCCATACTGCACCTGAGTGGACTCACTCTCTGTCTGGGGCGGTGTCTCATCTCAGGCTCCTTCCTGCTTCTTCTTCCCTCACCACAAGGAGCCTCTATCCTTGGGGTCCTTGTAGGGGTTCCAGGGAGAGGAGCCTGACTGCTCTGTGTCATGCAAACCCAGATCCCAGGTCTGTATCAGGTCAGGCAACAGCCTCTGCCTCACAGGGCCAGGTGTCATGAGGAAGCAGGCTCAGGGGGGAACCCAAAGCCTCTTGCAGCAGAGTGTTTGAAGGAAGCCTGATGTTTTGAGGCTGGGGAAAGGGTGTTGGGTGGTATCAGGAGAGGCCATGTAGAAGGCTATTGGGGGTGGGCCACAGTTCTGAGGTCGCAGTGTGGCAAAGTGACTTGAACCCTGCATACTGTGCTGTGGCTTAGTGGGTTGGACAAGATACTTTCTTTTCTGCCTTTGTCTCCCTGGCACTTCCAGAGAGAGAGAGAGAGAGAACAGGGAGGACCATGGTCAGTATAGGGATTTGGTAATGCCTCCCATCTGACCAGAGGCCAATCTGCCTTTGAACCTGGGCTCCGCTTTGTTCATGGGCTTGTGACGCACTGTGGATAGTCTGTAGTCATGGCTGTAGCAGCCCTAAGGAGAGCCGGATGAACACCACCCTGCCAGATCTGCTGTTTGCACCATTCTTGTCCACTTGATTTCTTTACCTCATCAGTTTGAAGTTTTCCCCAGACTTTGCTCTGGGAAGCCCCGGGTGGGGGGTTCTCAGGGCCCCAAAGCTGAGGGACCTCCTTCGTGGGGCTGCTCCTTTGTGGAGTTGGCACTGCTAGCCTCTTGCTGATCCTGTTCCTCTACCAGCCATGCTTGCTGGAACCTGGGGTCTCTTTTCTCGGCTCAGTGCAATTGTCCCTCCAGGGCTGACTCTGCGTACCTATATGGAGGCTAGACGCTTTCCCAATCACCCGGTTTTATCCCAGAAGATGAGCCTTATAATGGTGTGGCATCGTGTCCCCACAATCAGTCTGATTGTCACTTTTAGTACAGCATTCAAAACATCAGAGGTGATATTCAGCATGTTACCATAAATAGGGTCTGTCTTAGATGAGTTTGCCTAAGTGCGGGCTAATACGAGTTAAAGTGCGCTAAGCCATCACGTTTAGTAGATGAATGCAATGCTTTTCTCACTTGGTAAGATTTGAACTTATGGCGGATCCACTGACCATAAACCTGTCATCAGTTGAGGGGCACCTGCATCCATAAGATGGACACCTGCGCCACAGGTGCAGGAACCCTGTGTCAGAACAAGATGAGGCTCAGTTTCCCCGTACTGATCAGGCCTCTTCAGTGTCTCCTCGATGACTATCATTGCCACCTGCCAAGGTGAAATAACTGACCTCGGAGTCAATCTGACACTGTCCTTTCATTCTTCCTGTCTTGTTGGCTTCAAAGATGCCTCATATGACCCTGTCTGGGCTATGTTGCACTTCCTGCTTCCTCTTGTTGTCTTTGGGCTCACTATGATAGCCTCGATCCTCCTAGGGGACTGAGGAAGGGACCCTCTTATATGACTTATCCTCTTCCTCTTTCTCACCTGCTCACCGATGTAAGTCTTCATCTGGCTCACTGTCATATATAAAATGACAGTGAACAGCCGTGGTCACCTAGAGAAGATGGGAAACTCGAAGTCAAACACAAGGCCCTTGGCATCCAAGTCTCCCAAGGCTTGAGGTCCAAGTCTGTGGAAGGACATCTGAGTCTCCCAAGGTTGAGGTCAGGCCCTTGGATGGGTGACTGAGACCCAAGGTCTGAGCAACAGGTCTGTGGAAGGAGGAGGACTGGCTCTGCTTGAGATTGGTAGGCTGACCTCTCTGAGCAGGCATCTTTGAGTGGAGTGATGCGGGGCTGCTGTGAACCGTGGTACCCTTATGAGAGTGTGCGTGATCCTAGGAGGAGTTGGCCTGCTCCTTAGGGCCCTGGTCCCTAACACAACCTAACTTGCTATTCGTATCACTTGTGTACTGTGATATACTGGGACATGCTTGCTCATATCTCGAGATTCAAAGGCTTTCTTTGGAAGAGAATGGTTTTCCTTGGGCAAAGCCTGGCAAAAGTGCGCGGGGAGGGACTGTGCCTAGCAACTGAGGCTGGAGAGAGCTGGATCCACAGCTGGGTGTGTCCTTTTGATTGTCCTTCTAGTTCGCAGGGAGTCTGGAGGCTTGGGAGGGTCCCTTTCTATCACGGGCTTCAGTGGGGGCCTTACAGCTCCCACCCCTGCCTTTTCTTTGCCCTTGATCTTGGTCTGTTGTTCCCTCCTCCAGCTGGAGACAATCTGTCACCCTGCAGCGTCCCAGGGAATCGAATGGCACTTGCCATTTCCCATGGGTCAAGCGTAATTGTCCCCGCTGCCTGCCTCCCCTTGTCTCTGTCTTTTATCAGAGTCTTTGTGGCTTTACCCCCTTGTTTGTCTGTGTGGCTCACAGATGAGGTGCAGGGCTGCCAGCCGCCTCCTGGAGCTGTGATGATGATGATGATGGAATTAAGGGTGCTCTCTTTACTCTCACACAGTCATTCATTAAAATCCCACTTTGGGGGCCTAAATTATACCATGCATTTTGCCAGGCTTTCCTCTCACCTGGGCTCCTGGCATTTGCCTGTCAGTCACACCGCCTGTGCATGGCTCTCTGCTAGTGGTAGGCTGGGAGGACCTCCATGGTCTCACAAAGGACTATTCTCAGAGCAAAGCCAGGGGCTCAGCTTTTGTGGTGTTCATGTGGATGCATGTTACATGTCTTGGGGTGGTGGGGACACATCGTGAATCTCAGCAGTCCACGCACATTTAAGAAACCAGCCAGCATGAGGTCAGGAGCAGGCTCATTGGAAGCTTTTGGCTTGCATTTTGCAGACTGGTCCAGACCCAAAGAAAGCAGGGGTGAGTGAGAAACTTATGATAGGCCTTCTGGGGGTCAGTACCCCCAGAGTACATGGTTATGACAATATGAACAACAGCCCATGGGGGTGACTGTAAAGCTAGGTCCAATGTAACTAGACATCCTGAACTATGCCAAAAACCCTGGCCTCACCAGCGGTGACAGGGCTAACATTATATATGTATACATGTATGTGTGTGTATATATATATATATATATGTGTGTGTGTGTGTGTGTATGTGTGTGTGTGTGTATACACACATATATAAAAATATATATGTATACACACATATGTATATGTATATATATGTATATGTATGTACACCATCCTGGAGAGCTGGCCCAGAAGTTCTTCTTCATATGGTGGCAGTCTTCTGTGAAGACTCATGGAGGGCACAATCCTCATGCCATTCAGGAGAAAGCCATGTAAGGGGATGGGATATTGTTTGCTGAAAGAGTGAAGAGTCTTACAGCAACTATCCCCAGTCTTGGCTCTCACTCCCTTCCCCTAGTTGTATCCTTGGCAGGGTATGGAGCAGCTGACCACCAAGCTCGTCAATAATGCCATCCTTTTCCCCTTAGCAAATCAGAATGTGGATGCTCGTAGCACAACTCAGTTCTTGGACTTTGCCTTCAGGCTTGGTGCCTGGGGACATATGGAGCCCACTCCAGGCTCAGCTGAGAGGAGTTGGAGCAGATCCCCAGTCTTTCTTACACCCTGTGTGAGACTCACCCTGGGGACACGTGACACACGAATTTACACACTCTAGATAGGGAACTCATGAAAGGCCAGAGGAACAATTACACCAAAGTCTGACTTGGTGACTTAGAGGTGCGGAATATCTTAAACGCCGCTGCAGCAACATGCGGAAGCTGCAACCCTCGATCCCCCTGCATGACTTGCAGCCAACTTGGTAGGTCTTCTCAGACCCCTGGCTGTCTGACTTCCTTCTCCAGCTCCAATACCCTTGGGAGGACACCAGTCAATTTTGGGCTTTTCCAGATGTCCAAACACTTTTCACTTCCTGAATCTGGTTGAGCTTCCCTGCCTCCTTGGAGGAAAGAATGCTTCAGTTCAGAAGAAACTGCCATGCCACATGTCTTGGTGGACCCAGGATGACGGCCCCTGATCGCAGCCTGAAGTAGCCAGTGTGATCTTCCCCCGAACTCCCCCCCCCCCATGCCCCCGCCATCAGCACCAGCACTGTCTCTTCTTCAGAGAGGTGTGATGTCAGAATCCCAGTTCTGTATCATCCCACTGTGTGGCAGTGGCCACCAAGTGCCTGTAGATGCATTTGCTCGTGTGTTTGACTGTTTAACTGATGACTTCTCTCAGCCTTCAGGTCTTCGCATTCTGTTTGCACCCGGAGCTTGTGCGTACACGCGTTACATGACAGAAGAACTCTGTGCCCAGCACCACGATTGGGACGTGAACATTCATTCCTTTTCTGAGTCTCCATGTTTCCACCCTCACCTCCTGCAGCTGCAGCTCCTTCTACCTAGACTCTTCTGATCTGCAGTGTTTATGGATGACGTGTTCAAAGCACGGGCCTTTGAGCTCAGCCTCATCCCTTAGGTAACCCCTGAGAACCCCCAGTCACCAGCGGTTCCTTCAGCTGTTGGGTTGATGGCCTTGGTTTGTTCAGCACAGCCACAGAGGGATATAATGGTTGATTGCAGTTCTGGGCAGCCATGATGAAATCTTCCATGAATGTCATCCAGATTTTACTGTGAACCACAAATGTAGGGTTTAAACAGAAAAAAAGAAATGTGGTGTGAGTACACAGTGACTGTGTAGCTAGCATTAGCAAGGTCCTGTGTCCCATCCCCAGCAGCTCGGCTAGGATGATAGCTTAGGTGGCAAAGTTCCTACTCCACAAATCCTGAGCTCAGGACCCCTAGCATTCAGGTACGAAGCTGGCCAAGGGTGGCCGCTGTGCCTCTAATCCCCGTGCTGAGGATGCAGTGAGCAGGTGATCTTGAGGCTTGCCAGGAAGCTAGCCTAACTGATCCACCAAGCCCAGGTTCACTGTGAGAGCACTTCTCATAAAGCAAGTTGTCGAAGTGATTGAGAAAGATATACCAGTGTTGATCTCTGCATGCGAATGTAGTACACACACACACACACACACACACACACACACACATGCAGGAAAGCCAAATGCAGCCCTTGAAGAATCAAGATCATTGCAACGAGTGCTAGCTGAAGATCTTGGGCTCTGCCACATGCAGAGTTCCAGCTCTGCCTGTTGTCTGTGTGAGCCTTGAGTTTCTCCACCATACAGTGGAGATGACATACACCATGCAGGCTGCTTTCTGGGCTTTCTTGAGCTCCCGTAGGTGTCACTAGCATCACCTTGGCCCAGTTGGCTTTCCCTGCGTGGATAGATGTTATGGTCATCCAAGATGCTTCTCAAGCCTCTGTTTTTGGGGAGGCGTGCCTCCTGTCTGCTCCAGGCACTTCCTGCTTGCTGGCTGTTCCCACAACACAGGCCCCTCCCCACTGCAGCCTTTCCGGTGCGTGACCTTCTGGTAAAGGTACCAGCACCTATAAAACCTGTCCCTGCTCATTTTATGGGTTTCCTTATCAAAACGTACCTCCCACTCAACTTTACCTTCATAAACTGGTTCGTTTCCTTCTTCCTAAAGTAAAGATACCTTCTGCCAAGACAGGGCACTTATGCCTCATTCAGACCTACACGTATGGCTCAGATTTACAAGGAACACGCCTCTGCCAGCCCCCAAGGGCACATGCGCCAAACAAGGGGGGAAATGATTAACAAGCCAAAGCCTTCCGAGACCTCAGCTTTTGGCCCTCTCAGCCCCATTGGAGGGGAAAGCAGGGGCTGACACAGAGGTCCCCAGAGGGAAGGGTGAGTCTCAGCTGCAGTAGTGAGCTGCAGAGTGCCTGCTGGAGCCTCAGGTGACCTGGACATAGTGGCTCTGCAGAGAGCATTGTTCCCCCAGGACTGCTTGCTGGGAAAGGGAGGCTGGGATGCTTCTGGAAGTGGCTCCCAGGCCACTCTGCAGGGACCTGGATCTCTGCCCACTGTGAACCTCAGACATGAGGCTCTGGCAGAAACGAGTGGGGCAGGCTGTGCAGTGCTCCTGGAAGGGTTCCTGTGTGCTGCAAATGCAGATCAGTGGAAGAAAGCTCACAGAAAGTGTTGCCTGGCTGGACCGGACTAAGCACTGTGTTCCAGGGGATGTATCTGTTTAGGGGAGTCAGGATTCTTTTGTACTGCCCACTCATGCTTTGTATTTTAGGTTCATTCACAGTCATTTTGAGAACAGCCAGGTTCCAGCACCACAGCATTGACAGGGAGAGCTTGTGCAGGTGACCTCTGACCCCAGCAGAGGGGGTGGGCTGGTCCTGGTTCTGTAGAGGAGTAGAGTAGCCAGGATGGGATGGTGAGCTTGGCAATTCAACCCGTACAGGGGTACTAAGGTAGAAAAGTGCTTTTGGAGGCTCCAGGGCAGCCCTGAGTCTCACAGACACCAGTGCTGGGGATGGTGCTGCAACCGACTCATTTATCTTGATCAACTGCCAGTGAGGAAAGACAGCACCAGGCTCCCTTTCATGCCTCAGTCACAGCCTCCTGGTGAGGCGAGCACTGACATGACCCTTGCCTGATAAGGGAGAGAAGCTTCTAGAATCCCCTATAGAGGTGGTTTGGCCCTTGTCACCCCTACCTTCTGTCATCTTGTTGCTCTGTTGTCACATGCCGTGCCAGTCTGTTGATCCTGGACTTGTTTTCAGGGACCTGAGCAGAGGTCTTGGGGGACAGTGGGCTGCAGCGACTCTTCAGCCTTTGTGGCCTTTTCACTCCCCCCAAAGCAGTGTCTGCTTGCTCAATATCACATCAGGAATTCCTGCAGGAGGAGGATGGCAATCTGTGAGGGAGAGCGGGGACAGATGAGGCTAGCTACAGCACCTGGGTGGCTGCTCCTGGAACCTCCTGGAGACTGCTGTTCTAGAAGTTGGGGCAGGGGTGGTCAGCTATCAGCTGGGCCCTCATGGCTGCTCTATTTCACTGAGTCTTCCTTCTCCTCAGCCTTCTGTGGTCCCTCCTCCTCTCTCGAGGACAAAACCACAGCTACTGAACAGTTCTGTTACCTGGTGTGCCCGTCTTGCTCGCGTGTCCTCTCTCTACCACATAGTGGTCTCCTTTGACAACAACCCTGCACCAGCACTGGGGCCCCTTATTCTGTTAAGAGAACTGCCCACGTGGACAGCACCATTGCTTAGGTGTCCATCATCCTGAGCAGGCCATGTGCAGTTGCCCTTTGGAGCTCCGTGGAACACCGCATCTCTCCACACACTGAGCTCTCGCCCCACCTGCTCCCTGTCCACTTCCGCTTCCTTTGCAGGTGGCCTGTCTTTGACTCACTCCCTTGACATTCTTAGCAATGACTGGGGAGTCCCAGGAGCTTTTGTTTACATATAAGGAATTATCTGTTTTCCAAAGCAAAACGTGACTGTGAGAAGAACGGCATGGGTTTGATTTTCACAACCGTCTTAAACATCCAGCTTAAGAATAAGGTGGCTAGATTCTGACATTTTTCCTCCAAAATGTGTTCTTACACATTTCTTCACCTTGTGCATCCTGTGCAATTCTCCAGTTTACATTGGACAACCAATGATTGGTTTTCCTGTATTCTGGCCATCACATCAGCTTTAGGATGCTTTCAGCATCTCCAAAGGCATGCCTCCTGTCTACTCCTCACACCTGCTGCCAACCTTTGCCTCTTTCCTAACTAATGAGCCACGTGCCTTCTGCCTCTAGAGTCTTCTCCATTTTGGACTTTCTGGGTGAATCAAATTATACAGTTTGTGGCCATCTGCATCTGGTTTCTTTCCCATAGAGCACTGTTTGCAAGGTTCATCTTCCCTGCCACTTTCTTTTCCTTGCTAAGTAGTGTAACATTGTATGGACCACATTTTGTTTGTTCACTCTGCTGATAGACATTTGGGCTTCTCCACCCTCCCACTGTTAGGAATGATGCTGTCACTAAGATTCCAAAAAATTTTTTTTTGCGTGGTCCTGTTTTTACTAGTGTTGTGTCCTAAGGCCGTCACACGATGGGTCATATGAGAAGTCTGCATTCAGCCTTTGGCTTGTTGACAAGCAGCTGCACATTTTATAGTCCTACTGTCGTGTGCAAGGGCTGTACTCTCTGCAGTCTTGCCAACATTTCCTATTGTCATTCACCTTTTTAAAGTTATTTTGGGGCTGGAGAGTTGGCTCAGTGGTTAAGAGCACTGTCTGCTCTTCCAAAGGACCCAGGTTCAATTCCCAGCACCCACATGGCAGCTCACAACTGTCTGTAACTCTATGATCTGACAGCCTCACAAATGAACATAAATTTAACAATTAAATAAGAATGTTTTTTAAGTTATTTGGTTTTTAATTTTTTTTTCTGCAATTTTATAATTTTGCTAGGCCAGGACTATGACCTAAGACCACAACCCTTCATCTCTCTTGTTGATCGTAGCCATCCACTTAGATTCAGAATGGGAACAGAAAATCGCCATGGCTCTGACCTGCTTCCCCTTAAGAGGGATGCTGAAACTACTTGTATGTGTGTTAGATACTTTTCTTGTCCCTGCCATCAAATACCTGACAAAAAACAACTGAGGAGAGGAGGGGTTTATTTTGACTGACAGTTCAGGGAATCCAGTTCATCATGATGGAGAAGACAGGAATGGGTTGGTCTGTGGTGCTGACTAGGTTTGTTGGGTCTTTTCTTTTTTAATTGTTGAGACTGTAATATAATTACAACACTCCTCCCTTCTGTTTTCTCCCTTCGAATCCTCCCATGCAGCCCTCCCACTCTTCTTCAAGTTCATGGCCTCTTCTTTCATTAATTGTTGTGCCGTGTAAACATATATGTATGTGTGTGTGTGTATATATCACATATGTGTATATGTATGTATACACATAAACATATATATATATATTCGCACACATATGTATACACACACATTCACATGCATATATTTCTAAATGTAACCTTGTTGGCTCTGTTTCTTAACAATTAAACTTTATTATACAACCCAACTAGCTTACACAAGAAGGAAAAAAGGTTAAAGGGACAAAGGAGTGAACCCTCCAGTATCCATTCCATGGGACGGGTCCTTAGGTGTCTCTCTGGCCCGCGTGCTGGTCCAGCCTGGTCACTGCTCTCCACGCGCTCTCGCCCAGGCTGAACTTGTTGTTCTCTCCTCCCAACCTGCCTGAGTCCCATGGAAAGGGCAGTCTCCTTCTCCCATTGAGGGTCAATTAGGAAAACAATAGCCAAGGTGGGGTTCCCAGGTCTGCTTCCTGAATTCCAAGCCCAGGAAGGCTCCACTCAATCTATCACAAGGTATTCATGGGGTGCCCCAAGGGTAAAGCCCACCAAGATTGCTTCTACCTGTGACAAAGCTTAATCTTTCCCACATAACCTACTCTATCTGTATAATGCTACTTGTAAGTATGTCTTTAGGCTTGATAACTTGGCACTGGACAACCAGTTGGCTGCTCTTCCCTAGGGAATATTACCTCTCCTGCTCCCAACAGAATTCAATTGCTTCTAGTCCTTAGTGTAGAGTTGAGGCCTGATGGGCTTCCCGACCCTTTGTGATATCTATTGGTGCCCTCCGTGTTCAGCTCACACTTGGGCGTCATGTTAGTGAGTGAGACTTTATGGGTTCTGGTCTGACTTTACTATCTCACAGCCAACTCTCTGGTTCTCAGGCTCTTACAGTCTTTCCACCCACTCTTCCACCACAGTGTTCTTAAGCAATAGGTGTGGGGATGTTTTGTAGCTGTATCCGTTAGAACTGGGCTCCACAGCTCTGCATTCCGATTGATTGTAGTTTTCTATAATGGTCCCTATCTGTTGCAAAGAGAAGTTTCCTTTATGAGGGGTAAGGACTACAGTGATGTGTGAGCATAAGGACAAACGTCTCTAGATTGTTGTTGGAGGTTATGCTGGTAAAGTAGTGTTTGTAGATTCTCCCCCAGTAACTACAACCCCACTAGTACTTAGTGGTTAGCTAGGTTTCTAGTAACAGTCAGGTTCCCTCTTGTTGCATGGGTGCTATTGAGTTTTTCTTTTCATTCATCTGAAGGTGTTTTCTAAAAACCATTGGAGCTTCTTCATTTACTCATTATTTAGGAGCGTGTCATGTAATTTCCATGTTTTAAATGCACCTAACTTATTTCTGCCATTAATTTCTGATTCCGTGAACGATGGCAAATTGCTTTGCATGATTTGCATATGTTCACACCTACTAGGTGTGTTATCTGTCTTGAAGAATGTACCATGTGTTCTTGAAAATGGATGATGGTGTCCTGGCATGTAGCGCTCTACAGGCGCCTGTCAGCTGTGGTGCTGCTGAGGTCTTCTCCTGGCCTGCTGGCTTCTTACTTGCGTTTTTATTGCAGTTAGGCTCCTGAAGTGTCCAAAAGGCCCATGGCACTGTCCGTTTCTAGCTTTAATTTGGCATTTCTGGGCCCCGTTGGTGGTGGATGGGAGCTAACTGCTGTTTGTTACATCTTCCTGATAGATTGACGCTTAAGTCACCACAAAATGTCCCTATCTTTCATAGCTCTTTTTTTGGAGGTGTCATTTTATTTAAAATTTCTTTTGTTGGTGACTCTTCCCCCCTGGGGACACTGTTTGCATGGCACTCAGTTTGTTATCCTTCAAGCAGCAGCCCACGTGTCTTCGAATCAAATATGCAGCCCATACAGGCAAAGCAGTTAGATTTTAAAAGTCGACACTTTTGGTTGGATTCTTGACAATTAATACTGTAGTTTGTGTGTTCACCTGTCTTGCTAGTACTGATAAGATTGGCCATGGATTGGTTATTTTGCTTTTTGCTTGCTATGCCCAGCTCTCCTTGCTCTGGCTTTTCTTTTCTTAGTCCTTTGCATTAGACAAACATTTTGGAGTATAGCGCTCTGATTTTGTAATAATTTCCCCATAGGTTTTATTATATTTATCATTTTTGCTTCTGCAGTGCCAGGGGTCAGACTTAGCATCTTGTGCACCCTAGGCAGACACTTTATACCACACTACACTTCCAGCACCTTCTGCATGTATTTTAAAACTGTCTAGGGTTTAATATCTGTTTCAATTTAGAATCAGATTTACATTAATGATGCGGGGAACCACTGAAATGCTTCTCCCGTGCGGCTCTGTTCTCCTTTCCTCTGTGGTAGTACACAGTGGAGTCGCTGGATTATGTGAAGAAGACAGAGAGGTGGGGGTGAGTTCCAGAGATGGGAGAGGGTTTGTGAGGAGTCAGGAAGAGGAGAGTGAGGAGCACATAGGACCAAAATGCATAGCATGAAATTCTCAAGGATCAAGAAACTATTTTAAAAGAGGAAAAAAAAAATCCTAAAATGTACCTGGCGATTGAAACATCACCTTCTCACTTAAAACAATTATTTGTTGTTGGGTCCTTTGTTGTTTTGTTCTTATGCTCTGAATATATCCTCTGCTATCGTCCGTCTCCATTGTCCCTGATGAGGAATTAGGCTGTTTATCTCATTGGCTGGTTTTTTTTCCTAGTTTTAAGATTTATTTCTCTTCAAACATGTTTAAATATATCTCAGCATCTTTGCAAGCAGTAACACTTGATAATAAATGAACTAGCTGTGTCAATTATTATTTAAAATTATTATTTATTATTTACTCAATATTTTCTTCTTTTTTTTCCTGACTCTTTCTCTTGTGTTTTCATGCAGAGGTTGGTGTGTTTTGTGTCCTTTAGTTCTCTGGGGCTTCAGTGATCATTCTTCCTTAATTCTTATTTAGGTCACATGGCCTCTATGTGCCAATACCCACATTCTCTTAGTCACTGTCAGCTAAAATCTATTGCTGAGAAGCTGGGGAGATGGCTCCGTGGTTATAAGCACTTCTCAGCACCCACAGTGGGCAGCTTTCAACTGCCTGTGCCTGCACATCAAGGAGATTTGGTACCCTCCCATCCTCCACCACAGCACGTGGGCATGCACGTACACCCACGCATGCCCCCCCCCTCGTGCACACACACACACCTTTATATAACATAAAATATTTTAAAAAGTATTGTGCATTTTAGTTGATTATTTAAATAGTATTGATAATAATTTAAATTATGAATTTATATTTATTTTAAAACATAATTTCCACTTCTTTATTGCTATTTTTCTGTTTAGTAAGACACTGTTGTGACATCTTTTCTTCTTTACTCTTGACCACAGTTGTTTTGAACTCTTTGCCTGTGAATTCTGTCCAGTGAGTGCATCCTTTTGTGAGCATTTTTTGTTATCTGCTTTCCCCCTATATATGGGGTTTCTTTTCTTTTGTATCTTTCTCTCTCTCTCTCTCTCTTTTTTTTTTCCAAAACTGGATACTTGAAAGATTACTTTGCAGTGATTCCTGGTCTTGATTTGGCTTTCCCTGGGGCCTCCTGTTTGTTTGTTTATTTGTTTAGTGATTTGGTCAGAGTATTTCACTCAAGCCTGTGATGTCACCCGGGAGAAACCACAGCCCCCGGCCGTGCACAGCCACCTTGCAGTGACAGTGGCTTTCTTAAGCTGCCCATGGCTTTCTATTCCCCTGGCTGTCTGCACCGACTTCTGTTGGTATCACACTCAGTTGTTAGCCCCCACTGATGCTGGCCCACTGCTCTATTATTTTTGACAAGGCCCCTGGGCATAAATTGCTCCACAGTCAGTTTCAATTAAGTTCATGGCCGTTTGCAGGACTACTCTATGAGGCCTGGGAGAGACTCTAGGTACCCTTTCTGTTGGCTCATTCTGGTGAACTACCTGCTGGTTTACAGCTAAGCAAGTGGGTGGTACTCAGGGAGCTCAGTGAAACCTCCACTGTTTTGACAGCACCCTGAGGCGTGAACGCCTTCTCACTCTGTTCTAGACAAAGTCCTTTCCAGGAGGGCAGCGCAGAGCTCTTTGTTCTTCAGGGCCCAGCATTGGCTCCCGGGGCAGCTGCTGGGCTGTTTCCCTTGAGTGACACCGATGCTTCACACGCAGACCTTTGGGTGAGGGTTCTGGCCTCATCTTTCTGGCTTGCCTCTTCTGACATAGAATGCTGGGGAAAAGGCCCACACGACTAATATGTGGCACCAGAGCTAGCACTCCCTGAGTGGGAGACGGGAACCCCAGGCCTCTCGCTGACCCTGTCTGGAAGGGAGCACGTTCTTGGCCCCCACTCCTCTGTGGTCCTAGTCAAGGGGGTTAAGGGAGCCCCGTGTCCTTGGCTGTACACGTCAGGAGCAGAGCTTTCATTGTGGAGGCTGGGTGTGTGAGTCGGAGCCACAGCACAGATGCTGTCCCCACTGTTTTTCATGAGGCTTAGGGGTTGCCTCTGTTAGACTCTTGCCTTTGGTAAATGTCCTTTGGATATTGTCCACAGACTAGCTTTTAAATCAGGAACCCATCACAGCTGTTTTCTGGGGCAAGAAATCACAGAAGTCTGTACCTCTCTGTGGTGGTTTCAATGACAAATGTTCCCTATGGGCTCAGGCATTGAATACTTGGTCCCCAGTTTGTAGGAGGCATTGTTTGGAGAGGTTAAGGTCTAGCTTTGCAGGAGGAAGCTCATCACTCAGAGTGGGCTTTGTGCTTGCTCTGACTTCCATGCCCGCCTCTGCCATGCCTCTCCACCATAATAAACTTATCCCTCTGGGACCATAAGCCAAAATAAACTCATTCTTCCATAAGTTGTTTTTGGCCATGGTGTTTCATCACAGCAATCAAAAGGCAAGCGATGCACACTCTGTGTTTAGGCTTCTGGGAACAGAACCCATATCTCAGTCCCGTTTTTTATTGCTCCCTATGTTCTGGATGGTGTCATCTTCTGCATGGGCAAGCGTTGGGTCTCACTCACCTCAGCCTACCAGCCAGCACTCACACTGTAGGTGAAGTGCTCATTCCTACTTAAGAATCCAGCCCTGCCTCTTGGCGTGCGTGACCCATCAGCAGTTCCCATTGCTTCTGGAATGTGTATCAGCTGACTTGACTCCATCTGGTCTCTTTTGATAAACAGATACATACAGGCCATGTATGTGTTTATTTAATGTATGTGCCAATCAGAACTTTTGCACCTGCTGTTCTGTTTGCCTGGAGCTCTTTTATCAAGACATGCCTCTACCTCTGAGTAGGTACCTACCCTCCATCCTTGAGCTGTTTTCGCAAACATTTCATCCATCATAGGGATTAGAGGACACTGTGCATATTAAATCTGATATGTATCCTGATTTTCAGCTTGTTTGTAGAATTACTTCATTAACGTTAGTGTGTACTACTTAAGCTTAATTTTCAGAGTGGTTTTGTTCTCCATTGTAGCATCAGCACTAGTTCAGCATCCCATACAGACCCACCAGATGACTAGATAGTGGCTGGCAAGTGCTATTAGCAGCAATCGTATAGGTGCTTAATGAATACTTCCTTAGAGGAGAGGAGTGGACTAAGAGGAGGAGTGCTCAGGAGCCCTGCATGTATAGTGCCCCTCCCCCATAGGGTGAGATCCAAGCAGAGAGGTGAAGATCTTCACAGTCCCTTTGGAAGACAAGGCTATGCCTTAAAGTCCCAGGGATTGGCAGGCTCCTCTGAGCAGGGCCTGTGTGTCAGGGCAGCTTACTTCCTGGGCATGGGGCACTGCAGATAAGTGTTATCTTCTCAGACTGCCTGCCCTCAGGGAGCCTCCGAGGGTTTTCTAATGGGGCCACATGGAGTTTGGGCAGCCGCCTAACTTCAAGCAGTGGCTCATGTACTATGACACTCTGACCGCCCCAACCAGAGACACCTCTGAGGGAACCTCACTGTACCCTTGTGAACTTGCTAACAGCCATACTAATGCTGATAAGTACATCAGCAGTTCTGAAGCACCCGCCCCAAGCATTTCACTCTGACCTGCACCCTCCCTCCCCCATAGCTGTCTGTCCCCAGATGTTTTGCAGGGCTGAGGACAGAAGCCAGGGCCTCACTCCTCACTGTGCTACTGAGCTGTGACTCCTACCCTATCCATCTCCATGTTATAGCAGACTCTTCAGGAAGGAGTGAGTTGCCACCATCTGGTGAGACTGTGGGAGAAGCAGCCAGCTGGGCCTTTGCTCACCAGAGGCCTCCAGGGAGGAATTCCATACGTACTCATTACCGTGCACTAAGGCTTTAGAAACACCTTTTTTATATTGTTTGCCAAGCTTGTTACTGCTAGGACTAACTCTTTGCAAGGAAAGTTTCTCTGCCTTGGTTTTAATGCAACATAGAATTCTATTTAATTTTGTATTTTATTTCTTTTTTGTCTCAGACTATATATCTATTCTTTTGGCTCTGGGTCCCCAGGAACATGGGCTGTTCATTTGTCTTTGTACCTCAGGTACCATGAACATGGGGTGGGGTTGGGTGAGATATAGCAGGCTCCTTAGAGGGCTTCTATTCCCAGGCTAAGAGACCCTGCCTTGGCTTTATTTTTCTCCCCAACAGAACACTGAGGACTCAGAGCTCTGTCCATGGTCCTGTTACACAGCAGAAGTACCCGCTGTTTTCTGTTAGGTCCCTTGCTTGGTGGGAGGTGTCAGTGTGCAGAGTACAGACAGCTGTCTATCATGTGATGAGCACAATTTGCAGGAGGCAGGCTCATCTCTGGGCACCAGATGCCAGTGCACAAGGGCAGCATTCCTGAGGCGTGGTTCATGGAGACCTGTGTCTTGAAACCTCATGAGCGAGCCAGTCTCCCTCACCGAGATGACAGCAGGGAAGGCCTATGGTCTCTTTGTAAAACTTAGAAAGATAAGTTGGTTGGAGATATGGAAAAGTGTTTACCGCACAAGTATGAGGATCTAAGTTCAGACGCCCCACCACCACCACCACTCGCGTAGAAGTGGAGCAGAGAGTCTACAATCCCAACACTGAGGAGGGGGGGAGGGAGACAGCAAAGAGCCTGCAATCCCAGCACTGGGCAGGCAGAGACAACAGAAGCGCTGGGAGTTCCTAGGCAGCAAGCTACCCTGGCTGAGTTGATGAGTATCAGGTTCAGGGTGAGGTCCTGCCTTGAAACGTATGGTACAGAGTAACTGAGACAGATACCACCATTGTCCTCTGGCCTCCACACGCATGTACACGCATGTGTATATCTACCCTCTTACACATGAATTAAGAATGTAAAATATAACGCATGGCTCTGGAGGTCCTGGAGAGGAAAGAGGATGTCAGTGGTCAGCACGTGGTGTCTGGAGTAGCAATAAGGACCTCCCTAAGGCTGTGCCCATGGTGACAGCTTGTGCCAACTCTTGTGCGATGGGAACACTCACCACGGGGATGCTGGACGAGGGGTGTTCTCTTCACCACCTGTGCAAATTTTTTTCTGTAAATTTACACCTAATTGAAAATAGAGTTTTTTTTAAAAAAAAAATGTGTGCTTAAAATTGTTTTGGGAGGCAAATGAAAATTTCCATAATTTTTTCTGTCAGTGAAATCGGCAACTGCCACCTTTGGCCACAAGAGAAGCTTTCTGCACAGGTGTCATGTGCATTATAGACCCCATTTCCTAAGTCCAAGAATAGCGAAGACAGAGCTGAATGTAAGACAGTGTTGTCCCCTCAGGCCCTGAGGACTAAGAGAAAACTTAGGTGACAGGAAGCAGGAGAGGAGCCAGTGGTGGTCACAGTGGACCTTGTCTTCCGTGTGACCTCCCAGTCACCCAGTGAGGGCCACATTTCCATGGAAGAGATGCTTTGAGTTGCCTCCACAATCTTGGGAAGAAGAAGCCGTTAAATTATCATTTGTCACTCACATCTTAGCATGGATGCTATGTTGAGGCCCTTCTCAACTGTCCCGTAGGTGGGAAAGATTTTGGGCTGAGTAGGAGTTCTGCTCTATGAGGAAGGACTCTAGGGAAGGTGGCACCAGGTCCCAGGGATTAGCTTGTACCAGTCTCCAAGGCGGAAGAGACTTGGGGAATTCCATATTGAGGCACAACTGTCATCCTTGCTCATTCCAGAACATGACACTGAGATGTCCTGGCCTGGACGCTGGGGAGTCCTTAACTCCCCTGCATTCCCAGCAATGCTGTGGGAAGGGCCTTGAAGGGAGAACTGTCCTGGGGCGTCTTTAAGCTGAGAGCTTTTTGCGGAGTTGCAGGAAGCCAGTTCTTTCCAGGCCTTCTGGCACCAGCTGAGGGAACAGAACCCTGGTCCAGGATAGCCCTGAGTCTTTTCAAGATAAGTCACCTGTCCACTTCTGTGGATCCTGTAGAAGTGTCTTCTTACAGAATAGTTGGGTGCATCTCTGAAATCTTGTAGACCCTCAATCTGCCTCTAAATTTCAATGAAGCAATGCAGTCCAAGAGAGCCTCAGTTGCCTTCCCCTGGTCTACTTTGAAGCTTCCTGCTAGATATTTAAGCCCGAAATCCATAGGTGAATGAGACTTAAACACAGGGATGAGGAGCATAATCAAGGTTAGCTAGGTCCTGTGGAAGTCATACTGAGCCCGGTGGTTTTATAAGAAGAACATGAGATCTAACTGATACCCATGCACTGCCCATGCCTTGTGATGATCAAACATGAGGTTCTCCCTGATGCTGGGGCCATGTTCCCAGATTTCTAGCCATAAGAGCTATGAATGAAATAAACATCTATTCTTTACAAAAGATCCACTCCAAGATATTTTGTTAAGGTCACGGAAAACAGATTAAGGAAAACACACACAGAAACAAACTCCAGGGGCTGGAGAGAGGCTCAGTGGTTAAGTACCCTTGTTCCTCTGGCACAGGACACAGGTTTGGTTTCCAGCACTCACGTGTGGTGGCTCATGAGAACCCCTAACCTCAGCTCCAGGGATCTGACACCCTCTTCTGCTCTCCACAGGCAGGCTATAATGAAGCCTCTTAGCTTTTATTTGGTTGCAAGTTTTTAATATCCAGGTTTGACTTAGCCATTTGTTGGGCAGAATTCACAGCTCTTAGGCCACAGTGTGTGGTTTTTCCTGACTTCAGTGGTTTTCTGTCACTGGGTCCTGGCATCATGTGGGCAGTTAAAGCACAGCAGGGAGTTCTGACTCTCCTCTGGGCTGTAGGGTCAGCCTCAGGGCTGTGCAGTCCACATTCTTTGCCATTCTAACCTTGTCTTGAGCCTGCACCTTAGGGTTTTTTTTTTAGTCCATAGCTCAATTCTAAAAGAGATTTCCATGCATAAGACAATCCCAGTAAAAGCAGGATGCCATGAGTGTGTGGCGGGAGCGATGAGGGAGCCTTGTTCCCCAAAGCGCATAGAGAACTCAAAAGGTTTATGCTACTTCCCTGTCTAGGAAAATAGACCAAAATTAACACCTCAGACTGACTGAAAAAAACAAAACAAAAACAAAAACATGGTGTTAGCTACTTTTTGTTGCTGGGATAAAACATCACAACCAAAGCTAAAGAGAAGTTTCTTTTGGCTTCTGGTTCCAGAGGGTTCAAGTCCATAGTGGCCTTGATGGCATGTAGTAGTCAGCTGGAGAAGGAAACTGGGGATGGCGTCTTCAGTCACACAAAGAAAGCATCACAAACTAGAAGGAAGAAGGGCTATAAATTCTCAAAGCCTGCCCCCGTGATGCGCTTCCTCTAGCAAGACCTCTTAAAGGCTCCACCCACCTCCAAACATTGCCACTAGTGTTCGTACGCACAGGCTTATGGGGGACAGTTCTCATGCAAACCAGCACACACAGAAACACCCCATATGTGGGGTGCTACCCTTTTCAGAGGTTTCTTTGGGAAGCCGAATGCTCTAGCCAGGACGTGCCTACAGGCAACACCGAGGACACGCTAAGATCTTGAATCTGGTATTGGCCATGGCTTTCCTCTCCATTGGCTTCAATCTCACATAGTCTCGATCTTTCAGAAACTATACTTGGATTTGGGAGACAGTCAAACCACTTGAAGCAACTCAGGGTTAGTGTTTGAAAGAGTTTCGGAGGAAAGACGGGACGAAGAAGGATTTTCTTGTGGCAGCTGTGGATGTGGGTGTGAGTGTGTGGTGACCTTGTCCAGAGAGCTGCATTTAAACTGCGGCCATTACTTTCTGTCTGTCTTCTATGGTGCTTGAGAAAGGCCAGCCTGGGCAGTCTGGGCTCCACACATTTTGCTTAGCTGCAGGGCATTCACGGGGCTGCCTCATCCGAGGAGGGGACGCGAAATGGAGCCACCTAACTGCCGTGCTTGGGCTGGCCATATTTAGGACTTCACTGGAAACCCAGCTAGGGTGGCTGGGGACTCATTGGGACCTCAAGGGACTTTTATAATTTACTTCGGCTGAGATGAGGCAGTGGGTGGTGGCTGGAGTGCAGGAAAGTCTGGGCAGAAGACCCAGAGGCTTGCAAGAGTGTGACTCACTCAGAGAACTGTGAAGGCTTTTCATGCCCAGACACAGAGCAACTGAAGGATTTGTGTGAAGATTTGGAGTGGGCCTGGCTTTGGAAGGACGTCAAGTGACAGAAGGATTACAGAGGGACCAACTGGAGGTTCGGAGGGACTGTCTCAGGGTTCAGACTGACACCCAGGGACCATGAGTGGCTGGCATTAGGCAGGGGTGACTCTGAGGGCTGTAAAAGAAATACACCTCCTGGTCCCCAGTGAGTGAAAAGCGGGTCAGGTCCTCCTCCAGTGGGGGATGTCGTAAGTGGTAAATGGCAAATGGTTCAAAAGTCCTCATTTACTTTTGGATCAAGAGAGTGGATAGTATTTTCTATTTCAGGAAAAAACATTTTGTTTCCACTTTTAGATAATTGCTTTTTGTCACTGTCTAAGAAGTGAGTAATTTAAATAACGATATTTACACTTTAAGGTTTTCTTAGAACTTCCAAACAGAGACATATGTGTAAATGCCAAACAGAAGTTTCTAGTCAAATCTTGCCTTTCCGATGTTCTCCCTTTGGGGAAACTTGACCTTGGTTTGTGGCTTCCTATCCCACCTCAGTGAGTTCTGGGTTTTAGACGAAATGTCAACTGCACCAGAGTCCTGGGGAGGCTGACGACAGTTAAAGTAGGAAAGCTCAAGATGCCTTTTTAAGCCTGGATTTCACAGTGAATCCTTTTTCCACCTGTCAGTCTTATGCAGTATTTGGGAAATATTAGAAATGAATTTCTTTATTGGAAATGTATGTCGTATTCTCACAGTCTCAGGCACAGAGCATGTCTCTCAATAGCTTTTGGACATCCTGGGATACCCAAGACCTTCCATGAGTGGAGGGTGTGAAAGGCTGGCATGGTGACAGTCCCTGTGACATAAGATATGGGGAAGGACAGTCAGATCAGCCAGAAGCACATGACAAGGCCTGAGATAATTACTAAATGCTGAGTTGTGACTGCATTTCCTGGCCAGCACATCTTCTTGTCCCTCAAACTGTTACACCTTTTACAACCAATATAAACCTTGTTGATACATCTGCTGAACTGCTCCCTCCCTCCGAGTCCCTCCTGGGTAGCTTCGAACCCCTGGGCCCAAGCCTGAGAAAACAGAATGGACCAGTTCTTTGCCATGATGCTCAGTACCATTTGAGGCTTTGTTGGCTTCTCCTGGTTTTTGCCATACGCTGTGCTGGTTTTACCCACAAGGGATGCTTTCATTACCCAAATAGATCACGTACCCTAACCACAGTGGGCTAGGGCTAGGTTTTAAGTTACTGAAGTTTAAAAATCAAGCCTTGAGTGCTAGCTGTCACCTGCTGCCTTACCTGAGGGCATTCCAGTAGCACAGTATATTGTCAGGAGCCACTGGAGAGGCAAGATGGCCACCGAAATGAGATCACTCAAGAGAACCAGAGTCCTCAGAACATGCAAATAAGGGTCTGGGGAGATTGCTCAGTTGGTAAAGTATTATTTTACAAGCAGAAGAACATGTGGTTGATCCCCAGAATCCATGTTAGAATAAATCTAGGTGTGCTGGGACATGTTTGTCACCCCAGCACTAGGAATGATGAAGTGGGTATGTGCTCGAGTTGCTGGGCAACCGGTCAGCCTGGGTGAGTTCCAAGTCAATGAGAGACCTTGTCCTAAATTACAAAAAATGGACCTACGCCTGAAGAATGACACCAGGACTGTCCTTCAGAGCACACATACACAAACACACACACACACACACACACACACACACACACACACACACACACAGAGAGAGAGAGAGAGAGAGAGAGAGAGAGAGAGAGAGAGAGAGAGAGAGAGACACGGACACACAGACAGAGATATAGACAGAGAGAGACAGATACAGAGAGGCAGAGATAGAGAGGCAAAGACAGACAGAGAGACAGAGAAAGAGGACTATGATCTGATGTCAAATTATGGCCAAATCTTGCCATGAAGTTATAGCACCTCATGGACACCTCAGCAGAGCAAAAGCCTTCTGGTAGGAACACCCAAGTCCACAATAGGGTACATGGTATCGTGGAGAATTGTGACTGAAACTGGCTTCTTGTGTTCTGTGATTAATTACTGAGAAGCCTAAGTAGCTGGTTCCCCTAACTGTCCTGAGTGTGGAAGGGATGTGATCTGGTCCTGACTCTGGCTGCATGTCCGTGAGCACATAACAGTGTTATGGCAGTTTAAAGAACAGCTGGGCATTCTTGTGTCCTGCCTGGTGAGAATCTTCTGGGAGACATGTGGGGAGACTTTTGTAGAGTATGACTTGGAAGGGTCTGAGGGAACAGCCTCAGCCTCACAGCTGCAGCCCCTTGTAGCAAATGCAATGTGGCCAAGACTGTGCTTGTATTGCCTGGGGTTTGGATGCCTACCATGGACCTTCAGTGTGGTCCACGGTGCTGCAGCATCTAACTCACCTGGGAGCTTCCCAGAAATGCAGACCCTTGGGCCTCACCAGACCCGCCAGGCTTCATGTCAGCAAGGCCACAGCTGCACAAATTGGTCTGACAATCCTAAGGTCTGGTACCTAAATGCAGCACTCCACTGTCTCTGTAGTGCAGTATCTGGATGCTACATCCCTAGGCTCTTCAGAGCTAAGCATCAGCACCCAGGATGGCCATGCAGATGCCTCTTCTGGCAGTAGCATGGGCCATGTCACTGGGCACCTGGGACTCTGCATAGTTAAACCATTCCACCCTGAGCAGATTCTAAGCTTCCTGTCCTAGGATCAAGTGAGTGGAGACTGGTGGGGAAGGGACATCAAAGGTCAAACCCAAGGTCAGAGTTCAGTTGGTTGACTCTTTTACCATGGTTTTGCCACTCTTTCCAGCAGAGAGAAGACAAGCGGAGTGCTTGTTAGAGCCACCAAAAAGCCCTTTAATAGTACATCCGACAAAGAACAGAGCCTTATGGTCCATTCCATGGGCCACCCAAGGAAAATAAACATAGCATTTTAGCTCAAAGGCTCCTGAGGAGGCCACTGTCAGTGGAGCAGACTTCCTCACTTGAGTGTGACATAGCAAAGTGACAGGAGGGACATTAGTTCATTCACAGCCTTGTTCTTGAAGGCTGTGAGGAAAAGTCACTCCATTTTGAAGCATCTCGGGAGTGATTGCCCTTTCACAGAGAGCTATTGTAAGGACCTGTCACCCACAGTTCTGTGTGAAGGTGACTTGTGAATTGGGGCTAAGCTAGAAATGTGAATTGAAGAGAACTGAGACAGAAGTCAGTGCTGTTGGGGAGCCTGTGGAAGGCCGCAGAAAGAGGCCCCGAGGGACTGAGGTAGCAGCTGCAGAAACAGCAGCACTGGGCTGTTTGCATTGACTGCATTGACTACCATTGGGCTCCTCTAGACTCTAATTCTAGGATGCTTCAAACTTTGCCTTTGAGGAGGTCAGCTCCCATGAACCCCTGAGAGATGTTCACTGGTGTCCAAGCTGTCTGGTCCTGTGAGGGTGATACCTTGTCTTCTCCTTTGTGGAAAGAACCATATTAGACTTGGGACGAGGTGTGGCCTGCATGTTCCTTGTTTTGACCTTCCTCTTGGTGAAGCTCTTCTTCTTCTTCTTCTTCTTCTTCTTCTTCTTCTTCTTCTTCTTCTTCTTCTTCTTCTTCTTCTTCTTCTTTTTCCAGGATATTGGAACTTTATTAGCAGTTACTGAGCTATGAGATAGAAACAATAAAAACCATTCAAGTTGCTTGAATCTGATAAGTACAGAAATATTACACATAAGAAAAAACTCTCATCTTCTAGCCCCAAAACTAATCTTTTGTGGAAGGACACTCTTAGTTAGGGGCAAAGAAGCACAGAAGTTACCACAATAAATACTGTCATCTACCCAGGAAAGCAGTGAATTATAGACACATGACAGGAAAACTTCTGATACTAGTTTATAATATTATCCTAATCATAAAAAAATTTCAAATAAAAACACATACCCTTCTTCTCCTGTAGGCTTCCAGTGCTCTACCCAAGAGACTTGAGTACTTACATTAAGGAAACAGGAAGCCCACCTTAGGTGCAAAATTAACTCAAAAAAAGGCAGTAGCTTTCCTAAATACAAATGACAAACAGGCAGAAGAACAAATTAGGAAAACGACACCCTTCATGATAGCCAAAAGCAATATAAAATATCTAGGAGTAACTCTAACCAAGCAAGTGAAGGACTTATTTGAAAAAAACTTTAAATCTCTGAAGAATGAGATTGAAGATGGCATCAGAAGACAGAGGGATCTCCCTTGTTCGTGGATCGGGAGAATTAACATAGTAAAAATGGCCATCTTACCAAAAACAATTTACAGATTCAATGCAATCCCTATTTAAAAACCTACAGAATATTTTGAAGATATTGAAAGATCAATTCTCAACTTCATATGGAGAAACAAAAAGCCCAGAATAGCAAAAACAATCCTATACAATAAAAGATCCTCCGGAGGAATCACCATACCTGATCTCAAGCTGTACTATAGGGCAAAGCTCTTCTTAAAGTCTCGGCCCAGCCCAGGCCCTGTGCTATGAGTAGGAGATGGCTGCTTTGGCATCTACTGTGAGATGTGAGAGGGCCATCTGAGGATTCTTTGCAGGATTTCAACGAACTCTTTCAAAGCCCCAGACAACTCTTTTATTGGGCCCAGAGTGCAGTCCGGAGTGCCCCATACAATGCTGGGCTTAAGCTTTTGTCATTGGCATCAGAGAGCCAGTGGATATTCCTGTTGCATCAGGGACATGGGGCACCAGCTCTTGCCTATGAAGACCATCTTTTAGGTGAACAGAACGGCCACCTGGGCCTGGGGATATGCCTTGGTTTGTAGGGTGCCTGTCTAACTTGCACAAAGCCCTGGGCTGTATTCCAGGCATGACATATGCCTCATTAATACGGTGCAGAATTGTAATCCCCGCATTTGGGAGGTAGAGGTCGTAGTAGAATCAGCAGTTCAAGGTCATCCTCAGCTCTGTAGCAAGTTCAAGGTCAAGTAGGACTCTGTCTCAAAATAAGCAAATGAACAAAACTCTGAACTAAAAACCTCAGAGTTGCCAACTGGGACATGCTTTCTGGAAATCCAGATGCTAAGTCTCCATTGAGGACTTGTTCAAATTACCCAGAAAGTCTTTAGCATGGTGTCCTATGTAGGGTGCCATTTTAACTACTCTGAGTAGAATAGAATCGGCCAGGCAGGGCCCAGGGCAAGCCATCCCTAAGGCAGAATCCTACTGTCTCCTGGTGTCATTGATCCTTACCTTCACTCTAGGCCTTGTGGAAACTGCATATTTATTAGTAACCAAATCCACAAGTATATATCAAGCAGCTATTGTATTATGTGCCTGTTAGGGACTTTGAGGACCATAGATGCTCAAATATACATGTAAAACAGAGTGTCAGCACATTTATTGTCTATTGTGGGGAAACCAAGACACATCACACTACATTCCACAAAAGACCTGTGGACAAGCCTAGTGTGTATCCCTAACTGCAAGGTCAAGAAGTTATGAGCTTGGTACATGCCATCTAAACCAGGATTTGGAGCCTCCCACTCCTTCTCTGAGGACCAGATAGTAAATATTTAAGGCTCTGTAGGCCAGATGGTCTCTGTCACAGCCACTCAACTGTCCTGGTGTGAAAACAGTTTTAGATGATATGTAAATGAATGTGTGTGGCTGTGTGCCAATAAAACTTTATTTACAAAAACAGGCAGCAGGCTGGATTCAGCCCAGGTAAGGTTGCCAGAGTTTGCAAAGAAAACCCCAAGCCTTCCAGTTGAGTGCAAATTTCAGAGATATAATGGACACATTTTTTTTTCAGCATGTCCCAAAAATTGCAGGGGATGCACAGACAAGGGTAGCTGCTGTTTTATCTGGCAGCCTTGAAGTCAACTGGCATCTGAGTTGAATTAATGGATATTCTGAGTGGGTCAGTCAAAATGTTTGGCCTTGACCCTGATGATCTAAGACTTAGGGAAAAATCAAAGCAATTTTCCAAAGAAGGTTAGGAAAAAGGAACTGGATTTATCCAACAGTGACTGACTGGTCAGGGACAGTTGGCCAAGGATGAGGCCCTTGATTCTCCCAGGCTTGAGGTCCTCATGCCTGAACTGGAGGGTCCTTGAGGCATACACAGTACAGGCACCGGGACAACATGCCCATCTGGTAAGTAGTGTGCCTACACACAAGGGGCCCTGGCCATCTTCCTGAGAGAGCCCTCTTTGGCAGCTGTCTGCTCACTGCGCACCTTATTTTCTCAAGGTCAGCACAGGTTATTCTTGGGCCAAATAAATGTTCACTCTTCTATCATCAATATCTCAGTTCCCACAAATCACAGAAGATGAGACTTGGGCCTGGTGTTGCTAGCCTCACGTGTGCACACACAAAGCACACACGGCGTTTAAAAATGCCTATAAGTTTAAATCATCTTCCTAGCTGAGGTCACAAGGCAGAATGCCTACTGGAGTTGCAGTCAACCTTTTCTCTCAATTCTAAAAATAGCATGTGACCCAGGACAAGTGTCCAGTGGAGGTGAGAACCAGGGGTGGCCCTAGCTCCCACGTCTTGTTTCCCTGTGACAACACTGGGCATGTGTTATGTCCCTCACTGATAGCAGAAGTTAGCTTAGCACAACTCTGGGCACATGGCATTTACTACAAGTGCCCGGCAAGTGGAGGTACACACTGCACTTTATCTCACACAAGCAGACAATGGGCAGTGTGTGCTGTGGTTCTGTTCTGGTGATCCAGGGAGCAAGATTCCCTGGAACAGAGTGGCACTGGCTGACCAAAGGGATCTCCCTGGAGCACACGCTGTAAAGAAGTGAGACAGATGCCAAGTGCGGGAGGTGGAGAAACTTGGATTTTCTTATCTCCGAGCCAGATGCTTAGGATACCTTGCCTTCTTTGAGAGGCAAACGTGTCATCCACCTCACTCCATGAGGAACGAAACACTGAGAACAGTTCAAGAATCCCAGGTAGATAATACTTAAAAACTAAATCTCAGTCCACTCATTCCTTCTAGATAGCTACAACAGAGTCTTTCTGGATTGCCCGGTGAATCCCTTAAACTTTAAACTGAGTGGCAGAGGAATGTGTGGCCCCTGCAGCCCCTCAGCAAGGTTGGAGCTTATGGCCGAGTTTTCCATGATTGTTCAAAGACAATCAAAGGCTTTGTCCACTCCAGAGATAGTGATGCCGGGGAATGCAAACCATTCGGGCTTCCTTGTTTGACTTTCTGCTTTTTTTTGCCAGTCTTCTCTCCCTGTTACATTCTTCAAAGGATAAAGGGCACATTAACAACTCCCCAGTGGTGACAATTAGGGGCAATTTGTGAACTAAAATTGGCCAGTTGCCTTATTGCTTCGGAGCTGACAGTCTTCCACTTCAATCTTCTTTAAATCCATGCTTAAGGCGAAGCCCGCCTGCTGGAAGGATTTTCTTCATTGTGCACGTGTCTCTTCGATGGCGAGCTGCGACATGGTGGGCATTAGAGAAGAGTTTCACTGAGCCACGCGTGTTGGGCACCCGTTTCCAGCTTTCAATTATAGAAAGTGTTAACTAACTTCTTTTATTAATTAATTTATTTATTCACTTTACGTCCCGGCCGTAGCCTCCTCCCTTCTCTCCTCCTTGCCCCACTCTCCCTCTCCCACTCTCCTCCTCTATTCCTCAGAAAAGAGGAGCAACCCCCTTCCCACCCACCTCAGCTCATCAAGTCACATCAGGACTGAGTTCATCTTCTTCCCCTGTGCCCTGGCAAGGCAGTCCTGTCATGGGGAAGTGACCAAAACAAAACAAAACACCCCCAAAAAAAAAAACCAGGCACCAGAGTCAATGTCTGAGACACCCCCACCCTCACTCCCTTTACTAGTAGACCCCACATAAAGCCTGAACTGCCCATTGACTACATCTATGTAGAGGACCTAGGTCTAGTCTATGTATGTTCCTTAGTTGGTGCTTCAGACTCCACAGGCCTCTCTGGGCCCTGGTTAACTGTCTCTGTTGGTCTTCTTGTAGATCTCTAGATGCCTCTGGGTCCTTTTATCATTCTGTCCACTTTTCCACTAGACTCCTTATGCTTTGCTGTGAGTCTCAGCATCTGTTTAGAACTGCTGTTGGGTGGAGCTTCTCAGAGGACAACTCTGATAGGTTCCTCTCCGCAAGTAAAGCAAAGTATCCTTAATAGTGCCAGGGGTTGGTTCTCTTCCATGGGGTGGGCCTTGGGTTGGGCCATGCGTTGGTTGGACATTCCCTCAATCTCTGCTCTACCTGTTCTATCTTTATCCCTGCATGTCTTGTAGTCAGGGTAAATTTTGGATTTTTTGTGGGTGGGTTGGTGTTCCTCTCCCTCTGCTACGGGTCTTGTCTAGTTAAAGGGTGTCGTCTTCAGTCTCCATATCCCTTCCTCTCATGACTTCCCAGAGGTCCATCCTGACTTAGGACTCCAGCTTGTCACAGAGATGCTCCCACTCATAGTTTCCCTTTTCTCTGCAGACCACTACTGTTCTGAGCTGATCTCTACCCTTATTTCTCTCTGAGATCTCTCTCTTACCATGTGCTCTACCTCCAACCACTCCCTCTGTCTATTCTATTTCCCCTTCTGAGTGAGATTTAAGCATCCTCCCTTGGGTTCTCCTTGTTACTTACCATCTTTGGGTCTGTCCAAATAAAAATGCAGAAAATAATAATAATAATAATAATAATAATAATAATAATAATAATGATAATGATAATAATAATAACACTGTTGAACTCAAATGATAGACTAGTCACATGTCTTTTTTCTTCACTAAAATATTTCATTTGGAAATTAATTTTGATGTTAGGTGATTTTAGCTAGCCGTCTTTTTTCTATTTTTTTATTAAAAATATTTATCATGTAACACATTTTCATTGTGTTTTTCCCTTCTCCTACCTCTTAGATCTTTCCCAATCTCCCTAACCAACCAATTGTATGTTACTTCTCTCTCTCTTCAAAACTTCACAAAATGAAAACAAACAAAAAAACCCCAATAAGACACACACACACAAAATGCCAAAACAAAATAAAACTAAATTACCCCAAAATAAACCCCATGGAATCTATTCTGTTTGGAGCAACTATTTCTGGGTACAGGACTTATCCTGGAGTGTGGTTGGTATACTCAGTGACCCTCCATTGGAGAAAATTGACTTTCCCCTTCCCAGGAAATAGCTTCCTGGCAAAGGGTGGAACTTTGTGTTGACTTTCTCCTCCCAGTGGGGGTATCCTTTATGTCTTGAACATGTACAGGTCTTGTGAATGCTACCACCGTCCCTGTTAGCTCATATATACATCTGTCCTCCTGTGTCTGGAAGATGCTGTTTGCCTGGACTCATTCACTACCTCTTATACTAGTTCTGCCTACTCTTCCACATAGGTTTCTGAGCTTCGAGTAGGTAGCTTTAATGAAGACTTCATATCTAGTACTGAGTGCTCCAAATTCTCTCACATTGCACATAGTTCAGTGGTGGGTTGTTGTGTTAATTCCCACCTACTGAAAAAAGCAGCTTCTCTGATGATGGTTCAGCTAGTTACTGATTTATGGATATAACAGAAGGTTGTTAGGAGTCATTTAATCGCTTTATTTCTTCAGCAGAAAAATAGCAGTAGGTAATAGTGATTCTATCGTAGGCCTGTGCTTATATAGTCTCAGGTCCATTGCTACTTTAGCAGTATCAGGTATGGGTTCCACCTCAAGGTGTGGGTCTTAAGTCTTAAATCAAATTTCAAAAAATGGTTGGTTACTACCACAACATTTGTGCCCCTATTGTACCAGTATATCTTGTAGACAGGGTTGTTGTAGGCTTCAGGGTTTATAGCTGGGTGGTATTGCTGATCACCTTTCTCCTCTGGCAGCCTGCAGAATACCTGCTAGCATCATGAATGCAGTCATCAGGGGTGAAGCTTGCAGTTGGGCACCAGCTTGACTTGTCTATAATCGATGACATATGTGTCTTGTACTCAGTAACAATAGAAACTTACTATAAGATTGTGGAAAGCAACCAATAGCCTGTGATGTTTAGGGGGGTCTATTCCTGTCACTAGACTTTGTTTTTGGTGGCATAAGTTATCTAGTTGGGACATTGTCTCTCCACTTATATGATGACTCAATATATTTTTTAAAAAATATGAATATATTTTAGGAAGCTCCTATAGTAGTAGGTTTTCATACATTTTTAAAAAGTCCCTTAGTGTTAGTCTTCCCTCCCCACATTTCCTCCTTTGCCCTTCTTTCTCATTCCCTCCCTATTCAATCATTATCTCATTTCTCCTTTGTCTCTTCATATCAATATTTTCTATTCCCTCCCCTCCTTTTTTTTTTAAAAGGAAACCCACTACCCACTCCCAGTCCATTACTAGGTTCCTAACCTCTGTGGCTGTTCTGATTGTCACACCTATATCAAAAGCTGAAAAGTTAACATCCACATGAAGAGAAAACATGCAAGATCTGTCTTTTGAGGTGTGTGTTACCTCAGTCACGATGAAAAGGTGATGTGTCTGGACAGTAGCTGCCTAAGAAATCCATGAACCAGCAAGTTCACCAAGTATTTACTGGTGTAACTGGCAGGACACTCGAATAGAGACGTATACATGTGACAAACCACATCTAGGACCAGCACTCATCTGAGTGGGTATTTCAGGAAGATATACTTTCCTCTCAGGGTCCATGGTATCATGGCCTTTCTCAGCTGGACTATGGCTGCACTAACTGCACCTCCCCATGACACTTGTGTTGGCTGGAAGTCTCATGCTAATGAGATAGCACATGGCCAGGTTCTGAGGAGCCTCAGACTTAAGCACAGTTAATTCCTCTTTGCGATCCTTGATCGCTGATGTCTCAAGATCAAATAACCAACTAATTAAAATCAATGTCCACCTTCCATTGAAGTCATTATGGGCCCTCCCCTGAGGAAGTGGTTTTCTGAATTTGCAATCTGTGGGGAATACTTTTCCCTGCTAGGATCACATGAGTGGGAAAATGTGGAGCCCAAGGTTCCTGTTTCTTTTCTATGTCAAAGGAAATGGTTATTGCTTGAATATTTTGTTTCCCCAGCCATTCAACGCACAAGTACACAGCCTTCAGCATGCCTGTTAAACACCCCTCTGTGCAGCAGCAGTGGTGGAGGCACACATGTTAATGTGCATGTAAGCTTTCAGGAAAACAGTCAATATTCATCTGTGATATTGTTTGCTGAAGTTGTCCTGTAGGTTGGTGTGTGAACAGGTGTGTGTGTGTGTGTGTGTGTGTGTGTGTGTGTGTCTGTGTGTCTGTGTCTGTGTCTGTCTGCATGCATGTGTGAAATCTTTCCAGGATTTTGACTTTCTGTGTATAACCCTCAAGAATGGATCCAGACAGGAGTTGGGACAGAGAGGCCAGGAAGAGTTGAAGCCAGGTTTCTAGGAGTTTAGTGCTGCTGGGCCTTGGGGAGAAAGTGGGTGATATCTCCCTTGCTCTATACCCCTTGCGTGGACAGAACCCAGAATGTCTGTGGGAGCAGGTGTTTGAAATCTAAGAAGGAGGCACAAGTGCCTTAGACACTGAGAACCTATAGCTTATGGGGTGTTCTGTGTGGCTGGAGAGGGCTGGAGAAGTCAGCCCTCATGAATGCCTGTGTGGAAGCAGCCAGCCACTCCACAGTGATTTCCACTGCTTGGAGTCAGTCAGAGGAGGGGCAGGAGCAGGTGACTCTATGAAAGAAGGCTGTGAGAATCAGTAGCTCTTCTCTCCATGTTCAGTCATCTGCTACCTGCGGTCCAAGGGAAGGCCAAGCTGACTGAAATCGAGTGTCATCTACCTTGAAAGAATGGGAACCTAAAATAGAAAGCAGCATAGAAATCTACAAATAAAAAGGATGTATCTCTCATGCACCTGAGCTCTGGGACTGAGGTGCACACTTTGGCACCTGCACAGATGGACTTCTAGGATTCTTTCTAGAGAGTTCATTGTTAGAGTCAGTCCTAGAAATAGAAAGATAGAAATGAGCAAGAGAAAAAGGAGAGTGGCAGTTTCTGACACACTGTTAGGCTTTAGGTTTGACTTGTTCAACACAGTTCCTCCCACACTCCCAGGGAGACAGTGGGGCCAGCATGCAAGACACTTTCCTGGTATAGCACCCTCTGTCAGGGTGCCAGACAGCAAGCCACAGCCCATCTGTAAAACTCTAACATGTCCTGGTAGTTGTGTGAGAACTCTCTGGGGTTAGCTTGCCTTGAAATAACTGGGACATGTGGTTCTGATGTGGGGGCTCCCTAGAAGGCATGTGGTAGTGCCTTAAAAGTTAAAACATTGAGTCACTACATATCCTTGCAACCTCACCCAGAAGGAAGAAAAACTGTGCAGACACCCACATGGGTAAGTCACGGAGGCTGCACTCATTAAAAAAAAAGGGGGGGACCCAGTTTCCTGTCAACAGGCAGGTGGGTGTGTAAATCTGGTAATTAGCAGGAGGACATATAGATTAATAGATAGGAAAGACTTGCTTTTTACCACCAGTTAAAAGTTTATCCTGAAAATGTCACGAAGGGAATGAACTAGATGTCACTCAAGCCAGATGGTTGCTAATGATGGCAGTTTATACATGATTAACACTGGTACTCAGATCAGTCTTTCTGTAGTCTAGGAGCATACTTAGCCTAGGGAATGGCACCACCCACAGTGGGCAGGCCTTCTCATTTCAATTAGCCTAATCCAAACAATCTCCTCTGTGAATGTCCGGAGGCTCATCTCCCAGATGATTCTAGAATGTATCAAGTTGACAATTGAGAAGAACCATCACACCCACTGAACCTAGAGTGTGCTGTTTCAGCTACACTGGGAGGCCAGCAAGCTGGATCTGCCTTCCTCCAAGTCCCAGGGCTGGGATCACAGATGCTCCCACGCCTGGCCTTTTATGTAAGTGTTAAGAATCCAAACTCAGTCTTTATGCTTTTACAGCAAACACTTTATCTACCAGGCCTTTTCTTCAGACCAGATCATGAGGGTTTTGCAGTGGATATAAACATGTTTTTATTTTGATCCCAAGTATGGGATGGGGAACAGATCTGTGAGAGAGCAGGTGATGTTTATCCACTTAGAAGTCAAACTACTTCATTGGGGGGCTTGGTTATTGCCAACTGAAAAACATCCTAGTACAGACTCTGAGAGTACACACACACACACACACACACACACACACACACACACACACACACACACACAAACACATATGCCCCAAACAAGAGGCAGAGGCGTTTTGGGTCTTGGTATTAACTGGCTGTTCATTGCTTGACTTCAAGATGCTCCTAGAGAGAACCACTCCAGAGAGCGCTTTGAGGCTCCGGGCTCCAGCTGCTGTTCCAGGTTCCTGCAGCAACTTTAGTGGAATCTGCTGAAATCCTGCGAAGTACGGCGGGGGAATCCCTCCCAGGAACTGAGTCCAGAAAGGTCTACTTCTCCTGTTCCCATAAATCTCCTTTCTCTCCTATCTAGGGTAGGTGGGTTGGAAGGGAGGTATAAGCATTTAAAGAACCCCAAATAAAGTAGGTTTGGAAACGGCGAAGCCTACAGATTTTGTTTTTTGCTTTTTGTAGTGCTCCAGCAGATCTGAACACATGATGTGTATGTGGAATCCACGAGTGAGGGAGAGGCCAAGTGAGAAAGACCCTGCGGGCAGTACCTATAGACACCAGGCTGAACTTGCTAAGTTTGTTCATGCAGAGTGGTAGACAGAAGCCACATAGAACTCTGCTGAGATTTATTAATTCCGATGAAAGGAGTATGTGTACAGAACTTCCATTTACAGCTGATGACTGACACATTTCTTTTCCTGTTAAGAAACTCATCCGAGCAGCCAGATCATAAGTAAAAAGTCACATGCTGAGCTTGGGACTGGAGTGAAGGCCCATGGCCTCTGTCCGTAACAGGGAGCTGGTGGGGAGGCGTCTGCGCTGGCTTACCACTGATCTTTGGTCTTTTTTAGCGGAACTTGAATGTATCTATTTTCACATTTGTTTTTATACAACTGTAGATTTCATGGCTTAGTTAGCTGACAGCATTTTAACCTCCAATTTGCAACCTCATTAACAGGATGACTAATTGGCAAAATTGTTAACAATTTTCTAAGTTACACTACTGCATGCCCATTATTTGGTTTAAAAGATGGGAAATTCATCAGCTCACTCCTGGTCAAAGTGATGAGAACAAGTAACTGTCTAGTGCTCAGTCCTGAACGGGCCATCTCCATCATCCCCTCCAAAGCCTGGGGAACACTGTGGGAGAGGGGCTGGAAAACTGGATGGGGAGGACGTTCGGGGAAACACATTCTGGACGTATGAACACATCACCTGCATAAGACCTGCACACACAGAGATGCGGGAGTACAGGAGGGATAGGTCTGAAGAACAGGGGTCAATAGAGGTGGGAGGGGATGAGAGAGGGCAATGGGGGGAGACTTAGTCAAAATAAGGTGATACAAGTATGAAGATGTCAAGAGTAAAAATAATTATAGAATATGAAAAATCTGTAATTCTACCACAGAGTGAATAAAACATTTTAGATGACAGAAAGTTAAATGTGGGCTATTATAATAATTGCACCTCCTCTTAAATTTCCCCTCCTTTCTCCTTCTTTACCTTTTTCTCTGTGTCCTCAAAGAAAATGGGTGTCTCTTTACTCAGGGGTGCTTTCTATATGCATAATATCAAATCCACTGATCCCAGGGCCAGACTCATTATACACCCTGGTGGAAAAAGCAGGCTTTATCCTGCTTTCAGGTTTATAGGGACCCCAGCCAGTGTCTACTACAGCTTATGGAAGAAGAGCTGTCAGCAGGAAATTGAATTACTCACAGGTAAGTCCCAGTGTCCTAATATAAATGGGTTACCCTTTTCACAGGTGTGCATCCCAGGGTGCTGTCCCAGGGTGCTGTCCCAGGGTGCTGTTCCAGGGTGCTGTCGTTGACAGTCCACCAGCAATCATAGTCAGTGATGCTCTTAACCCAGACTGCTTATGCTGGACTGAGCTGCAGTGTGGCCATACTTGCAAGTGGCCTTTCCAAGGATCCCTTGTCCTGTCCCCCACTATTACAGGGCTTTGCCCTGGATGCTATCGGCAATGCCCCGCATCTGCCACACCGTACAGTACCATTAACCATCACTGTGGTGTCTCTGCTGCAGTTGTCATGACGCTCAAAGGTATATCAAAACAGTGCCCACACTCCACATCATGAGCTTCAGACTGTTGTACAGAGACTCATGTCCCTTTAAACAAACCTGAAGATAAAGATGTACCTAATTTTTACATCAAACAGTATTTCTAATAGTTTGAACCCTGACAGAGGCACCTGGCAAGGAGAAGACCAGCCAGTTCTTTAGAGATGGTGAAGTTGCCCCTACAGATGCCAGCCTACACACAGAACAAATATTTACCACTCTTAGGAACAAACTCAGGATGAAATCAAACTGCTCCTTCAGTTTGAAGTTCTTGGCCCAGGTGACTAAGGTGTGTGGACTTGGCTAACTAGAGATGTACGCTCATCTCTGTGCAGGGGAGGGTGGTGAGGCCTCCTCCTTTCCTTGGGTCGTCCCGTGGGCATCATATTGACCTGCACATCCTGGACTTGTAAAGACAGTCACCCACTGTGTCCCTGACATTTCCCTCTTAAGCGAACACTTCAGAAATTCAACACGTTAAGGTTTTTTTATGGGTTTTCTGGATTGGGGTGCCTGGAGCCCCACTGTGTTATTTTAGAGCTAATAGTTAATAGGAACAACTGTCAAGTAATTTCTTCATGGCATAGAAGGAGGAACAACAACTCCCTGATCAGGACTTCTTTCATTCCCTCAGGGATGGCCACGTGCTGGCTTAGCAGGGTTGGTCACAGTAAAGATGCAACAGGAAGGAGCCTCCTATTGTACAGTTATCATATCTGAGGACCTGGTGGTGAAAATATACATCAACATGGAAGACCAATGCAGGGGAATCCCCTGCTGGTCTTAGAGCGACCCCTTTAAGGTGTGGTGTTTACATCATTGTCTGTGACTGTTCATAGGTCAAGTGGCCATGATGCGGCTGCAGCCGCTGCTGCACTGAGCATGCAGGTTTGTCACCTGCTTTCCCTGCAGGCCATAGTTCTGGTGACCTTCGCAAGCACAGAACAGTCAATTCTGTACACACAGCAGCATTTACTTCCAGGTAATTGGGTGACTGTTTCGTTCTTCCTGGTCACATGGTGGCTCTTGTTTCCAGTAGCCAATCCTATGCAATGGCCTGGCAGTTTCCTTCTCCAGCAGGAAAAATTACCACTTTCCACCAGTTCCTCCTCATCTTCCTCATTACCCCCTCTTCCACCAGATCCTGCCTCCTGCCTTTTAGTGCAATGCTTAGCAGACTAAACTCCCCCCTCATTCTGAGGGGTAACCACCTGGCTGAGATTTTTGCCTCTGACCTTTGTGATGGGCCCCAAGCTTTGGGGAGACTGAAGTTCTGCTCAGTTCCTGTTAGGGTTGAATTGTGTGTCCCCCCAAA
Organism: Acomys minous; assembly: GCF_964271855.1. Lineage (NCBI taxonomy): Eukaryota > Metazoa > Chordata > Mammalia > Rodentia > Muridae > Acomys > Acomys minous. The sequence continues at coordinate 42,605,204 of NC_140487.1, forward strand.
TATGTCCCAGGCTTAGCTCACTACCTATGAATGTGGCATCATCAGGAAAAAGAGTCATTACAGGTGCAATTAAGGTGGGTCATCCCCAAGAGGAGCTTCTATGTTCATGGAACCATCACACACACGCATGTGCATACACACACACACCCCACATACACACATGCATGATTGTATATATCTATAAAGTCTAGGATAAAGAAGTGAAACTGTCTGGGAGACAAAGGAGATACTAGGAGGGCCGAGAGGTGAGAAAGAGGAGGAAGAGGTGGGAAAACCGGACCATCAGTCTGGGAACACACATCAGAAGCCCCCAGGACCAGCGGAGGGGAAAGCTAGAGCAGTTTGGCGATGGCCATTGGTGCCTACAGGTGATGTTTGCCCTTCAGGAGTGCCTGCATCTCTCCCAGGGATGAAGACCAGGGAGCTCTGCTTAAGTGGAACCTCCAGGGAGGGCAGCAAGCAGGCCTGGCGAAGCCACAACTGACTAAGCCTCTGCCCTCCAGCCAGGGTAGGGGGGACTGAAGCAACAGTAGGGTGACCTAGAACCCCTGTTCCAAAGAACAGGACAATTTTCTAGAGCTGTCACTAGCTAGCTCGCACAGTTAAACACTAGGGAAATTCTCCACCTTCGCTGGACAAGATGGGGAGGTACAGCCCCGACTAAAGCAGGATGGAAGAGTGAGTGAGTAGTTTGTAGTTTTCCAAAACCACATCATGTCATGATGCCATCGACCAAGAACGGTTTCCCAGCTCCAAGTGCTCTGAGCATGCCACACAGCAGCCACTGTAAACTCCCCTTAGGCTGGACAGGTGTAGAACCACACCACCATCCCTCCTTCTCAGCTGTGCCATCTCCCCCAGGTAAGAATAGGAGAGAAGAGAGATGCCCTTATCTTGACTCAATTTCTAAGCCATTAAGAGCCCTAGCTCCTGACTCCTGCTGGCTTCCAAGGTCCTGGATTGTCTGTCTGCATCTCAGGCTTCCCATTGTCCCACTTGCATCCTACCCTCTCCTCCACCCATTTTCCCATCCATCCCACCTGTACCCTACCTCCCTTCCATCCCACCTGCCTCCCACCCTCCCCCCAATCCCACCTAGATTCCATCTTCCCTACCTTCCCATCCATCTCACCAGCATCCCAACCCTCCCCACCTTCCCACCCACATCCTAGCCTGCCCTTTTCCTGCCCTGAAATGCTATGTTTCTACTCTGAGTTGGAAAGTTGGAAAGGCGACTATGGATGAAAGGCTTCTGAGCCTGAGCCAAGGCTGCTCCTGGTGGATGTGTAGACTTGAGTCAGCCAGGTATGAGGAGGTGACCATGCACAGAGTGTATTTGGAAGAAAGGACAAGGGGTTGCTAGAGAATTAAATTTATGTACACGGGTACTTATATACCACGTACGTTTGAATTCTATGTTGTGCATATCGTCTTTGTAGACTGGTCACTGACAGTTGGTGGTGTTTTTGTTGTTGTTGTTGTTGTTGGCTTTTTTGTTATTTGCTTTGGTTTTGTTTTGCTTTTAAGGTATAAGGAGAATGAAGCTTGCCTTTCAGTTACCTGTGCGTCCTGCCAGGAAAAAAAAGAGAAAATACAGAGAACAAAGCTCCATCGTGCATTTGGGCATCACCACTCTGCAGCCAGTTTAGGCTGGACTTAGTCTCCTGCAGGAGCCCTGTGTGGACACAGTAGAGGACTCACTAGAGGTAGAGCAAGCTTGATGGAAAAAAAAGGGGGAACTCAAGTGGAAGGCAAATAGTATCTGTGCTGTGGTTTGGAGATGAAAAGCAGGTAGAAGTTATTATTGTCACTATTGTGAATAATGGATGAGCACCGGAGGCCAAGCAAAGCTTCTCCACCACAGAGCCCAAGGTCTCTGCCTTCAGGAACAATGACCTGTGGCCTGATCTTGCTGCTTACTGTGCAATGGGTTCCTTTTCCTCTCTCCAGTGGGAAGTGTAGAGAGCCAGAGGTGCTCCCAGCAGGCTGGGTGTGGTTCCTAGGGTGTAGCCTTCAGCTGTCAGGGTACAGAATGCTGTTTCTGAACCTCTGAGAAAGGCCAGGACACCTCTGCCTGGGTTCCTGATGACCACCGAACAGGTAGCATCTGGGGACACTGCTAGACTGTTTTCTTTGAGCACTGGGACCAGTGTGGGAGCGGCTGGTGAGGCAGTGATCTGGGGTGAGTTAGACATTGCAGGTCTTTCTGGAACTCTCCCTTTGAGAATATTCTATGTTCTGCTGGGTTCCTGTCTTGATGCAAGGCCTGGGACAGGGCTGGAGACACTGGGGAGAGCTGGAGGTCAGACAAAGTGGCTTCTCCCCAGGATCCCAGATGGTGTGGGGAAAGCCAGGCTCAGAGAGTCCATGCAAACCATAGTCTCAGCAAAGGCGGAGGTGGGACCAGGGACCTACCAGACAGTGAGTACTGACCACAGGCAATGGCACTGTATCTGGATAGAACGCCCCTTACCATTTCTAGAAGGTGGTCGATGATGATACTCTGTTTTGTTGTGATTTATGACAGGACCGTGAGCACTGCACAGAAGTGGCAGCAGAAAGCTAATAGGGAGTTTAGGGTGACTCTGCTGCCTTTCCATTGTGGGGCCTTTGAACGCTGTTGTTCTGGAAGAGTTAACCCATCCAGCTTCTTCTTTGAAGGGTCTTGTAGATACAAGCTGAATGAGACTGTGTTGCCCTCAACATTTAACCATGAGACCTGTTCTTTCATGGATGCTTATTTATTTCGCATGGAATTGCAGTGTGGGGCTGGTGAAAACTACCTGTGGGAAGCACAGTTGCCTCACAGGTGCACCCTAACTTATCACTATCCCTACAGCTTTTCCAGTACAAGTACATCTAGCTCTTAAGACTGCGCATGCCCTCCAGCCACAGAGCTCAGGGGACAGAACGCCATGGGCATGGGTGAGGACCTTGCTTTTCTGGATGCTGATTCTCTGTGGCTTTCTTTCCCCTACCCTGACGCATGTAAAGATATTCCTAAGTTCTCAACTATTTGGCTGTCTTGGCTTGGCTTTCTTCTAGTCCAGCCATGAGAAAGAACAAGAGTGGTTGTAAATACTCCGCCGCCCTGGGCTTGTGGTGTCCTAAGGGTGCTAACAGCTTTGTTCTTGGTGAAAATCAGTTTATCTGCACAATGAGGTGAGCCTGAGTCCTGGGAGGCATTCTGGATTTCTGATGCAGGATAGGCAGGTTTGGAGAGCCACAGACATGGGAGCCAAGAGGATGGTAAGCATGCACAGTTCCTCTATGCACTGTGGGGGTGTCATGTGTCATGCACTACCCCAAGGCTGTCCATAGCACAGCAGAGAATCTGATCCTTCCTTAGTGTGGCACATCGCTTGGGTACTTCTTAAGCTTGTGGCTCTGGACCAAAAATTAACACATGAAGACGAGGCTGGACGGAGGAAAGCTGGACTAGCAGAAACAGGTGACATGATGCTCCTGACAGCACAGTGGGAATGAATCTGTGAGTCAACAATCCCACCCCATTCCCCCACAAGCCGCCCCCCCCCCAAAAAAGGGGGCAATGTGGATGCTTAAGTTTCCCAGACATGGAGGTAGAGGCAAATAGGGTCAATGACCTGTCCATTGTCACCTCACCTGCAATAGGTTCAGGCCTTCAAAGCACCCTGCTGCCAACTCCCTGGAATGCATCCTTAGCAATGAGGCACCAGATCTACACACACCAGAGTAGCCTGACATTCTCCTTGAGATTAGAGACCCTACAAGGATGCTGAAAGCTGAGTGAAGCTGAAGACACACCCTGCTCCGTACTCCTTCTCCACACGCTTCTGAGGGAACATAGTCAGCTTTAGCCCAGCACACCTTAGACAACAGCAGGCCCACCCAGCAGACTCACACTGCTAATGTGCACGGGGAAGGCTCTGTGCTTCCTGAAGAGCAGCCCACCTGACAAGTGATCTAACTCACACACCCCTGTGTTTCAAGGGGGACCTGCTGAGGTGTCACAGGGCCATGGCTGTTCAATAGGGCCCAGTTCCCCTTGGTGCAGCAGTAAAACAAAGGCCCGAGTCACACAGCTCTCTGGGATCCTGTGTCGGCTGTGTGGTTTGGGCAAGCTGGTTAATTCTGAAAGTGTTAGGCTTCTTGGCCATGAAATATGGACAGTGATACCCAGCTGGTGTGTTGCTGAGGATGAAGTGAATATCTCGAGGCCTTAAGCAAGGCACCTTCTGCTTAGTAGGCCCTCCAGAAATGCTATCTGCCACTCTTGATTTTCTTTTTTATTCTTATTAATAAAATTCCATCTTTTAAATAAAGGCCCTTCAGCCACCATGTGAGATGTTTAGGACTAGGCTCAGTGACTTCCATTGGCTTCTTGGAGTTGGCCCTGCCCTCCTCACCCAGGTACTTGGCCTCAATCGAGGAATGAAGTCAGAATTAATAAGAGCCAGCAGCACGTTCTTCCTCTGAGCATTAACAGTCTTTGAGAAAATGGTTGAACTGTTCTTGCATTTACTAATTAGACGGGCCACACTCATCTGTATTTCAAGGAGCTCCAACTCCTCTCCCTGTAATGAAGATAATAGCACATGGGGGATTGGGCCCCGAAGGTATGATTGAGTGGCCCAGTGCAGGCCACGTGGCCAGGCAGGGCTGCGTCCTGGGAAGGCACGGCTCCCCTGCCTTCTGGTGATTAGCACCTGATTTATCTCTTCGCCTTCCCATTTCCAGCCTAATAGATCTGCTAGTTATTACTTTTAGCTACTCCTCCGTCCAGCTGGGGCTGGTCATGTCATCCCATCTTCTTGTTCACAGTGGGCCCTCGGAGTGGGGCATTAAATGGTCCTAGCAACTCAAAGCAAATGAGATGTCTCACAAATGAGATGGCTATTATTGAAAGAAATCAAGAGATAGCAATGATTGGTGTACATGGAAGAACTGGAAACTGGATGCTAGTTCCTCAAGATTCAGATGGAGAATAACCATGGTCCAATAGCCACTCTTCATGGTATATTCCTAGAAGAGAAAACAAGGCCTTCGGGTGTAGTCATGTGATTGTCCTAGCAGCAGGTTTCACAATAGCCAGAAGGTAGAAGCAACCTGGAGCCAGTCGATAAGTGAGTGGAGGAAAAATGTTCTATGCATGACTACAACTTAGAACAGAGGCTCGGCTAGGAAGTGTGTGCGTGCCTGTGCCTGTGTGTGTGCATGTGAGCTTTTGTCTCATGGAGGACAGAAATATAGTTCGAGCAGGGCAATGTTGACAGCTGTCCATCCACACAGTGCACTTAACCCTCCCCTCTGGGGGTGGGGCTCAGCAGTTGAGCACTAGCTCCATTCTCAGTGCTACAGAAAGTTATATGTAAATAATAAAATGAAAAACCATTGGCTCCTTGCTTGTAAAACATCAACTGTCCACTACAGGACTCTTACAGAGGGACAAAAAGGAAAGAATAACACACACAATCCCAGCACTGAAGACAAATTTGAAATAGTGTTCTGTAGTGTAATAACTCTGTAATAAAGATCTCTCTCTCTCTCTCTCTCTCTCTCTCTCTCTCTCTCTCTCTCTCTCTCTCTCTCTCTCTCTCTCACACACACACACACACACACACACACACACATACTTGCACTGTTTTATTCGGTACATTTTATCATGTTTTTTGCCTTTTTATTTGTTTTGTTTTGCTCTATGTGTCTGACAGAGTATTTTGCTTGTGTCATTAGAAGCACTTTTATTTTTTTTGTATGTTTTGTGTAAAATACACTTTTATAGTAAGTAGTTTTTCTTTGGAAAAGTTAGAAAGTTGGCTTTAAATATAAAATGAAAACCATCAAAAAATAAGACCACACTGTATTCTGAAGCTAAGAGAAGCACTCTAGCCTTCAGCCTTTCTTGAAGGACTATGTTTGTTTGTACACGTGATCACACTCCCATATTATTGTGTGATTTCTCTTGTATCTCTCTTAGCACGCAGTTACTTTCAAACATACAAACTCAAAACCCAAGCTTATTGGATGCTCTAGAGATGTGTGCCTTTCCTGCATCCCGAGGGTGAGGTGACCACAGTCCCTGGCAAAGGAAATCAACTGGAGACTCAGCAGGCATGAGGAGGGTTCAAGGGAAAACTCTCAGCAAATAGGTGGATGGATGAGTAGTGGGGTGAGTGGATGGGGGTGTGTGGGTGCATTGGGAGATGGACATATGGGTGGATAGATGCACTGGTGTGTGAGGAGAAGAATAGATAGGGGTGTGTGTGTGTGTGTGTGTGTGTGTGTGTGTGTGTGTGTGTGTGTGTTAATGGGTGGGGGGGGGAGAGACAGATGCATGCATGGGTGTGTAGGTGGATAGGTGGATAGGTGGGTGGGTGGAGAGGAGGATGGCTAGGTGGCTAGGTGGGTGGGTGGGTGGCTAGGTGGGTGGGTGGGTGGAGAGGAGGATGGTGGTCACATACACTGTTGTGTGGAAGAGTGAGTAGGTGGCTGAATACGTAAGTAGTTAGGAAGGTGAGTTTCAGGCAGGTGGCTGGATGGCAACGGGGAAGTAGGGAATGAATGAAGTCAGAAGAGAGCTGGTCACCACCATGCCCGGGTAGCTTCTCTTTGGAAGCCTTTGTGGCTTCTGTTCCTGGAGCCCCAGGAGAATCCGTCTTATGTGTGGGCCCACTGGCAGCCCCAGAAGCTGCCCCTTGCCCCAGGAACTCCCACCTCTCAGTGCCTGTTGCCTCATCCCAGCCGGAGTTTCCCCCTCAGCACTCCCTGCCTCTGGGCCTCACTCAGGCTGGGGAATCCCAGCCTGCCAGGCCCTTTGAAGTGGGAGCCCCACTGGGCCTGCAGGCTCCCTGCCTTCAAAGGGGCTCAGAGTGAGCTGCAGCCACATGAGGTGGTAAGTAGTGGCAGGTGGGGGGGCAGAGGACGGGGTTCCCAGAATTCTCCCTTGAAGTCAGGGAGCTATAGAGGAGAGTATTGGGGTATCTAGCCTCATCATTTCCCACTGCCTGCTGGTCCTCACTTCCCAGAGCCAGCAGAAGTTCCTCCATGGATGCGGCATTCCAACCTTCCAGCCAAAAGCTCTACTGGGCACCCGTACTGAAGCAGGCTCTGGGCTGGGACTTTATCGCATTGGATTCTGTCTTCACACCCCATCCACGGCCCTGTTCCAGAAGTTGCTTAACGCTTCCCCAGAACCCCATCTCATCACCCTTCATTCCCGTCGCCCTTTCCTTCCAGACTCACCTCGAATGCAAGCTTTCAGGAAGCCAAGCCACTGCCTTCCGCAGGCCTCAGCACTGGCCTCATGTTTTGGTGGCCACCTGGAGCGAAGCGATGCCCAGTGTCAGCCCCAGTCTCTGAAGGATGACAGCACCTTCAGAACACCTGGGAGAAGGGGCAGCCCGGTGAGGGTGGGACTGTCCACACCTGACTTGCACATTGGCAGGAACAACAGGAGTCCCCGTGGCCAGGGGTAGACATGTCCGTTCATTGGTACCTGGATGGGCAGTGAGGATGGGAGTAGAGATGTCCGTAATGCCCTGGCCAGTCAGCATCTCTCCACCCTTCCTGGGACAGCGTGATTGGTTCTGCGGGGCTCTGATGCCTCCTTTGCACAGCCAATGCCTTCCTTTCCCATACCGTCTGCAGCACAGCTTTTAACTTGGTGGGTTATACACCATTCGTGGGTTTTGAAATCAATGTGGTAGGTCTTGACCAGCACTTTTATAAGAAAAAAAAGTAGGATGTACAGAGCAGAAAATGCTGCAGGACACTTTGTGGAGCAGGGCTGCACATAGATGAAGAACTGCCTGCTCACACCTCAGGTCCCACTGCGCTGCACATGCCACTGGGCGGGAGCCTGTTGCAGCATCACTATGGACAACAATCTTTTCAAGTTTCTAGAAATAAAGTATCCTTATGTGCCCAATTAATTCTTAAAATTTAGCCTATAGCTTCAATGAGATGTGGGTATGTTGCCCGTGCAGTCATTCCTTGGTTCATTTGTCACCCATCCACATGTTCAACACATTTTGTGCTGGTGTAGGTGGGGAAAGGCATAGTTGTTTCATCTTTGCATTCCCCCTGCCCTCTCTCAATCTCTCACTCTCTCTCAATACTGGATTACTCTGTGTATCCCTGGCTGTCCTGTAACTCACCTCTGTAGGCCAGACTGGCCTTGAACTTAGAGATCCACCTGCTTCTGCCTCCCAAGTGCTGAGATTAAAGGCGTGCATCACTGCCACCCAACATACTTTTATTATTTATTTTTTTAAAATTTTATTTATTTTTTATTTTTTAAAAGATGAAAGCAAAGGAAGAAAGATTTCCCCTCTCCTTTTTTCCCCCAATTTTTTGGACCAAGATCCTAGAGCACACACCAACACCACATTGATTTTTTTTCTCTCGACATGATAAGCAAACATCATACTTTCTTAGTTTTTAAGAGTGAATCACAGCTTCTTAGCTGGGCCCTATCCCAGCTCATGGTGAAGTCTGGCTTGTTCCATCTATAAGGACCCTTTCTGGATTATTCTTCTCTTTTCTCCCTTAAATCATGAGATAGCTGAGGTATTCATTATCCTAAAATCACTGACTTCGTGAAGACGAAATGAAGGGCACAAGACACCCCAACACCAAATTCTCACCACAAAGGAGATTTATTTGTCCCAGAGGGTTAAAGGGCAGGGAATAAGAGACAAAGGCGGGAGACAGATATGAAGGAGAAGGGGAAGGGAACCTGAGAGAGGGAGGAGAGATATTTGTCCTGGAAGGACAAACGGCTGCCTCTGGATAGAGAGGAGACAGCCATGGCGCATAGGAAAAAGGTGGTTTATAAAGGTAAAAGGGAAACCCTGTGTTAGGGTGAGGTGTTTAATTTTGATTGAGCACATTAATTAGGTGAGCCAAAGGGGATTGTTGATTGCTGGATTTTAATATTTTCATGGCTGGACCTCAGTAGTCAGCCTAAGGAGGAGGAAGTGGCCAAATAAAGAACTAGACCTTGGGGGCTGCCTCTGGGAATGTAATCTAATGGTTTCTAGTAAGGCAGAGGTAAGGGGAAAGGCAAGGCCTGCCAGAGCCATGGTTGTCATGCTTGCTCTGGCTACAGTCCCCTCAGGAAGTCTAGAGATTTTTGGTAGGGGAGGTATACTGCGACAGAGTCCGGTGTAGCCCGGCAGCCAAAGATGACCCTAAACCTCTGACCTTCCTGCGCCTGAGTCCCAAGTGCTAACATGACAGAAGGTCATTGCCATGCCTGGCAGGAAGCTAGAAAATCATTTCTATTCTGCGGAATGAGTCGAGATGAAATAAAAGCGTGACACGTGACACCCCAAAGCCTCAGTTCTGAGTTGCTGGTGTCCACATCTGCCTGTTACGCTATTTACTGGGCTGAGTAGAGGTTCTCTCAAAATCTCACTCTTGCATGGTGGTCTAGGCTGATATCTCCACGCTGGATGAGGAGCGAGGGACAGATTTGGAAATGATGTCTCTAGGATGATGACCTGTGAGGACAGTAGGCTCACCTCTACCTCCAGATCCGGAGTGTAGGAGTCAGGAAGGCAGTCTACCCCACCGGGTCCCCGGGGCTCCCCACAGAGAAACCAGAGAAAGCCCCTCTGAACACAAGGCTCCTGGGACAGTGCACAGAGCCCTCCAGCCGGGGTCTGCACAGTGCTGCCGCAGTGGAGCATCGGTTTCGGTAGCCCTGAGCCTCCAGGGCTTTGCCACAAACCCCAGGCTCCCTCAGTCTGAGTGCAGCAGCCTGAGGCCGTGCTCTCCTTGCCCTTGGAATAGAAGCAGCTTCTCCAGAGTGCTGCAGAGGTGGCCTCCTGGCGGAGGGCAGCCCCCAGTTTCTGTAAAAGCCACTGTTTTCTGGAAGCCTGTGTGACTCCGTTGATCTCACACTCCCCGCTGCCTGCTCCGTGAACATCCACACTCACTGCTGCTGCAGCACTTCATTGGCCTCTCTCGGGTTTGCGAGACGACCCCTGTAGGCTTTCCTTGGGTTTTCCTGCACGACCGACCAGCTTGCCCACACCAGTCAAACCTCCCTTGATCAAGGCTTTGGTAGCTCGCTGTGCCAGCACAGGCTCTGGCTCCAAGGTTATTTTCTTCCTGCCTGCTGGCGTGTTTGTCAGTTCCATGTAAATATTAATTAAGCTGAGGCTTCCTCTCGCAGGTGGGTGATAATGACTCAGAAGGCATCCTTTAAAGCCGGGCACCTGGCTATTGTTCCAGCAAAGCAGTGAGAATATGACTTGTTGTCGGCGGTATCCGGGTCTGAGGCCCCAGGATTCCTGGGCAGAAGTGTTGCAGTGTGGGCAAACAGGCCGAGCCCATAAACCTGACAACTACTTCCAGATCAACTCAATTTCTGTATCTGAGTTCACGTAAGAACCAGCTCCAGCAGTTAGTAGTTTATTCTGTGTCAGGAGAGAGAGGTCAGCAGCATTTTGTAGGTGAGGAAACAGAGGCATTGCACTTAACCGTGTGCCCATGGGCATATGACGGTGGCAGTGTCCCTTACTGCTTGGGTCTGAAACTGCTAAGCTGGGAAGCAGTAGAACCTCTGTCTCTGTGGGCCAGAGTGCCAGGCGGAGAGGCTTGGGGGTACGGGTCCTGATGCCAGGCACTGTGGCCTTTCTGTCTAGTTAGCCACTGTGCCTGGTGCTGATGTGTGTGTGTGTGTGTGTATGTGTGTGTGTGTGTGTGTGTGTGTGTGTGTGTGTGTGTGTGTCCTGCACTTTCCTCTATCCGTACTGAACAGATGGCCGACCATCTCAGGAGCTTGTCCGGAAATGTCTGTGCACTTCCGAGGATCTTGTCCACCCACGAATGGTTGTTCACATCCACAAGTGAGGAGAATGGGGGTAGGTGGTGACTCCAAGTGAAGAACAGTTTAGATATGAACAGGCTATGGAAACCATATGAAACCGTATGAGAAATGCCCCCAGTGTTTTGAAGCTGGATGACTCTTACTGTGTGTAGAGTCAGCTACATCATGGCTCCGCCTCGTCTCAGAGCCTCGCCTTAGAGATTCTTCAGAAGGGGGGGACCTGAAGGTCTTCAGTGTGGCTGCTCCATCTGTGTCCTCCTGTCTTTGTACATTTGCTGGTGCTATGACAGAGTGCTGCAAACCAGACATCTCGTAGAGAACAGAGTCATTTCTTATAGTCCTGGGGGAGAAGTCCAAGGTTGCATGGCCGCATCGGGAGAAGGGTGGGCTTGCTGAACCCCTCCCTGACAGAGAGCAGAAAAGACAAGTGAGAGAGGGTGGAGCGGGGTGGGGGGTGGGGTCAGGACTTGCTTTAATAAGAAACTCACTCTCAACGTCAAGAGTCCACTCCTGTGGTGACAACATCTGTCTATTCACAAGGATGGATGGCACGAATGCTTTAGGTAGCAGAGTGATATTTCACTCATGTGCTGCCTCCTGGACATGTGGGTAGCTGGGTCCTTAAAGCTCAAGCCGGCCTGCTAGCTAGGTCAACATATGGTGGCCCCATAGCTCTCGCTATCAGTGTCACCTCTGTGATTCCCCAAGGTCCTACCCTGGCTGGCATCTGCCAAGACCCCAGGCTGTCTGTCACACCATTTGGGACCTGGGTGAGGCCCCGCCCCCACAACTCCCGAACTCTGGCACTGGCAGAATCAGAACCGCGTGAGCACTGCCCTGGATCTGTCTCTGTGTGTCTGAGTGGGGCCTGGGCTGCACACAGACCGCTTGAACCATGGATAGGACAGTTTCAAGAACTGCTCCAGGCTTTAAGAGCCGAGTTCCAAGGCAGGTCAGAGAAACTCCTGAGCTTCCACAGGTGCCTCTCAGCAAGACTGGCCTGCAGTACAGGCTGTCTGCTCTAGGGTCTTCTCCTTGCTGTGCAGGTAGCTGGCACCTAGGTTCTCCCTGGGCTGACTTCTCCAGCAAAGATGGCTTGGCTACGTGCTCAGTGTACTGTATTCAGTGTATGTGCCTCTTCTTCCTCACATGGCATGTTTACTAGCTTTCCAGCACTGTGACAAAGTACCCAGGTGATCGATTCACAAAGAAGAAAAGTTCATTGTGGCTCATGGTCTCAGAGGTTTCCAAGCATGGCCGCTGGATCCCATGGCTTTGGGCCTGTGCTGAGGTATGGTTTGTGAAGAAGAAACAGTGAAGGCGCTCACCTCATGGTGGCGGGAAGAAAAACAGAGAAGAGAAGCCAGTGTCCCAATATCCTTAAAAGAGTGTCCCCCAAGGACCTAACTGCCTTCCAGCAGGCTCATGGTTTAAAGATGTGTGGACAGCCCGAAGGCTGCAGATAGAACGCCCCTCCTTCTCACCTGCTATTTTAGCACATGAGGTGGGAGAAGTCGCACTGGCTTCAACCGCTTTACTTTTGAGGCAGCTCTCCTGCCTGATGGCCAAGGTGAGGACCTCATCCCTCAGCATGGATACACACACATGGCAGAGCGCTTTCAGTTTAAACAAAATGGCCACACTTCAGCTCTTAGCACCTTTCCCCTCTTCCCCGTCCGAGGCCTCTGAACATCCCTCACCACCCAGAGTTATACTGTGAGCCCCTGAGGCCTAGGTGATCGCCAAAGAGTTCCTACAGATTCTCTCCTTCCTTCCTTCTCCATCACAGCTGCTGGATGGCAGCCCCAAGCTCCTTCCGCCTCTTCCGGTGACATACTCCCAGAGCCATGCCCACTTTCCCAAGCACAGTCATAGAGCACTGACAGTTTAGGTCTGGGATGGGCCAGCTAGGGGCCATTGGCCCCCATATGATTAAATCAGTTCATGACATCCTGGTTGCCTTAGGTTTTATAAGCTCATTCTGTGCTGTTTGTGTGAGAGAACAAAATTGCCAAATACCTTGTTTTTCAGAGTGTTCCCATCCCATCATATTCCCTCTGTGTCCTTTGCAACAGAATAATTCAGACCAGGTAATTTATAACGAGAAAACACTTATTTCTCAAAGTTCTGGGCTCTAGAAGCCCAAGGTCAAGGAGGTGATTTGGTGAGGAGGTTTGTGCTGCAGCTTCTGGTGGAAGGTACGAGGCGAGGAGAGAGCAGGGTCACTCCAGAGGAAGGACTGCAAAGTTGTGATGTTCTTATTTAAAATCCACGCCCGATACAGCCTGGCTTTATTTAGTACTGCAAAAACACATCCCAGGTATGAACAGTTACAGGGGAATTCACACACCTAATTAGGCCTAAGTGTCGTTAGGGTTTCTTGTGAACCAAAGGACCTTACAGAGACCATCCCAGCACTTCTCTGTTTCCCACGCTAATTGATCGAGTGCTGGGAGTGAAGAGGGCAGAGTGTAGCTTACACAGCTGGCAACGGTTTTCCTTTGAACGAATTCAGTTTGCGCCGGGTGGAGGTGAAGCCAGGAGACCAACAGTTCAAGTTAGGTGGGTTTTTCTTTGCTTATCAACCCTATCAAAGTCATCTTCGTTCTCCCAAGGTCTTGCTGAAGGACTGGCCACTCTCTATGACCACGTGCCTTAGAGGGAGGGTGACCTCTCAGGCTTGATTAAGCGATTGGAAATGTGGAAACCTAATCTCACGAGGATCAGAGACCACAGAGGCAGCTAGAGCTAGAAGCAGCTCTAGGGTTCAACAGTTCAGCCCAGCACCCTGCCGGGCAGATCCTCATGCCCACTGCTGCCTTCTCTGAGGGAGGCAGGCCTGGAATTCCCCTCCTGAGATCTCCTCATCCTGGCAGTCCTTCACGTTCCTCACCCCACTCGTCTCTCTTTTGGCCTTCTTAGCACCCAAATGGCCAGCCCACTTTTGCCTCAGGGACACTCAGCACAGCTGTGGCCACTGCCAAGAACACAAGAGCAGCTTTCCTCCTGCTTCTTGCCCATCGTGCACGATGAGACGGAGGCCTTCAAGGCCCAGTGAGTGGAACTAATGGACTGAGGTAGAGCTGTGGTCTGGCCTGTCTTATAGGCTGTTGCTGACTGCTGGGTGGAAGGTGTCCTTATGACACCTCTCTCCTGATCCTGAGGAGGTAATCAAGCCTTGCCTTTACCTTAACAGGATGACAAGGGCATCAACTCCCATAGGCCCGTGTTCCTCTGTACTGGTCCTTCCCACCCCTCCTCCAAACAGCCTTCCCTGGTATCACCTTCTTATGGTGCATCCACAGCTTCCCAGGACTCTGGTCAGTCTACACTGTCCCCTTCAGGTGTCAGTCACCCTGGAGCACGTGGTAGGCTGGATGCAGAGGACTATTGGCTCAAGATGGACATGTTTGATGCTCTCTGTGGGCACAGTGTTTCCCAGGTCTAAGCACAAGCCAAGCAGCCCTATAGTAGCCAGTACTTGCTCATGGTTTTTTTTGCCTTCTAGCTATTCTCACAAAGCAGTGTTCCGGCTGGCTGGGCTGGTCACGTGTGTGTGTGTGGTGGCCTCCGAGCACATCTACACCCCTTTAGCACTTACCTCCACACTCACATCCGTACCGCCGACCACCTTCCACCACATCTGCCTCCCGGATCCCCCGCTCATAGAACTCAAATCCCAAAGTCCCCACGACGGTGACCCAGTTTCAGGGCTGACATCCTGTGCTATTTTCCCCACTTTGAGACGGATTTTTTTTTCTTTGCCCCTCGGAATTGATGCTAATAGGGTTTTGCTGTGCGTATTCATAATTCTCTGGGCAAGTCATCTGGCCATGTGGATTCTGTGGAACAGAGCTCCTCAGATTTGACTGCACATAGGCATCACTGGGGAGCTCTGTTTAAATGAAAATCCAGTTTGGATAGGTCTGGGGTGGGGTCCGAGAGCCGCAGTCGGATTTGCTCTTAGGCTCCTGTAACACACCTGATAGAGAAGGTCTGTCTATGCAGACACAGCCATAGCGGCAAGCAGTTCCCTCAGCTCTAGGCAGTTGTTTCTTGCTCGGTGTGGTCTTACTTTCCAAAACAGACAAGCTATTTGCCTGGAAAGGAGTATATGCAATGTGTGTGTGTGTGTGTGTGTGTGTGTGTGTGTGTGTGTGTGTGTCTGTGTGTGTGCTTGTTCTTGTGTAGATGTGTGTGTGTATGTGTGTGTTATGTGTGCATGTCCCTGTGTAGATGTGTGTGTGTGTGTCTGTGTGTCTGTGTGTGTGCCTGTAGACATCAGAGGACAATGTCAGATGTCATTCCTCAGGTGTCTTCCTCCTTCTCCTTTTGCCTGGAACTTTGCCAAATAGGCTAAGCTGGCTTTCAGAGAATTGTCTTTTCCATCACTGTCATGGGATAACAGGCATGTACTATCATGCCTTCTGGGGATCTGAACTCAGGTCCTCACAATTACTAGAGAAGCACTTTACAAACTAAGCCATCTCTTCAGGCCCAGACCAAGTTAATTCTTGGGGGCCTTCTTTTCCTCAACATGAATGTGTTGGTAAGCATTCAGTGACTGCCCATGGATGAGACCCCGGGCCCTATCCTACAGAGAACCCTGTGTAGATCTCGTCCTCCCTGTCACGTCACACAAGCAAGAGAACCTCCTTTCAGAGCCTATGCGCTCAGCAGTCCTCCCATTGAGAGTCATCCTTCACAGCAGCCAGGGGAGCTAAGATGGCTTCAGACACACCTGATCTGGGAGCTCAGATACAGGGTTTTATCCAAGTGCCATCTGTGGGTTCATCCTCCGCCCACTCTGGCTTTGTTCTCAGATGGGTGTTTTGCTAATGGGAAATCATGGCTAGGCTTGGGCAGTTCTTTTGATGATTCTCCTTCTCTCTGTGTATATATATAGTATGTGTGCATGTGTGCGTGTGCGCGTGTGTGTGTTCTCACATTTTGAGTCCAGTGATAGATGCTGGATATGGTCCTTGATCACTTGATCACTTGATCACTTTCCACGTTGTGCTTTGAGACAAGATCTCTCATGTAACCTAGAGCCCAGCAATCCAGCTAGGCTGGCTAGCCATTGAGCTAAGTGATCTACCCACTCCAACTCCTGCTGTACTAGGCTTAAAGACATACACTAGTACTTTTGGGTTTTACTTGTGTGCTGAGGATCTCACTTCAAGTCTTAGTGCTTGAGTGACAGGCATGTCCCAACTGAGCCCTCTCTCCAACCCACAGTTCTCTACAAAGACTCATCAAGTTACATACAATAATCCCCTCAAATGATGCCAACCGTAAATCTGTCTCACACTGCCTGACACCCTACCCATGTCCAGCCATACCAAGAGCCCTTCAGGGATGCCTGCCTACCTCTTGGCACTACCAGGGATCACCAAATCCTGGGAGAAACTATAGACACATAGAAGAGACCTCAGATGCTCCAATGGTGTCAGGCCACAACCTCTGCTTGTTCCTGTAACTTCCCCTCTGAGGACCTCAGGCAGCCATCTGCACAATCATTGAGATATCAAGGCTTCGGTCTTGCTAAGCCTGTCATTCTAACGCAGTGCCCCTTTCCTGGCAAGCCAAGGTTTGCAGTTGACTCTGCCTGAAAATCACCTGAACAGGTTTCAGAGCTGGGGACCCACTTGGAACATCTCCGGCAGCCCACACACCAGGGTTTTGTGACCTCCTGGCTTAGACAGTGCAGCCTAGATGGGGTCTACAGTGGGGACCACGCTTGGCATGCTGGGAAGGAAAGAATTTTAAAATATAGAGGGTGTAAGTAATCGTAGACTTGTCCAATTTTCATCCTTTCAGTCTATGTAAAGCCACACAGTGTAAGTCTAGAATGCCAGGCAGCTGACTTCC
Organism: Acomys minous; assembly: GCF_964271855.1. Lineage (NCBI taxonomy): Eukaryota > Metazoa > Chordata > Mammalia > Rodentia > Muridae > Acomys > Acomys minous. The sequence goes on from NC_140487.1 coordinate 42,621,894, forward strand.
AACTCCGTGTTCTTTTTATAACACCTGATTTCATACACGCCGAAAAGGAAGCTAACCAAAACACAGCAATACAGCCAAGGGCAGAAACGCTCCCTGGCATATCTGAAAAGGAAGAAAAATACTTTGAAAATATTAAAAGCTATTTCCAGATGTCAAATGAATGTCATGAACACAGCTTTAAGTTTTTCAACATACTGAGACTAATTTAATTTATTTAAATGTCTTTGTTAGCGTGAGGAATTCTTAAGGCGGTACTTCTTGTCATGTCACCCCACTACGAATCGCCTGCAAGCTACCTTGAACTGGAAATAACTATAAAATTCGTTATACTTCAACTGATCAGGATTCAAGACACTTGATGCTTAACAGTTTGTGTAGGATCAAAGATATGGCTGTTCTCCAAGAAATTTGGGATGTTTACATCAAAGTTAGAGTTGAATCCTTTTCAACCTCGCACTGTCTCTTTAGTGTTTAGATTTAAGTTCTTGTTGAAGACCTTTATGTAGAGTAGGCGTGTGTGTGTGTGTGTGTGTGTGTGTGTGTGTGTGTGTGTGTGTACATGTGCATGTGTGTGTGTGCACACATACACACACATACACGCACGTACACACACATGTGACTGTGCATGGATGTGCAAACATACAGGCATAAGTACATGTATATGTGCAGGTATATAAACATACATGTTCATGTGGGCGTCACTGGTCATCCTTCTCATTTCCAAGGAACTGTCCATCTTGCTGAGACAGGGTCTTTCAGTGAGCTGGACTCAGCAGGTGGGAAAGCCTCAGGGTTTCACCCAGCTCCACACCCTGAAAGCTTGGCTCACACCATCAAGCATGGCTTTTTATTTTTCAACAGATTCTGGGGTGTGACCTTAGGTCCTTGTGCTTGGCTAGCAATCATTTTCCTGGCGGAGCCATCTCCACAGCTAGAGAAGTGCTTTTTGACAGAACACCTGTGTCTAACTTGTCTGCAAAAGGCAGAATCAATCCCTTTTTGCATAAAGAGAAGCAGCGCGCACATCCCCTGCCTGCCTCTTTCCCGGGAGGTGCCATCCATCCTCAGGGCCGAGTCTCTGACTGTCTCCTTTCCTCTTCTGCCCCCAGCCCCTCATCTCCTCTCAGAGAAGGGCTGGGGAGCTGTTTGAGGTCCAAAGGACATGGCAGGCTTGTGCTGGGAGCTCAAGACAACGCACATTAGGAAGGACTGTTCCCTGGGAGTGAGGAGACTGCAGTGACTGCTGATGTCCTCCCTGCTCCCAAGGGTGATGGATACTTCCGAAGTGTCCAAAGTCAACCAGCTCAGAGAACGCCAGTCAGAAATACTTTCATGTCTGCCTCACTTAAGCCAGAGTTGTAAGGTAGCATTACCCCGTGCCTTTAGATTAGGAAGTTTAAAGGCATTCCTTTCAAAACCCAATGTTTGGCTCACGATGAAAGGCAGTTGAACAGCTTATTCCAAGTTCCATTCAATAATTACATAAGTAACCCTTTAAACACTAGATATGCAAATAGCCTACCATTCTTCCTATAATTACTTTGTGTACACGTTTGATAAACCCCCAAGATTGTAATACATGTTTATGAGATTAGCAAATACGATTTCTTTCAGAATGCAGAAGTGAGCTGGGAATTAAGAGGCTTGCAGCCGCTGTGAAAGGGTGCCTGCAGGTGCTTGGTAGGAAGGGTGGGAAAGGAGGGGCTCTGGGCAAGGTCGGGGTCCCTATAGATGTTGCCTCTGTCTAGCTTTCTCCAAAGCACCCCCAAAGTTCCAAGTCCCTGGCTTTGTCTTCTCATAGCTAGAGAGACTAATTCCCCCATCTGGCTGGACTGAAAAGATACTGGTGTTGGTGGCTCATGAGAAAGCGAGGGAGGGAGGGAGGGGGGGAGGGAGAGGGGAGGGAGAGTTTGGTACAGAGAACCTACCTAAGATCACAGCTTCCTAACAACTTTTCCTCCCCCTCAAGAGGGATAGGGAGTAACTTGGGTTCAGATCCACTGGCACTGGCTCGCCTCCCAAGAACACACCTTAAAAAATAAAGGTTATGTTAAGTAAGGTTCATGGTTGTTATCGATAGAGCCACGAAGGTATGAAGACATCTGTATCTTTTTCTCTAGCTTTCCTAAGCCCATCCCAGAGTGAGATTGTGTGAGTGCTCAGTCCGTATCCTTCCACACTTTATCTTAGCACACTAAAGCATTCAGATTGTGTGAGTACCCCCAAACACATTTGAACTTTGAATTCCACGCAAATACTTCGTTTACTAACTGATTCCGTTCATTTACCTTCAGCCCACCTTAATTCTGTTACCATCACGAAATACTCAAGACTGTGTGCTTTAAAAAGAAAAAGAAAGGTTTAACTAGCTCACAGTTCTGGAAACTCAAAAGCAAGTTACCAGAGCCCACTAGGCTCTGATAAGGACCTTCTGACTATATTATAGCGTGGCAGGCGTCATCATGGCAGAGGCAGGTGTTAGGGAGCAGGTGATCACATGGCACGGGGGAGCTGGCTCTAGCCTCACTGTTTCTAAAGCAGCCCAGCAATGTGGAAGCTAGCTAGAATCCTATGAGAACTTCATCAACGCCTTCCGAGGGAAGCTAAGCTCCCAGTGACCTACCCACTTCCTGGAAGACCTTCCCTCCGATTGCTTCCACTATCTCAGCACCTGACCCTGCAGACCAAGACTCTAGGACACAGAAGCTTGGGGGAACAATCCTTGGCTGATGAGGAGCAGCTCATGGGGTGGTCCCCTCTGACCTTTTACTCATGCCATGTGGGTTTAGTCAAGCGGTAGGTGTCCTGGAGTTCTAGATCTGGACAAATAGACAACCCATCCCACCAGGCACAAGGCTTAGCTTAGGCTTGGCCATGTGAATCATAGAAATTCTGGAGGGTTCATTCATTTTTCTCAAGTAATTATGAGATGCCTACTGTATGCCAGATAGTGTTTTACACTCAGGGCCAAAAGACAGAGTCCTACTCCTCAAGAGCTGGCATCGTGTTGGGTATAAAACAGAAATAACCTGATGCATATGTATAAAAGCACATTACTTGGCATGCTGGGAGGTGGTGTGTGCTGGAGAGGAGGGGTGGGGTAACAGGGGGCTGTTACAGCATTATATAGATGGTGTTTGAGCAAAGTTTTGCAAGCAGAGGAGGAGGAGCTCAGCAAACAGATATGTGAGTGCAGCTTGTTCTGGTTAGAGAAATCAGCAAGGGTCCTAGGGGAGAAGCCAGAGGAACATCAAGAAAGCCTGGGAGGGAGTAGAGTCAGGATGGCAGCAGAGACAGGGGAGAGGCATGCAGCTGTTGAAGTCTCTGGCAGTGAGAAGAAGAGAGATGGGAAGAGTGTTGGTTGGAGAAAGGACTGCAGTCTTTGCAGGAAATAAGGACAGGACAGCTGGTGGTCCAGCCTAGGCCAGGGAAGAAGCTGAAGCCAGAGAAGCAAAAGAGAGACAGGGTCTGGCTAAAGATGAGCTCTGCAATCAGAGACAGCAGGATTCATGGATTAGGTGGGGATCAGTGATGGAGGACATGAGGCGGGAAGCGGGGGAGTGGGAAGGAAGCAGAAGCGGGTATCTAGCAGCCTAAGAAACAAGGCGATTTTGATTTCCTACCCAGATCTAGCCAATGGACAGGACATTCTCCACAGTTGAGTGGAGAGTGGGGTATGACTTTCACACATACTCTGGTGCCTCATATTTGACCACATCCCCTGGATGGGGGGACCTGGTGGCACTCAGAGGAAGGATAGCAGGCTACCAAGAAGAGACTTGATAACCTATGAGCATATACAGGGGGAGGAGGTTCCCCCTCAGTCACAGTCATAGGAGAGGGGAGTAAGGGGGAAATGGGAGGGAGGGAGGAATGGGAGGATACAAGGGATGGGATAACTACTGAGATGTAATAAGAATAAATTAATAAAATAAAATTTAAAAAAGTAATCCATAAGAACAAAAAAGAAAAGAAAAGAAAAGAAAAGAAACAGCGAACTCTGGACATGGCAGTCTTCTTGTGCCATAATGACCCTGGAACCACAGGGCTTTATTGACTGCAGCAGAGAGTGGAGGAGAGAGAAACCTGCTGGTGAGCCAGTGCAGATGGGTAGGAAGAGAACCAGGCAATGCAGTGGAGGGGAAAAGGGACCACAGCCGAGACAGCCAGTCTATACGGGGAGGAAGGCGACAATGGTGTGAAGTGCAATGGGGCTCACTGAACGGAGAGGGGTGAATGATGTGGGAGCGATGGAATCCACAGCCCAACCATCTTTACACAGGACACGGTCTGTCTTAATGGACAAGTAGGCTAAAACTACTAGCTGGTTGCTATTTGTACAAGCTTGTAAATATTGTGGCACCTCAGTCTCCCTGCCCACAAAGCAGAGATGAAGTAGTGTAAAGGATGGGCTAGGGATATGGCTTAGTACGAATGCCTGAGTTCGGTCTTCAGAACCCTCGTGTGAGTAAGCCGTGTATGATGGCACACATTTATAGCCCCAAAGCTGGAGAGGTAAAAAGGTGGGTTCCTGGGATTTGCTGGTCAGCCACTTAGCTTATGTGGTCACTTTTCAATCAGCAAGAAGCCCTGTCTCAAGGAACAAGATGGCTGCTGAGGAACTAACACCTGAGGTGGTTTTGCTGCCTTTATGTGCACTTCTCAGATTTTTGGTTTGTCATGTAGTGACTCTGACTTTATAAAGTGTGATTGCATTTGCATTGTCTGGAACTGTCTGGGCTTGTCTCCAAGATGTCCTTAAGCAGATAGCATCAATAGAGAACATTTTAGAGATTTAAAAAATTATGTGAATGAGAATCTTGTAGGCATTTTTCTAAGCAGTGGAGTCTAGCAAATCTGTCGAGGACCTCTACCCAGTGGGCTAATGAGGTAACCATCAGGGGTGACACCTCAGGGTCCCTTTGTTATGTTCTCTACTTACTTCCCCATGTTTTCGTGATTATGAATTTTGTGAATTTTGAACATTTATTCTCACATTTGGTTTATGGTTTGGCTTAAACATTAGTTACTTTCCCGCTGGTGTGATATAAAAAAACAAAACACCAAGGCCAAAAATCAATTTATGGAAGAACAGCAAGGAACCAGGAACAGTGAAAGATGCTACCTCAAAAGTAAGAAAGATCACCTGAGAACAATGCCTGACATCGACTTTTGGCCTCTGCCAGTTTATTTTGGCTCATGGTTCTCAGGGATGAGAGTCCATCAGGGTAGGGGGGAAGCAGGCAGGAGCAGAAAGCTGAGAGAGTGCAAAGCACAGAAGGGGAACTCAGTAGGGCAAGACTAGGAGCTCACCAATCCCAGCCCCCGTGACACTCTTCCTCCAGAAAAAGCTGCATGCATCTCCTAAAGCATCCGAAATAGCTCATTTACTGGGGACCAAGTTTTCAAATACCCAAGCCCAAGTGGGGACATTCTTATTCAAATCATCACCCCTAGGTAAAAAGTTTCTGGTCCTAGGGTTCAAGGAGATAGCTCAGTCACTAGAGTGCTTGTGCGTAGGCATAAAGATCTGACGTCAGCTCCCATGCATAGCTGCACGTGCCCGCATTCCAAGCACTGGGAAAATGGGTATAGGAGAATCCTCTGGGCCCGCTGCCTAACTCCTATTTTTGAATCAATGAGAAACCAGGAACAGTGAGAGACCCTGCCTCAAAAGCCAAGATAGAGCAGCTGATAGAGTCAGACATTGACTTTTGGCCTCTGCATACAAACCCCAAAGGATGGAGTCTTGTGACTATGTTTGCCCAGCATCGCTGATACAACGTCGGCCATGTCTGTGGGCCCCACACTTTGTCTCACTGGCCTTTCTGCATGGTGCTGGCTATAGAGCTCCCGTATTTTACAGAATGAGTCCAGGAGTAGAACTTTAAAGAACCAGCCCTGCACATGATTTTGTAGTCCTCCTGTGGAATGTGGGGGTCTTCTTTCCTTTATTTCTTAGGCCCTTAGCCTCCTGTGTGTCTGGTTTCTAGATCTTTCCTGGTGCTGTCTGTGGGACCCCCAGATGGACAACAGGCCTCTTGGCCTCTCTTCTCCAGTGTCCACAAGGACACTTGTGGTCTGTTGATGCATTCGCTCTCCAGCTTTATCTGAGGAATGTAGCCTTTTGGTAAGACACGGGGACACTTATTCACTTCCCTAGTTTCCATGAAGCTGGCTCTTTTAGGAAGGCTGTTTAAGAGCAGACCAGATATTCCCAGCATGTTCTCCATGTTATTCCTACATTTTCCTGTCGTGAGCTTCCGTTTGATGAGCTTGCTCCTCTCTTTGCCTTGGGATTAGTAAAATGCTTAGTGATGATGGTTCTGGATTCACATCTCCTGGTGAAAGAATCGTCTGTTAGTGCAGGGAGCTTCTTCGAGGGACACTATCTAGGTCCTTTGGGAGGCAGGTATCCCCGCTGGAGGGAAGGGCTGCCTTTACCTTCTGGGAAAGTCCAGGATAGTCAGTGTGCAAACTGTGCCCACTAGCATCCTTCCCAGCAGGTGGTCCTCAGCTTTAACTGGAGAATAGCTAAGGTGGTCCCAGCCAGGCCACCGGAGGACCACAGCATGCTCTGACCATGGCTCTCTGTGGAGCCTCATAGCCAGCTGGGACTCATCCATGCATGGCCTGGGCCTCTAGTGCCTACCTTTGTACTTAGGCCTGTTAGAGACTTTTCTCCTTGGTGTCCTTACCATGAGGCTCTCTCTCTCTCTCTCTCTCTCTCTCTCTCTCTCTCTCTCTCTCTCTCTCTCTCTCTCCCTCCCTCCCTCTCTCTCTCTCCCCCCTCTCTCTGCCATGCTGGTGTCTTCTAACTGTGTAACCCTTTGTCATGAGGTCAGCCTTTGCTGGCATCCTTCTCAGTTTGTTCCAGTTTGAACTTGGGTAAAGTAGGTTGAGGTGCTCAAGGGGGCACCTTGAACTGAAAGATCCTCCCTTCCCCTTTGAAAACCAATAACATAAGGCAACATAGAAGAGCTATTTGACGACTATCAAAACTGTTTTCAATGTCACAAAGTAAACCCTCAGCTCCTGTTTTCAAGTTACATGTGAAGTGACCTTGACCAAGCAAATCCTTGAAGTTTCTGAGCTTTGGTGCCCTCCTGGACTCTTGATTGCCTGTGGGTGGAATGTGCTGGTTTGGAGACTGTCTCAAACACCTTCCAACTGTCAGTCAAACTCTGGCAACCTGCAAGGTTCTTGTTGTTAAGGGAAAAGCACCAGCCCATGGTGTTTAAACACCCGGAAAGAAGAGATTATTCTAGGAGCTTGGTGATGCTTGTTCCCACATCACAGAAATGTGGACATCTCTCAACATTGTCATTTACTTTGTGGGTATCTTATAACTTGCCTCAAGCCATCTGTCCCCACAGCTACAGGCCAGGTTCCCTGCTTGTTTATAACACACACCACTAGCTTTCTGTCAATGAGGCATTTCATAGGTGATGAACCAAAACTCAGGTCCAGGCAGAGGGAGGCCGCAGACGCTGCTGTCTTGGGCCTTTGTGAGCGGTGTGCTTCAGATCCTGGGGACCTGGTGCTTTGTTGCAGACAAAACAACCCTGGATTGACAGGCTCCCTGAGAGATTAGGCGCTCCCACAAATCTGAAAGGCACGAACTGCTGTTGAGATGCCAGCCACCTGTCCAGATCACGTGGGTGTGTCCTTACTAGACCAGAAAAGGTGATTGTGTCTTTGCAACAGGATATGAAAACCAAGGCAGTAGCAGCAGCATGACTGGGCCGTGGTGGAAGCAGCCCCTAACTGAATGAATGCATACTGGTCACTCTAGAGATCTGCCACTTACTGCTTGGTCCTCTACAACCAACATCACTATTTGTTATGGACTAAAAAGGTATGTTTCTCTGACATTCACATATTAGGGCCCCAACCCTTGGCCCTTAAGAAGTGGTAGAGTTTAATGAGGTCATGGCAGGGGTAGACCCATGATAGAATTAGTGTCCCTTGAGAAGAAGGTTATCCTACTCTGAGAGCTCCTTGTCTCTAGGCCAAGTGAGGATACAGCAAAAGGACCAGACTCTGCAAGTCAGGAAGCAGCCCTCAGCAAGAATGGGATCCGCCATCCATCACCCTGACCTTGGATTTCATCTCTAGAACTGCAGGAGGGAAATGGCTGTTGCTGAGTGACACCCTTCCTCCTTGCAGCTTGTTTCAGTAGCAGCGAGACCCGTCTGCCCATCAGAGCTGTGGGGTGAGAGCCTCCTCCATCTGTTTAATATAGCCGCTGGCCACATGTGCCTCTTGATCACTTAAAATGTAGTTACTGTGACTGCGAAACGGAAAGTACAAATTGCATTTAGTTTTCATTAATATAAGTGGGAGTTTAAGGAGTCAAGTGGGATTCATAGGCACTGTACCAGACAACATGGGTCTAGATAAATGTCAGTCACTAGCCTGCCTGGACACTGGTTTGAGTGAGAAGCCCTAGGGACTGGAAGCCTAGGAGGAAGCTACCATTCAAGCTGGCACATATCCTCACCTGTCTATATAGCCTATGAATTTCAGAGCCCTGGGCTACTGTCATTGTACCCTGAGATGTCTCTCTTCAAATCCTTCCCATGGCCTACATCTCATGTCTACACTATCCATTTTTCCCCAAGATAGCGGGAGAGCATGATCAAGCCCCAGGGCAGGGATCACTGGATGCAACCTGGCTTCCCCTAGTGACCTGTGTCCTGAGAAGTCACAGCGACACTGTGCAACAAATAGAGTGTTTTCATTTTTTTCTGAGACACGAGGGGAGCACCAGTGCAGTGCGGGGCTTGTTCCCTTTGGCCTCATCCACGGCTTGTGTTGTTGCTGCTCTGTGGAAGCCGTGCTCACTCTGCCTTGAGAGACCCACAGAGAAAGCTCCAGATGTTCCTTCTTGAGTAGGAGGCATTGCTGGCATGTCTGGTGCCTGCTTCTGTCAAGCTTTCCTCTTAGCCGCTCAGTCACCACCCAACAGCTTGCAGATCCAGGGTCTAGCTATGGCTGTATCAGGACTTCTTCTGAGGTTCAGACGGAGGACCCTGGTCATCGCAGTGCTGTGAAGCCTTGTGACTTCTGATGTCCTGTGCTTCTGACAGGGAGCATGGTAACCTGGGAGTTGGAAGGCCTTCGTGCAGTTGAATTTTGAAGTTGTGGGTGCTCTGTGACTTCAGACAAAATCTCAAGTCCCCCATCTTTCCATTGAATGTCTGACATCTCCAGGCTGCTACAACTCAAAAGCCAGTCACTGTCTATCTATAAGCACTCGACTCACACCGACCCAAAAGCACATTTATTACCCTAGCATCTAAAAAGAGGATTCATGTATTCCTGTGGGGGACCCTGTAACCTTTGGACACTTTAAAATACAAAGAACAAGAGGAGCATACATATTTTGAGCGCTACCTATTTGTTCTTAGTGGCTGCTTATACTGAAAACTCCTTCAAACGATTAACAGTGTCACTGGGAGGGAGAAAGCTTTGAGGGGTATGACATGGAGTCTCACAGAGAATGCAGCCCTCCACCAAACATGCCGTCTCTTCAGACCAAATTCAACTGGCTAAGTGGAGTCCTTGGCCTCAGTATTTCCAGGGTCCCAGAGGAATTAATGACCACTGAAGTTCCAGTGCAGGCCTCTTGGGTCATTTTCCTCAGGGAAATGCCAATTAAAAATACTTTGAGCTCTTATCCTGCCCGGTCAGAATGGTCACTGGCGAATCAAATGACACATGCTAATGAGGATGTGGGGAAAGAAGAAGACTTGTTCAACACTGGTGGGGGTCCACAACTGGCGCAGCCACTGAGGAAATCAGTGTGGACATTCCTCAAAATGCTAAAAACAGAATCTGACCCAGCTATTCCATCTCATGGCACCTACTCAAAGGACTCCGTACGCTGCCACAGACACATCCATGTTCTTTGCCTCTCTATTGACAACAAAAGGGAAAACATGTGTTGTACACACTTATAAATGGATATTAGCTGTAAAATAAGGATAATCATGCAAAAATCCATAGACCCAGAGATGCTAAGTAACCAAGGTGGGCTCAAGCGGGGTGCGTGACTATTCCTAGGAAGGGGGAATGAATAGCTATTGCAGGTGGACTTGCAGGGTGGGGATCGGAACAGAAGGGCTTAGGAGGGCTTATGTGGGGGGGGGATGGAGGGAGAGAGAACTGGGAGAGACTAGAATTAGGGGTATTTGGGGGGTCAATGTATAAACCTTGTGTAATGAAAACCCCTAGGAACCTATGAGGGTGACCCCACCATACCACAAGGAAACTTGCTCAACTACGTTCATAGCAGCTTTATTTGTAATAGTCAGAAACTGGAAACAACCTAAATATCCCTCTGCTGGAGAATGGATGAAGAAACTGTGGTACATCCACACAACGGACCACCACTCACCAGTTAAACACAAAGACATCAGGCAATTTGCAGACAAATGGATGCAACCAGAAAAGATCATACTGAGGGAGATACCCCCAGACCCAGAATGGCATGCATGGAATGCACTCATTTATAAGTGGATACTAGCCATAAAGCACAGGATAACCATGCTTCAGTCCTCAGACCCAAAGAAGCTAAGGAGGGCCCGAGGGAGGATGCTTGAATCTCACTCAGGAGAGGAAATAAAGGTAGACAGCTGAAGTACATGAAGGAAGGAAACTTGGTGGGGAGAGTAACAGAGGCTCCCGGGAGTCTATGGGGGTGGCCCTAACTGAGATTTCTAGCAGTGGCCTTAAGGAGCTTGAAGTCACTAACTCCTGTGACTTACTTCCTGTGGAGAGAGGGGCACAGCAACTCACCCATAAAACCTTTCACTCATAGTTTGTCTTGCGGGCTCACAGAGACTGAACCAACAACCAAAGAGCAGGCATGGGCTGGACCTGGACCCCCTTACACATAGACAGCAGATGTGCAGCTTGGACAGCATTTGGGTCCCCTAATAATGGGAGTAGAGCTGTCCCAGATTTTGTTGCCTGCCTTTGGATCCCTTTCCTCTGTGAGGGAGGACGTGCTTAGTTCTGCTGTGACTTGAAGATGCCAGATTGGGTTAGTATCTGCTTGGGGGCCTCTGCTTCTCTGAGAAGGAGATGGGGTAATGGGAAAGAGGGTATTAGGGTGGGAGTGGGAGGGGAGGAGGGAGGGGTCATGGATCAGGCTGGAAAGTGATTTTTGAAAATGACTCCCAGTAAGAGAGGGGAGTACAGAGCCTTAACTGGCCATCTCCTGTAACCTGGCAAGACTTCCAGTGGAGAGATTGGAACACCAACTTGCCTAAAAACCTTTGACCTACTACTCGTCCTATCTATGCTGTGGTAAAGATGGTGACGAAATTGGGGAGTGGTCAAAAATGATTGGTCCAGCTTGATACCCATGCTGTGAAAAGGAGACCACCCCTGATATTTCCAGGAGGTCCAGGAACCACAGGCTGGATAGTCCAGACACTCAAGATAGAACCAAACATGACTGGCAGAAAAAGTCAGTAAAATAATTCCCAACGATACCCTGCATGACCATCGTCAGAGAGGCTTCATCCAGCAGCTGATAGGAGCAGATGCAGAGACCCACAGCCAATCATTACGTGGAGACTGGGGGTTCCTGGGGAAGAGGGAGAGGAAGGATTGTAGGAGCTAAGGGGTCAAAGGACACCACAAGAAAACCCACAGAATTAAATAACCTGGGCTCACAAGGGCTCACAGTGACGGAAGCGACAACCAGGGAGCCTGCACGGGACTAACTAGGCTCTCTGCACATGTGTTATGGTTGTGTAGCTCGCTGTTCTTGCGGGGCTCCTAACAGTGGGAATGGGGGCTATCTCTGACTCTTTTACCTGCGTTTGGGGCCTTTTCCTCCCACTTAGGAGTGTAACGAAAAGACAAATGCCAGATGTTCCCTCTCATATGTGGATCCTAACTTTCCGTGTGCAACTTGGAATTTCTGTAGAGGCCTAGAACTTAGAAGGATGCCACTTTCTGTAGGACTTAGATGCTTCAAGGAAGGAGAGATAGTAGACTGTAGATAACATGAAAGCAGAAAAGGGGGGATACTGGCATCAGAAAGGTTTAAAATCAGTGAGGAGGAGAAGGGTTAGGGAAAATGAAAAAGTAGGGAGGAGGGCCAACCAAAATCAAATGAGTATGGAAAGACCAGATAGAAACCTACTATCTTGTCACCAGACTAAAAGAATTGAATTCATTTTAAAAAGTCTGGGATTTGGAGGGGAGGTACCCGGCGTGGCTGGCAAAAGTACTCCTAGAAGCTGGTCATTACACAAGACCTCCAGTGCCAGGTGTGTGATACCTCCTTGTGAGTTGTTGGTAAGGGATGCCCCTCCCCCTAAAACCCTCCGGCTTTTGTCATTCCTCCTGGTGGTTATCAGAACTAGATGATAAGATCCTATCGCTGAAGGCGTCAGATACTTTGGCAGTGGGATACAAAGATATCAAGCTGGAACTGACCTGGAATCTTTCTCCTCAGTGCCTAGCTTTCTCAGGAGGAGGGCGTGACACTCTAGGTCACTGGAGGAGGAAAGTGTTAGTGGTCAGGTATCTCTAAGGCCTACCCAGGATTCCAGTGACAGCAGGATAGATAGACCATCAATAGCTGCCAAGATGCAATGCATTCCCGCTGTCACACAAGTCTCATGTCCTCTCCTGTGCATGCGCTGCATCTCCTTATAAAAGGCCTGTCCCCACTGCTCCTCAACTCTCTCTTTTCCTCCACCCTCTCCCAGAGGCAACCTCTGTATACCCCTCCCAGTAAACCTACCGCATGAGCTCTGCCGAATGGTGTGGCTTTATGGTGCCCATTGCTTAGATCATCACGGAAACCTATCAATAGTCTTACCCAGACAAGAACTCTACCAACTATGAGACCATTTCTCAAGACAAGATTTTCCCAGATAACCAAAGTGGCACCACAGTTATGTAGGTAACCAATCCGCCTTTGATTGGATTTGAGTCCATTCTACAAAAGGAAATCAGAGCCTGGTACTGTAAATCTGGTTAAAAAAACAAAAAACCAAAAAACACCATGGTGGGGGAGGTCACGAACCAAGGGGGGATCTTAATATTGTTGTTAGTTAAACTGGCACAGTATCAAACCACCATCTAAATATTTATGTTTTACCCATAGGAAAATGCTACTCTCATCCATGAGCAGCTTCTTTTGCAATGAATGGTGACTACAGTGCTAAAAAATAAGTGATTACTGAACGTTCCGTCTTAAACTGGACATTTATACCACTCCCTTTCAGACTCTTGGAACGTCCAGAAGATGGGGAAGAAGGGATGCAAGAGGTAGAAGACAGGGAGGAGTGCTGTGAGACGGCATCACCTGGGAAAGACATGGTTTTGACAAGGACGGTTGTCATGCAGTCCTTGTTTGTGGCTGTTCACTTCTCTTCCTTTGGTCACTGCTTCTTGTCTCACTGGTCTTTACCCAGGCCTGTTCCTATAGCTGTTTAGGTCCTGTAGGATGTAAGACCACCACTAGTGGTGAAGGCCTGGTCCAAGTCAAGAGCAATGAAGTCAGCAGGGGTAGACCTTGGCCTCCGCTGGGCAATGTAAGGTCTGTTGTGAGCTCCCTGTGTCCAGATGGCTGGGTCCCCACCTGCTGCTATCACTCAGCGGGAAGGTGCTGCTGGTACGAGCATCTTCAACTCTGCTGTGGCTTCTCCAATACGTTTTATTTCCCTCAGTTTCCCTGAAAATCATGGCCCAGCAGAGCTGGCATACTATTGGATTTAACCTTTCCATAGGTGAGGCTGCCGTGGCCTACCTGACTGTGTCACACTGATGCCTTAGTTGTCCTTCAAGGCCAAATTCAGTCTCTGTCTTCCCCAGAAGTCTGTCCTCGCCTTTCATTTCAACCTGTGTGTGCTAGAACAGGGGTGGGGGTGGGGCTGGGTCCCTCCGGGCTTCTGCGGAAGGCAGCCTGTGCTTTATGTAGATCCAAGGCTCCGGGTCACAATGTGGAGACAGTTCTTACAGGAATTAAACTGTACTGAGCCAGTTTCAATTGGGTACACTTCAAGGATAGGTTGTAGGATGCTTTTCCAGTGTTGCAGCTGACAATATTGATCCCCTGGAACAGATTGAGAAAGCAATTGTTTCTAGTCAGTGGAAGGACAGTTCATGGCAGAGTTCTTGCCAGCTGGTGTCCAGAACTGGACCGTTTCATTATGATGTGCTCAGTGTGGAGGCTGCCAGGTAGCAACTTGGTCCTCTGCACCACACCCCCTCCTTCCCCAGTGTGCAGCCAAATGCCACGAGATGTAAAAAGGTCGCTGGCCCTTGGCTTCAGCGTAATGCCTGAGTCTAGCCACCCAAGAGCACCTCAGTGAGTGCCTGGCATCTATCTGAAATGAGAATGTCGCCTTGCACATTTTGATTTTTCACATGACATCCAGACTATTATTATCCATGACTGGCATCAGGATCTATTTCACCCCAAGCAAAGGCAACGTGCAGACTCTGTCAGCATCGTCTGACATTGTGCTGCATCCTCGTTCTCTTGGAAGCACTGCAAGCTTGTGCAACGCCAGAGATGTTCCCGTCTGTCTGAGACAGATGTTGAAGATGAATAATGTTTGGAAAGGATTAGAGATGTTGTCACAGGAAGAGCGGAGTGCCAGGAGCGACTGCTGAAGGTAGCGGAGGCTCTGATGATGGCCACGTGCCCACAGCACTCTGCTTCCTCAGTGGTTTTCAGATGGTGGGATCTCTATATAAGTGCCTAGTGGGAGGCTACAAAGGCAGGCAGAAACCGGGAGCAGTGCCCATTCTTCTAGGGAACGATTAGTGGCATGACACCTACATAAATATCCACCTTCGTACACCCTTCCTCCTCCTGCTGCCCCACCACACTTGAGAGCATCTGTAATGAGGACGTCCTCTACTCAGGCAGTGGGGCAGATGCTGGCCATGACTGCCTTCAGAACTTGACCTCCCTGACGTCTTGTAGCTTACAGTGAGTGGGGGGAATCAAGGCCTTCAGTGACAGGTGTGCAGCTCAGTTGTCATCTGCATTGTACCTCTGGCTTTCATTTATCAAGACTGCGGTCTTGTTTGTTTACTTTTCAGGAAGAGACACAGAAGAA
Source organism: Acomys minous (assembly GCF_964271855.1). Lineage (NCBI taxonomy): Eukaryota > Metazoa > Chordata > Mammalia > Rodentia > Muridae > Acomys > Acomys minous. The sequence continues at coordinate 42,636,995 of NC_140487.1, forward strand.
AGTGAAAGTATGGAGGGATCCTTGGAGCTGAAAGGAGCTCCCTGAGCAGAGAAGCAATGAGAGTGACTCCCATGCGTGGGGTGGTGCCATGCACATACCATCTTATTTAATCCTGTCAGCGACCCCAGGAAGCTAGGGTTGTACTAATACCTTTAGAAGCGTAGAAACCAGGCCTGAGGAGGTGACTCAGTAGGTGAAATGGTTGCTGTGCAACCTGGGATCCTGAGTTTGCGTCCCAAGTACCCATGTATGATCTGGGTGTGGTGGCCCAAGCCTGGAACCCCAGCACTGGGTCAGTAGACAGGAGGATATTGGGGACTTGTGGGGCCAACAAACCTAGCTGAAAGAATAAGCTCCAGGTTCAGCGAGAGATCATGTATCAAAACACCAGCCTGAGACGTGATTAACAACGGCATCCTGTGTTGATCTCAGGCCTCCACATGAGTCCACACACAGCTGGCACATCCTCTCACAACACATAACACACACACACACACACACACACACACACACACACACATACACACACACACAAACACACTGGAAACAAAAGTTGCACACAGTGTGTTACACCTATCAGGATGCCCGAGACCCTCCGTTCGGTCTGTCCTTGTGTCTGCTGTGAGCCTGATGGACACTTAGTGAACAGACACAGACACACTCTGGATTTATCCCTCCCCATCGTGTACCTGTTTCTGGCTCTTAGTCCCCACCTCCGTGAGCATCACAGAGCTTCTTGTTGTCCTCTGCCTTTCTCAACCCTAGGTCTAGCCTGCTACCACATGCCTTGCTCTCAGTTCTGATCCCCTCCTAGGGCTACCCCATACTCTGGTTTCTAGGGTGTTGTTATCCAGGAAGCCTTCCTCACCCACTTGATTGATGCATGGGCTCAGCCTTCCCTCCTGCTTCTCCACGGCACTGGCTGCCATCCCAATACTATTCTGAGAACTGCCTCTTGCCTGGGTCTTCCACTTGACCCTTGAGGCCCACACGAGTGTGATTGTGCCATGCAAGGCATGACTGAGCTGCCCGGAGACATTTTCTGTTGTCGTGGCTGGGAGTGCTCCTGGAATCCAGTGGGAAGACAGGGATGCCATGTCATAGTCTGCACTGAACTACTCCTTGCAGATGCCATAAGTGTGAAGGCTGAGGGAGCCCACTTTCCCCGGACAGAGACCCCAGCTTGCTCTGCCCTGCTCTTTGTTGCAAGTACTCGGTGCCATCGGCTGGACATTACTGAAAAAAATAGAGTAAAGGAAATAGCAAGACTTGTGATGTCTTTCATCGAAGAAATCAGTCCACCTGTTGGAAACCTTCTCTCAGCAGCTGCACGTCACCATGGAAACCTGTCTCTGTGCACCCTCCACACTATAGGAGCTCTCTATCAAGGTTTGTGTTTGTGAGTAAGCTGAGCACATCGACAGAAAGGATGACCTTACACTGTTGTATCTCCTGGCTGGAGGTGAAATGTATTATAGTGTTTCTCTTGACTGTATCAGTATAACTGTATCCAGTGATCAGACCAAACATACCTTGCTCTTCAGGAGACTAAATGGCCCTGATGAGAAATCAGTTGGCAGTGGCAGAAGCCCTTCTTACTAGAAATGCCAGAAAAGTATTCTTTTACTATTGTCCAAAGTGCGTAGAGTTAATAAAGAAGAAACCAGGTTAAAACCTACACCAGTGAGGTCTGGTTGTAAGACTGGGGCTCTCCATGGACAAACAGGGAGGTATGCATACCATGGAACGAACTGGGATGGACAAGTTAACAGGCTCCTTGTTATCTAGCCAGGCAGATACAATGTAGAAACTCTAGTGAACTTTCAGCTGCAGTAAGAGGAGAATCTGAGGATCTTTCCAGACAGTGCATGCTGTGTGTGGTCCTTCGCCTGCCCCCTTCAGCCCACTGGATCATCTGGAGGATTTTAACATAATCTTATATTTAGAGTTGTAAGTGTAGTACCTAATTTTTCGATCATAATTGTAGCACATATACACTGTGAAATGTAACCACACCTACCACCTCACACAGCCGCCTCCTGGAGGGTGAGATGACTCACTGCTGAATAGGAAACCGTGGAGCACCGTATGGTACTCTGTTGCAGAATAGGCACCACACTGCACACCAGGGTTCTAGAAAGTATTCATTCCAACATTGCACCTTTGCCAGTGTCTACCTCCCTGTCTTTGGCAACGATGGTGCCTTGTCACATCTCCATTTGTCCTAGCTTCCATTTATAAGTGATGGTGAGGAGAGAGACAGTATTTCCCCTCCTTCCTAGTGTACTTTACTTCCTTTCTGTAGTCTCAGCTACAGCAAATGTCCAATTTCCAACAATGTTATGTTTAAGTGCCACATTTTTAACCCATCCTTTGACTGGTGGAGACAGGCTGTCTCTGAATCTTGCTACTGTGAATACTTCCACCATGAATCCGGAGGTGCAAGTATCTTTTTAACTCCACAGTTTCAATCCTCTTTGGACATATGTCAAGTGATGGGATTGCTGTATCTCATGGCAATTCTACTCACAGTTTTGTGAGGAGCCTCATATTATCTTCTGTGATGGATGTACCAATTCACATTGACACTAAAACCCTACAACAGTGGTTCTCAACCTTCCTGATGCTCTGACTCTTTAATACAGTTCCTCATTTTGTGATAACCCCTAACCATAGAATTATTTCATTGCTACTTCATAACTGTAATTTTGCTGTCATATGAATTATAATGTAAATGTATGACATGCAGGATATGTCTGTGACACACAAGTTGAGAGCCACAGCCCTACTACAAGGCTTACTTGCCTCGTAAGGGTATTTTTGGACAATCACTGTCCTACTAGGTAGGGTTGTAATCTTATTGTGGTTCTAGCTTTGCATTTCCAGGATAATTGCTGATGCCATTTTCAAATGCCTACTGTCTTATTTGTATGTATTCTTTGGAAATAAATCCTTTTAGGCCTTTCTTTTTTAATTGGTTATTTGTAGGTTTTGCCGTTGGCTTCAGTTTGTTACATAGTTTAAATGAGCTCTTTATTGGTATAGGATTTGCAAACATTTTCTTCATTGTGTGAGTTGTCTTAAGCTAGTGTTCTAATCTTCATGACTAAATGGTCACTTAGCCACATCTCATAAATGAAATTTGTGAATGACATTATATAGTTCAGCATGCTTAATTGATATTTGCAATGTCAGTTTTTGGCTGTTAGTAAAATGGAGTCAATTAATGAATTAAAATATGACTCATTTGAGAAAGGACTCGAAGCAGATGAAATTCATATCATATAAAATGGGAAGAGATGGAGATGAATGCAGAACAAGGGGAAATGAGGTCAGCAATGGATTCCACAGAAAGCACACATTACAGTGCGCTGCACAGTGGCTGGGGTGGAACGGACCAGTGGTCTGTCTGGCTTTTCAAGAGAGTGAAGAGGATGAGGCAGTTGATGATATCACAGTGCTTATACATGAAAATGTGGCAGCCAAAATGGAATTAATCAGTAAGATCTCAAACCCTATGTTAAGACCTATGGGCTATTGTGGTTCAAATCATTCAGATTCAAAGACGTTTCTCAAACTTAATTACAAGAGAAATCAGTTTTCAAGTTGCATGTGATGCTCAGAACTGCAGAACTGAAAGTACTATGGCCTGTAAACATCTTTCAGATCCGGAGTGACTGTCATGAAATACCTTTAGACATCCGAGCTTGCGAGGTGGTGAGTGTTCAAGGATGACCATCCTCTATTTTAAAATTATGCAGATGAGTTAGAAAAAGCAGGCTTCATTGTTGAAATTAGCCATCAGAATCCCAGAAGGAAGAATGGAAACATGAGAACTCTTACCCTTTTACTTCCTAGAACCCAAGTTGCAGGTGGCAGGCTGTCAGTGATTACCCGGGGTCTCTTTAGTTACAAGGTGAAAGAGGCTGTTCCCACAGAGCTTTGAGGAGAAGCTCCAGAGCTGGGCTGTACAGTATGGTGCCACTGAGCATGGGTCACCACCGAACCCTTGGACCATGTCCCATCTGAACGGAAGTGTGCTGTAGGTACAAGCATGGGAGCTGAGGAGATGGCTCAGTGGGGAAACCGCTTGTTGTGCAATTGTGAGACTATGAGCTTGGATGCCCAGCACCCACTCAAGGGCTGGGAGCAGTGGCTCATATCTGTAATCCGGGTGCCGAGAAGACATAGATAAAAGGATGATGATGCTGGCCAGCTAGTCTGATCAAGCTGGTGAGCTCCAGATTCAAGGAGAGCTCCTGTCTCAAAAATAAAATAGAGAGCCATTGAGGAAGATAGTCAACATCAGCCTCTGGCTTCTACATGACTCTGCACATGCACACATACACACACATGCACAAAAAAGTAAAATATTCTCTGAAGTTCAAAGGTTTACTAAAAAAATTAACACAGAGGCCGAAGCAACAATCTGTGCTAAGTCCTCTGCATACCTGTTGCGGGTGAGTAGCTTGATGCTCTTGGGGGACTCCTAACACCGGAAGTCGGGAGTGTCCCTGAGTCCTTTGCCTGCTCTTGGGACCCTTTTCCTCCTACTCACTTGCCATGTCCAGTCTTAATATGAGAGTTTGTGTCTAGTCTTATTGCATCTTGTTATGCTGTGTTCTGTTGCTGTCCCTGGGAGGCCTGCTCTTTTCTGAAGGGAAACTGAGGAGAAGTGATCTGGGGGATACCACATATGAGGGGTAACTGAGAGGAGTGGAGGAAGTGGAAATTGCTCTTGCTAATGAAAGTCACGTGATTGTAATGGTGATTATGTTATTAATGGCGGTGATTATGGTGGTGCTGCTAATATGGTCAAAACAGTGGTGATATTGAATATATGGTGCTGATAATGGAGACAACCCATATGCTGACTGGTAGCTGAATGAAGGAGAAATTTCTAGAGTTTTCAAACAGTAGGTGATAAATGACTGATAGTTGCTCTCCTAGAACCAAAGCTGCAGCTCCGCTGCAGAGAGGCATACCAGCATGCTCTATGTTCATTCTGGACCAAAATTTATAGGGTTTTCTGATAATGTACATCTGGAGAATATGACTGTTATTTTTTCCCCTGGAGACAGCTATGGAAAAGAAGAACACTGGGGAATTTACTTTGGCCACAGATCATGAAAGTTAAAGCCATGTGCTCCAAGGTGCCTGCAAGCCCTTGCCTTTGAATGAACCAAGCAAGCAGCCTGGATAAGAAAGAATGTAGTCATGAGGTATCCAAGATGGCGTCTAACACACAGGTTATCTGATCTGCAGGACTGAGACTAGGGACCAGGTTGGGAGCTACAGGCCACAAATCCTGAAGAACCTAGGTGAGAGGGGTTCACAAAGTGCAGAGCACAGATGGATCTGGCTTTGGGCCACCCAACTGGCCCACAGAGGATGGGGTGCCCAGTCCCCAGAGTCTGGACATGTAGCTCCCAGTAAGCAGTTGCCTTGTGCTATATCAGGGACTCAGCATCTTTGACTGAACTGTAGGCAGTGTAACTCCAACCTGGAGCTGCTGGCCTGGGAACAATGCAGGAAAATGGGTGGTTCTGACTTCAGACTGACCCATGAGTCCTGAGAAAGCCCCAGGGGCTAGAGACCACACCACAAAATCCAAAGCCCAGCACAGCTCAGTGCTGAGCTGTCTATCTCCCTCACAGATCTGTGGGCTGGATGGCCCAGGGGACTAAAGACTATGGATCTGGGCCTGCCAGTCCACAGAGGGACCCAGGGCCCACACAGGGTTTCAGGCAGCTATGGACATGCCCTACAGCCACAGCTCTAAAGCTGCACACTTGAGTTGACTGATCTAAGGCCACATGGCCTGAAAGGATTGAGCGGAAACCTCCATCCCAGCCCCAGCAGACTATTCCCTCACATAGAAGTGGAACTGATCTGGCCTGAACGGAGTGGGAAGATGCCTAGCTAGCCATCACAACTCAGCAGGGTTCTCACACTCTTGGGAGGGTCTGAACTGGCCAGAGGTGATAGGGCAGAAAACTAGCCACCACTCCCAACCCAGGGAGCCATTCCAGCAAGCTATGGCAGTGCCTAACCAGCTGCTGCAACCCAGTGGGAGTGCCAGCTCTGCCCACACTGGACTGAACCGGGGCCTGAAGGGATCTGGGCAGAAGCCCAGGCAACTCCCACAAGTCAGAGGGCAGTATTTGCTCTCTCAAGTGGGACTGATCCTAGGCCACAGAGCCTGGATGGATCAGGCAGAATCCTAGCCAACCCCACAAGCCAGCAGGGGTTCTGGCACTCTAAGGCAGACTGAGCCTAGACCCCCAAAGCCCCAGTGCTCTAGGGAAAGATTTTCAAACCCAACCAAAGGCAGGATAACCAGATTTATCTACACTACCTCAAACTGATTCTTGGGCTACAGAGCACTAGCATCAGCCTCTGCTGACCCAGTAGGGAGCCCAGGGTATGGAGTAAAGTCCCCTGGAGCTGTAACCAGGTCACCTGCTTGATCCAGGGAAGTACACCAGAAAATACTTCCTAACATCAGAGACCGCAAGATGACTAGAGGCCAGTGTAAAAAAAAAAAAAACAACAACAACAACAACAAAAACCAAAACACTATGGCATCTCCAGATTGCAACTATCCCAAAGAAGTCAACCCTGATACTTCAAACACAGTTAAAACATAAGAAAATGAGCCCAAATCCATAGTAATGGAGATGATAATGGTGGAAATGAATAACATCCTTAAAAATTGTAGGAAGATGCAGCTAAACAGATTAAAGAAATCAAAGAGGCCTATAGAGAGGCAGTGGAAGAAATTCAGGAAAATACAAACAATCATATGAAGAAAATCAATAAAACAGTTCATGATCTGAAGGCCTATAGAGCAGCACTGGAAGAAACTTAGAGAAGAAAGCAAGTAATATCCAGGTAAGCTTCTCTAACAGAATTCAAGAAATGGAGGAATGAATCTGGGGAGTAGAAGATACTATGATAGAACTTGAAACAACCATCAAAGAAAATGTTAAATCTGAAAAATTCCTGACACAAAACATCCAAGAAATCAAGGACACCACGAAAAGACAAAACCTGAGAATAATAGGTATTGAGGAAAGAGAAGATGCCCATCTCCAAAGCCCAGAAAATATTTTCAACAAAATCATAGAAGAAAATGTCCCCAATTAAAGGAAGGAGAAGCCTATAAACATGCAAGAGGCCTACAGAACACCAAATAGAATAGACCAGAAAAGAAAATCTTCCCACCATATAATAGTAAAAACACAAAATGTACAGAACAAAGAAGAATATTAAAAATAGCAAGGGAGAAGGGCCAAGTAACATATAATGGCAAACCTATCAGAATTACACCCAACTTCTCAGCAGAGACCATAAAAGCCAGAAGGGCCTGGACAGAGGTCCTGAAAACCCTAAGAGACCACAGATGCCAGGCCAGACTACTATACCCAGTGAAACTTTCAATAAGTATTGATGGAGAAAACAAGATATCCCATGACAAAAACAAATTCAAACAGTACCTATCCACAAATCTGCCCTTATAGAACTTACTAGAAGGAAAACTCCAACCTAGTGACAAACTACAACCAAAATTACACAAGAAATAAATAACTACACTGTCATAAAAACATAACCACACAAACACTCTACTGCAATCAACTTCAAAATCAAAGATCACTGGTCATTAATATCTCTCAACATCAATGGTCTCAATTCTCCAATAAAAAGACACAGGCTAATTGAATGAATGCAAAAACAAGACCCAACATTTATCTGCATTCAAAAAACACATCTCAGGCACAAGGATAGATAGTACCTCAGGATAAAAGGCTGGAAAAAAGTATTCCAAGCAAATGAACACAGGAAGCAAGCTGGTGTAGCCATTTTAATATCTAATAAAATAGACTTTCAACCAAAATTAATCAAAAAAGATGAAGAAGGACACTTCATACTCATCAAAGATTAAGTCAACCAAGATAACATCACAAGTCTGAACATTTATGCTCCCAATAAATGGCACCCACATTTATAAAAGAAATATTAACAAAGCTTACACTACATATCAACCCCCACACATTGATAGTGGGAGACTTCAACACCCCACTTTTAGCAAAGGATATATCATTGAAACAGAAACTAAATTGAGAAATAATGACACTAACCAATGTCACAAATCAAATGGATCTAACAGATATCTGCAGAACATTTCACCCAAACAAAAGATTATACCTTCTCAGCACCTCATGGAACTTTCTCAAAAACTGATCATATAGTGGGACACACACACACACACACACACACACACACACACACACACACACCTCAACAGATACAAGAAGATTGAAATAATACCTTGTATCCTATCAGATCACCATGAACTAAAGATGGACTTCAACAACAGAAATAACAAAAAGCCTATACACCCTTGGAAACTAAACAACTCTCTACTTAATGACAACTGGGTCAGGGAAGAAATAAAGGAAGAAATTAAAGACTTCCTAAAGTTCAATGAAAATGAAGGAAAAACATACCCCCCATCCAGGGGACATGGCACCAGAGTTCATGTGAAAGTCAGTCCCCACTCTCCACTCAACTGGGGAGAATGTCCTGTCCATCAGCTAGATCTGGGTAGGGGTTCGATGTTTACTGCATGTATAGTCCTTGGTTGGTGCCATAGTTTGAGCAGAACCCTTGGTCCCAGATCTGCCCGTCATAATGTTCTTCTTGTATGTTTCTAGGATCCTCTGGATCCTTCTATTTCCCCATTCTTCTATGCTTCTCTCACCTAGAGTCCCAATAGGATGTCCTCCCCTCTATCCCACTTTCCTGGTAAGTAAAGATTTTCATGGGACATGCCCCTTTTGCTAGTGTCCAGATATAAGTGAGTATATACCATTCAAGTCTTTCTGTTTCTGTGTTAACTCACTCATCATGATCATTTCTAGTTCAATCCATTTGTCCACAAATTTTGGAAATTCTTTGTTTTTAATAGCTGAGTAGTATTCCATGGTGTAAATGTACCAAAAGGCCTAATATCCAAAATATATAAAGAACTCAAGAAATTAAACACCACCAAACCAAATAACCCAATTGAGAAATGGGGCTCAGAACTAAACAGAGAATTCTCAACAGATGAATATCGAATGGCTGTGAAACACTTAAAGACATGCTCAACATCTTTAGTCATCAGATAAATGCAAATCAAAACGACTCTGAGATTCCATCTTACACCCATCAGAATGGCTAAGATAAAAAATTTAAGCGACACCATGTGCTGGAAAGGATGTGGAGAATGAGGAACACTCCTTCATTGCTGGTACAACCACTTTGGAAATCTATCTGGTGCTATCTTAGAAAACTGGGAATAGGGCTTCCTCAAGACCCAGCTATTCCACTCCTTGGAATATACCCAGAAAATGCTCCACCACACAACAAGGACATGTGCTCAACCATATTCATAGTAGCCTTATTCATAATAGCCAGAACCTGGAAACAACCTAGATGCCCCTCAGTTGAAGAATGGATAAAGAAACTGTGGTACATTTACACCATGGAACACTACTCAGCTATTAAAGATAAGGAAATCCTGAAAATTTTAGGCAATTGGATGGAACTAGAAATGGTAATCCTCAGTGAGTTAACCCAGACCCAGAAATATGTGCATGACATATACTCACTTATAATTGGACACTATCCCAACAAAAATGTCCTCTGGAAGTCTTCACTTAGCCAGAGATTGGGATAGATACTGGGACCTCCTATTGGGACTTTAGGTGAGAGGGATAAGGAAGAATGGAGAAATAGAAGGATCCAGAGGTTCCTAGAAACCTACAAGAAGACCATTAAGGCTGGCAGATCTGGACCCAGTTGAGTCAGCTAAAACTACTGTACCAAGCAAGGTCAATGCATACTGTAAACATAGAACTTTTATCCAGATCCAGCCAATAGACACCACATTTTCCACAGTTGTGTGTAGAACAGGGACTGACTTGGACATGTACTCTGATGCCTCATAATGACCACTTCCCCTTGGTGGGGAGACCTGGTGACACTCAGAGGAACAGTAAGCAGGCTACCAGGAAGAGACCTGATAGGCTGAGATCTTATAGACAGGGTCCCCTTCTGTCACAGACCTAGGGGAGGGGAATAGGATGAAAGAGGGAAGGAGGGGGAATGGGAAGATACAAGTAAGCCAATAACAAGTTAGATGTAATCTGAATAAATTATTTAAATAAAAATTAAAAGAGAAAAAGAAAGAAAGAAAGTAAGTCATGTGTGATTATGACAACTGGTTTTGTGGTTTGTCTTTTCATGAGACAAAAATCCATGATAACTTCAGACAGGCATTTGTATTTCAAAAATTGGAATAGTGAGTCAATATGAAAGCATAGTTACAGCTGATCTTCCTGAAAGATGGTGAGAGATTGAAAAAATCCCAAGAGGGAAGGAGGAAGGCTGAGCCCACAATCTGGTCTTTTCATTGCTACCAAATAGTCCGTGGAATGAGTGATTTGGACCAGAATTCCTTTATTAGACATTCAGACAGTGTCTGCTAAAAGATAATACTGAGGCTAGGGTGGTCCCTATAGGCCATGTGACTGAGAAAATAGGTAGATTACTCTTTATTTTTACTTAGCATGACTCAGTCTTGAGAATGCAATCTTACAACCTGGAGGACAGACTAGGCTGAAGCTCCTTTAATTACCCTGACCCGCTTTGGATGTGGGTAGCTGCTGCCTTCAGTAATTGATGAGAATCCCAGAGTAGGCTCAAGCTAGGACCAAATGTACCTGCCTTAGCCCAACTGGCATCCCCTGTGGCCTTATTGTCTCATCCCAGGAATGCTGGCCAAAGCCTCAGCCTCCTCTTAGTGCAAGCAAGCATCATTTAATTGGCATCAGTTCTAGGATTCTGCACTCTAGACAGAAAAAGATAACCCATGTTCCCTAGTGAGTGAACAGATTTCTTATTTATTTAATTTTTGACTATTTATTAATGAACTTGGGTTTTACCAAGACCCCAGTGGCACTCCTTGGCCCTGCTCTCTAGATGTCACTAAGATGGTTGATGCACTGCTCCATCTCTCCATGTCTTATTCATTCATTCATTCATTCATCCGTTCATTCATTCACTATTGAAAACTCACACACTATAAGAATGGAAGTGAGTCCCGCAAGGTTCCTGAGTCTAGATGGGTGCATGATGTAAGTATGTTGTTACTGAATACCTGCATCTTCTGGGCACTGAGTTCAGTGCAAGGTGCTGTGATGAGCAGAGATGCAGCTCTAGACTGGCAGTGGTGATACAGTTTATGAGTCTAAGTCACAGAAGCTGCTACGATACCAACTAATCGCATTCACAAAATGATTCCACATAGCATTATCTGCAGAAGTTATGGAATGATTCCTCACAAATGAGAAATGCCCCCTGTGGTGAAGAGTCAATGTTCTGGCACTGGTCCATAGCTGACAGCCACCACTTATTCCAGTAATGCTGGAGTTTGAGTGAGAACTTTGAGCAGCCCCACATTGCTCTCCGAGGCTCCACGTATGCCACCCCCCATGGCTTTAAGTTGGAGAGCTGCAGGCTGGTACTCAGGAGGGTCAGTATCACCTAGTCTCTGATTCTGTATGACTATTCAGGCCAGCACCCTGAGACTGGGTCTTCAGACTCCAGTGCTGGGGCAACGATGCTCCTAACACTAAGGAAATCAGACTTCATGGCAATGTTATATGACAGATCATGGACAAACACTCATGAAATGGCTCAGTGTGTACACCTGACCATGTGCATGTATATGTATATGTGTCTGTATACAAGGGAACTGGAGAGGACAGCAGTGCTCACCTATACCCAGGACCCCCCACCCCCACCCCCACCCCCACCCCAACACACACACACTTTCCTCCCTGGGCTTTCATTTTAATAAAGTCAGTTTGGGTCTTTCAATTAAAGGGTTGTTCCAGATAAAGGTTATTCTAACAATCCCTATTGAGTCTGAAGAAGCAGGAATCATGAGATGCTCTCCTTTTTATGTGATACTAGGAAAGAAGACACCTTGTCAAACTATTTGGTGTCTATATCTGTGAGGCGGTTTCTGATTTCAGAGATATCAAAATATGAAATAATGTATCCCAGCACACGATTGCTGCTGACAGTGCAGACTTGATTTACAGATTGACTAGATAGATAGACACACAGACTAGTATGTGAACAGGTGACATGTGGTTATCAATGTATGAGATATGCATGGCTGTGTGGACAAACAGTGACGTCCATAGACGGGTCGCTAGACAGAGTTCCCACGGAAGGAAGTCAAGGCAGGTAGTCTCCTCCTTCCTCACAAATGGCATGCAGGCGGACTCTAAGTTGGTGTTTCCAAATAGCCATTCACAGACAGGAAGCCCTGACCTGGCCCATCTCTGTCCCTGGAACCTTCACTCTTGGGCCTTCTCGAACTGCTCTCGGTATCGTCAGACAAAGGACTGCCCACATGAATGGAGCATTTACTTACAGCATCAAAACACTGCTCAGCAGTGAGCCTGATGGCCAAGTCACTGTGCCCAGATTGGGTCACATCAGCTCACAGAGGCCCTCAAGGTTCTCTGAGGAGCATAGGTGGAGAGATGTGAAGATCCTGATGGCACAGTACACCTACCCTTCCCCAAGGCCTCTCCACGAGGCTTCTCTGAGCTCTCCTTCCCTACCTGGTCTCTTTCTCTGCTATGTTCTGGCTTTCTATATATCTTTCTTTTCACTTTTTTGAAATCCCTACGCCTTTCACGTAGACCATAGTGGCTTTGAGCTTTGGAACCTCCTGTCTCTGCATCCTGAGTGCTGGGATTACAGTCCTGTGCAACCATGGCCAGCATTTATAATTCTGGAGATCAAGCCATGGCTTTCACGTGCTCGGCAAGAACTCTACCAACTGAGTTATGTTCCCAGCCTCCAAGTGTCTTTCGATGCTGACCTCAGCACCCTGGTGAGGTCTGTGCTCACTTTTCTCCACTGCTATTTTAGCTGGCATCACAGACTGGGTCTAAATCTCCTCAGAGCTTCAAGGATTTTGAACATAATGGTATACTACAGTGGGACCCAGGTAAATAGCTGAAATTAAGATTATCAACAAGGCAAACCATAACAGAGTGCTTTCTGGGAGTTTAAAATGCAGTTAAGCAAGGCAAAGAGGTGTAGGGAGGGCTGAGGTACAGCTCAGTGGTAGAGCATCTTCAAGTACACAGGAAGGAAGCTGTGGTTTCATTCTCCACACCATAGACTCGAACACAAACAACCAGCTCAGACTCCACAGCACCGAAGACTAGAGATAACTTCACATCAGGAAATACTTATTAGATGCTCTGAGTGTGTCAAGCTAGATGCTCTGAGTGTGTCAACAAGCATTGACTCTGGCCTCCAGGATGAAGAGAATTCTAGATGTAATGATGCATGCCCCACATGGCCCACAGGTGAGGCATGTTGTGAACTTAAAGGGTGCAAGTGCAGATGCGAAGAAGTCAGTATTGGGCTGTGGGTACCACTAAGTGTTATCCTTCCCAGAGTTGTGAACCACTGACCAGCTTTGCCCATCTTGCTAGGCAGCTGCCTTTGCCAGCTGAGTGTGATGCAGCTCTGTGTGGCTGGTCTTTCTTCTGTCCCCTCCCCCTGTCCATGTTCTTCAGACACACCAGACAGCTTGTACATTGCCCTTAGGATACCTGCCACTCACCCACAGTAGTCACTTGGCAGTGGACACCCTTAGGGCAGGGAGGGACCGGGGCTTAGCTTCCCTGACTCTACCATCATCTTTCTTTAAGACCCTCACTGGTGTTCATCTGCTTCTGGTCACAGGACTAAGGTGCTGCTGGCTGGTGGAGCAACAGAGGTGGGGATGGGGTGTAGAAGACTGTCTTCACTCCCGAAAAGTCATTCCAGCTCTCTCCTGAGTCCTCTCGTGGTGTTGTTGGAGGTCTTTTGTCTCGGATGGGACTGTACAAAGTAGGAAGTGTGGGCAGCAGCCATGGGACAGAACCTCCCTGCCAGATCCAAGAAAACATAGGTCGTTCTTAGAAACAGCCTGAGGATTCATCTTTTAGTCTGTGACTTGTCCCTCTAAGTCTCACACAAGTGCTGTACACTTGAGGGATGCCCATATACTTATGACTTCCTCTGGTATGTTTCTGATCTGTGACCATATTCCAGAAAGACTGGAATGTCAGCTAAAGCCAGGTGGCCAACGACAGGATGCCTTGCCTGACAGGTGAGGTGGGGAAAGACCACAAGAAATAAGACCGCTGTGTCTAGAGCCCTACTAGCTCCCCACTAGCTCTGTGGGGGCCCCGTCTTTGAGAATAATGTAACTATGATGTAACACCTTTGTCTCTTTCAGGCAGATTAGACAGGCTACTTCAGAAAAAACCTTGTCTTAACTGCTGCAAGTCAAGAGCAGAAATGGTTTTGTTTGTTTGTTTGTTGTTGGTTATTTTTTAGAGCCCCAAACTTACATTATTATCAGAGGCAAGAAGCTCAAATCCAAGAGGTAGACAAGGCTTTTAACTCAGCTCTGGGGTCTGTAGCATTCTGTAAGTGGGCAGGATTGAATTGTGGGTGTCACCTGCCTCCCAGGAGATCACGAGGGTATGAGAAGGAGCTGCGGACTGTTACCTGTCAATAAATCGCAGCTCCTTGATTGTGATTTAAACTCAAACCCAATGTATGTTGCATTTAAGCTGATAAAATGAAATTCAGAAAACTCAAAAGCAGGATTGTGTACATGCATGCAGAGGAGAGCACAGAGTCTGCATCATATGCAGTAGACATCAAAGCAAAGCACTGACTGAACAAAGACAGTATTTTTATATTGTAAAGGTTTCTATTAATAACAAATACATATAAGTGCTACCCTTTTACACACTGCATTATACTGTCTTTAAATAGTTAAATTAATGTCAGCAATTTCACAGATAGGAGCAGAGATAAGATGAAGTAAGAGACTTGATGGCCGCCTGTCTCTGACAGGTCATTCAAGCAGACTGTGAAGGAAGCCAGGGAGGGAAAGAACAAAGGAACTAGAAACGATTTCACATAGATGCAGGAATCCTGGGAAAAGTGTAGCTTCCCATCCACATCCAGTGAAGAGGTGGAGCGAATGCACCGAGTTCTATGCTGTAAATAAAAATCTCAAGTTGGAAGAAGCAGGCTGGGTTCTGAGAGGCCAGGATGCAGCTGCTGCAGAAAGAGAAGGGAAGGGAATGGGGGTGGGGAGGGAGTAGGAAGGAAAATAAGTGGAGATGCTCAGTGGGAAAAAGGCTTGTGTGCAAACATGGCGGCCAGAGTGCCAATCCCCAGTGCCAATGTAAAGCTGGACACAGCAGCTTGAAGGAGGAGGACATGAGGAGGGAGAGGAGGAAAGGGAGATGGAGAGAGGGAGGGAAGGGAGAGAGAGAGAGAGAGAGAGAGAGAGAGAGAGAGAGAGAGAGAGAGACTTTTCTGTAATTCTGAAATTTAAAATAAGACAAAATTGAATTGCACACCCCTGTACCATGATGACAATGATAAGGTCACTATGGTGATAGACTGGCTGCTCTCACCTCTTACATGCCTTTTGTTTGTTTGTTTTGTTTTGTTTTGTTTTTTGTTGTTCTCTGTGACCTAACAATGAGACTTGCCCCCTTGCAGAACCGTTCCTTAGAACAGAAGCATTCCCTTTTGGAAGGAGGTTAAGATTCAAGAAGTAGGCATAACTCACAAGTCTCAGGAAATTCCTGAAGTAAGACCCTCAAGGCCCCTTGCCAAGATTAAACAAGCAGTAGCCATTGTTGTGGGGAGAAGACTTTTAGAGACTGGCCAAGCTGCCTGCAAAACAAAAAACAAAAACAAACAAACAAACACGCAGGGCACCACGGGAAGGCAGGTTTTGTGAGTCACTGTGCATGCTGGTGTGGGGGTTTGGGGGGCTAGGGCTGCTCCTGAGCCACCCATGTTCTTTCCAGTACCTTCTCAGCCTTATTCCTCTAACCAAAGTCAATAGTGAGCCAGCTGTGCAGGGCAAGTTCTTTGATCTGCTCGTGGTGCCCTACCTGTAGTGACCAGACTAACCACAGGAAGAACCACAGAACACCTGTGAAGAGGCGCAGTGAACTCCTCTCCTTTGAATGTAGGTTGACCCGCAGCCCGCTTTGACCAATAGAGCACGTGGTGATGATGCTGTGTCACTTCTGGGCTGAACCTCAGAGATCCGCACCTTCTTGGTTTCTGGAACCATGCTCTCGGGTCTGTACATTGGGAGAGGATGCTTGAGCCAGCCATGCAAAGTCTGGAAGCACTGCCCGCGGAGGAAGGTCACATGGGAATTTGCATCTACAGGCAGCTTCAGCCCCACCAGAGGCCCCTGCTGGCACTAGGACAGTGGTGCTACCAGCAGAGCACTGCCCGAATTCCCAGCTGTGACTGTGCCTGTGTCCTGTCACCCCCTGAATGCTTATGCAGGCCAGGCACCAAGGGCCTATACTAAACCCCAGCATAGACAGCACACTCTATGCAGAATTGCAGCTGGGACTCTTGTTGCTTGAGTTCTCACCTGGATTTTTTTCTCCTTCGTTATCCTTTGAGAATTTTATGTGTGAATATAATGTGTTTTGATAAGATTTTACCCTCATTTCCTCTCTTACACTTACTCCTCATGCCCACTTTCCCCTCTCAGCTTCATGTACTCTAGCTTTTAAGACTCTCTGAGTCCATTTAGTGCTGTGAGTGTTGAGGGGCAGTGTAGGACCATCTACTGGAGCACAGGTAGCCTGTCATGACTAGCATCCCTGAAAGAAACCTGTCTGCTCCTCCCACAGCAATGGCCAGTTGTCACTAGCTCCTTGGCTACAGGGGGAACTTTCTGTCCGCTTCCCTCCACATTGGGGTTTTCTCTAGCTTGACCTCCCCCAGGCCTTGTGTATCATGTCAGAGCTCTATGGATCCATATGTGCAGCCAGCACATTGTGACCACAGAGCACTATTTTCTTGCACTCATCCACTGCCTCTGGCTCTTAGCATCTTTTTACCCACCCCCTCACACGATGATCTCTGAGCCTCAGGAGGACCAGGCATGATACAGATGTTCTCCTTCAGGGCTGGTCATTCTGCAGGCTCCTACTCTCTTCGTGTTGACCAGTTCCCCCTGGATTCTGTAGGGTCCAAACTGGTTCAATACAACTGTGATGGATTCTCTAAGTGTCAAGACATGTGGGCAGCCTCTGTCTCGCCTGCCAGCTCCTACTGTCTTGACTTCATCGACTGGCATGAAGAAGGACAATTTCATAGCTATTCACCACATTCATGACAGATGGACCACGTGACCATCCTGTGTGATCCTCTAACGTACAAGTTTGCCTATTACAATTATATATTCAAGGGCCAGAGAAATGAAGTAGGCGGGCCATGGCTACAGCAGACCTACTGCAGGAGACTGGACACCAGTTATTAGCCATCAGCTCATGCCTTTTAAGCAAATGAGCCATGATGGTCCAATCAAGAAGCCGAGTTCCTGTCCTTCTTCCGGTCGCTGTGAAAAAAATATCCTGACAAAAGCAGCTTGGGAGGGAGGGTTTATTTGGCTCACAATCCCCGGCTACAGTCTGTCACCAGTGCAGAGAAGTCAAGGCAGCAGGAACGTGAAGCATCTGGTCACAGGCTACAGTCAGGGGCAGAGACAGAAGAATGTTTTAAGCTTGCCCTCTGCTAGCTTTCTCCCTTTCCTATAGAGTCCAGGGGTCCTCCCATTTTCAGGTCCCACATACCTATTAACGCAATATGATCTCCAACAGACATGGCCCAGGCCAGCCTGATCTAGACAGCCCCACGCTGAGACTCTTCCTAAGTGATTCTTGCTTGTGTTAAGTTGACAAAACCAACACAGTACCCACAGTAGTCACAGTACCCACGTCAAATCAGACCTGAGTTCTACATTTCTCACCTGCTTTGGCATCTGCTGTCTTCTGACTTATGTTACAAGAACTGAGTGGCTCTAGGTTCCTTCCAGAGAAATTCCGAAAAGTTAGTGGGCACCCAGGGTCTTCTCAGTGCTTGGGAACTGGGCAGAGGAAGCTCTATCCGGTTGAGGTGGCTGTCCCCTTTCAGCTACAAAGTACCTACAACTATTGAATCGCAAAAATTAATTTTCTGGATTAAAATAAGTACACATAAAATAAAAATAATTAACTAGAGGCAGGTGCGGTAGCATATGCCAAGAATCCCAGCACTTGGGGGAGGCAGAGGCAAGCAGATCTCTGTGAATCTGAGGCTGGCCTGCTCTACAAAGAGAGTCAAGGATAGCCAAAGCTACACAGAGAAACCCTGTCTCAAAAAAAAAAAAACCTAAAAAACAAAACAACAACAAGTTAGCTAACTAGAAATGTATTTGGAAAAAGAGCCATTTCCCAGTACAATGATAGAGAGTACGAAAACAGCCTGCAGTTCTTCGCGACCTTTCTACAGTGACTGCTGGTGGAAGGTGCCATTGAGCAGCAGGAAGCGGCAGTCTACCTCCTTGAGTTCATCCTTCCAGAAAACATCTTCACACACATGTCCAGAGACTCATCTTAGTTGGCCCCAGTCCAGTGAAGGGAGCCACCAAGACTAACCATCGTACAGTGTCGCTCACGTGATGGAAGGTGTGGCAGAGCATTGTGAGATTTTGTTGAATGAATCTGTCGAAGGCTGGAAGAAGGCTGTGGGAAGGTTGGGAGAAGAAGAGCATGATGGGAGCTCAGAGTGTGTGTGTGGGAGAGAGAGAGAGAGAGAGAGAGAGAGAGAGAGAGAGAGAGAGAGAGAGAGAGAGAGAGAGAGAGAGAGGGAGACTGTTGCGAGGGAGCTGAGCGCTACTCAGCTGGCTTTCAGGCAGACAAGTGCCTAGAATCTCCAGAGGGAACACAGCCCTGCAACACCTCAATACTAGGACACCTGACCACAAATAAATGATTAATTAGGAAGGCTAATTTTTTGTTCTGAAAATAAGTGGAAAAAAACCTGGCACTATTTGAGGCAGAGGGGGGACTTGGCAGAATCTTCTGAGAAGCTGTTTTGGTAAAATGTGTCAAACTGAAAACTGATGTGGTAGGTCCACTCCTAAAAGTTATCTCCAGGGGAGCCTGGAGGTGCATGCAAAACTTCACCTTAAACTGTGTGTTTACTATTACAATATGGCTAAAACTGAAAGCAACCTGAAGGCCCCATGATAAAAAAAAATACATCAGTGATTACAATAAGTTCATACTGGAATAATAGACAACAAAAGTGGTATTATATAACCCCCGAGGTTTCCCGAGAGGCCATGATGCATATTACCAATGAACAAGAGATTACATGGGGAAAACACACAATAGTGACTATAATACTAACTCGCAAAAAAACAAAAACAAAAACAAAACCCATGCCCAAAAGCACCCACACATGCACTCGCAAACATTCACACACACACATGCACACACAGGAGATGCATGTGTCAGCAAAGGCCTGATAAAGATGTTAAATCTCATGAGCGGTAGATGGCTGGAATGCATTTCCTTTCTTCCATTTGCTGCTGAGGGGAATTCCTTCTTGGGTTATATCCAGTGTCTCTAAAAGCCACGTGTATCTGAACTCTGGTGCCCCATATTTGACCAAGTCCCCTGGATGGGGAGGCCTGGTGGCACTCAGAGGAAGGATAGCAGGCTACCAAGAAGAGACTTGATACCCTATGAGCATATACAGGGGGAGGAAGTCCCTCTCAGTCACAGTCATTGGGGAGGGGAGTAAGGGGAAAATGGGAGGGAGGGAGGAATGGGAGGATACAAGGGATGGGATAACCATTGAGATGTAATAAGAATAAATTAATAAAAAATATTTTTAAAAAGCCACGTGTATCATCCAGAGGTGGGTAAACACCCGCACAGCTGCCTTTCCATCTTGCATTCATCGTGCTTTGAGCACAAATGTTGAAACAGTTGCTGATTGCTTTGCTTACTCTGGTCACAGCCATCGTGGTGGCTCCGCTGGGTGAGTCACCTGAGTGAGCAGCAGTGTTTGGAACCGCGGTGTCCAGCAAGGAGAAGGCTTGGTCTCTCTGCCAAATGCAAGGCCAACCATCTTGTCTACCACTTGGAAGGAATCCCACTGAGAACTTTAAGACTATTTTAACTTGATTAATTTCTCCAATTTATAAAGCTGGAAAGATTTTTTTTTAAAGCACCATTGCATTATCTCATGGAGCTGTTATAGATTTGAACCACTGATCTGCATTAAAATAGCCATAATTAGAGGAAACAGAGCATCTCAGTCGGTAGGGTCCCTGGTCCCTAGCCATCGAGCTGCTATCTAGACACTTAATCTTCAGTGGGGGACACAGTGTTCTGTTCATTCAGATATATCCATTCATCAAAGCCGAGATGGAACTCAACTTCAAAAAGTGACCTTGTAGTTGGGAGTTGGCGTCTGAGCCAGCAGGAAGTAGAGGGTACTGCCCGAGAGCTGGAGAGGCCTTGCAGGGAGGCCCTGAGACAATGCCAAGACCCGAAAACACAAAGCCTTTGCGGTTTCAGGGTCGCCCGTGTCTCCCCTGGTGTCCTCAAAAGAACAGCTGTCCTTTCTGAATCGGATGTGAGTTTCTCCAGCAGAGCCTTTGCCCACTAAAGCTAACGCACAGGCGTTTCAAAGCAGGCAACCCAGGCAGTTGTGCGCAGAACCGGAACAAATGGCCTACGTCTGCACCTTGGCAAAACTGAATGAAGGGCTTGGGTCCATATGAGAAGAAACTGGCTGGCCTCAGTATGTTCTAGTTAGTTGGCTGAGAAAGCCAAGCACAGTACTGAGGAAAGCAGGGCGGCTACCACTGTCCACCTCCAGCTCTCAGGTGATGCCGGCAGTATTAACATGGAGACTTGGTGTTAGGGACAAGTTCCATTAATACGTAGCCAACAGATAAGAACTGACAGCACCGTTGTCTCTGTTTTTCTTGTGTTCTACTGTATCTAGAAGGCAGTGTGCCTAGTGTGCACCCCTGGGTTCATTCTCCAGTACCATGTGTGAATAGACATGACGTCACATCCTGTAATCCCAGCTGGGGGATTATACAGAGGTAGAGGCAGGGTGACCACAAGTTTACAATCATCATGGCTACATATCAAGCCTCCATCTCAAAAACAGAAAACGAAAACAAAACAGACATATATAGCAAGTACTGGAAAACAAAGACAGACAAACCCACCCAATCTCTAGCCCTGCTTCTCTGATGTCTGGTCCTGGGGTCTTGGTGGCACTGCCTGGGAGGCAAATCTTGGGCTTCAGCACTACTCTTGCTGTGTCCAGGCTCCTGGCTCACTTTTGCCAACCAACCAGGCCTCCACAGCAAACTCCCTTCTCCAACTCCCTGTGGCCACAGGCCTGCTCACTAGCTTCAAGTGTTTTGAATTTCAAAGCAAATGAGCACATTGTGGCTCTATGTGAGGCCCCCACCATAGTAACACCAGAAAATTATAAAATAAGAAACCCTAAACCTTAGAGAAGCACCAGACCTGACGCTAATTTTGAGATTTTCAAGGGGATTTGAATGTGACATTGAGAAAGAGCAGGAAACTGGTGTTACTATTTAAAGTCTTCAGGAGGACAGCAATCCTAGTAGTGGGGAGCTTCCGAGAATCACTCTGGAGCTGAGGTGTTCTTTTTAAAGACCACAGTCATCTCCAAGCCCCGGAAGTGGAGCGAGGCACAGTGACAGGTACCAAGGACACATGCACTGAGATGTGCCAGCAGCCTGGGTTCTCCCAGTAGAGGCAGGAGGTGTCCAACTGTGTGACGGGGAGAGTCTAGGTTGCAGAAGCCAGGGGTTATCCCAGGCAGGGACATTGCTTGGTGCCTGGGCAGTTCAGGCTGCTGGGAAACTCCTCTACCTATCTGGAACCTAGTTTCTCCTGGCTGCCTCTGCAGCTTCCAGCTACATTCTCTCTCCCTCCCTCCCTCCCTCCCTCCCTCCCTCCCTCCCTCCCTCCTTCCCTCCTCCCTCTCTCTGTCTCTCTCCCCCTCTCCCCCTCTCTCCCCTGCTATTTGAGCAGGGCCTTCTCTGTATTGTTTTTTTAATCATAGCTTCTCCTCATTTAAGCCATTTTTCTTGCTTACTTGCTTCTTAGCCCTTGCCATGGTTGGCAGAGGAGCAGCCGTGGTGCCTATGGACACTTGCTAGGTAGGGGTGCATCCAGGGACTGGAATTCAGTGCAGCTGACATGTCTTTCCAACTCTGAGGAACTAACTGTCAGTACCATTGCTGTGCCCTTTCAGGCTGCCCCTACCTCTCTGTCTCTCCTGAGACAGCTCACCCGGATTATCTCCGAGAGCAGGCTAGAAACTCACAGAGGACGCTCAGTTCTTGTGATAGCATCAGGCTCGAAACGTGAAGTTGGAGGCCTTGTTATGGGACTGTGATGCTGTTCTGTGGCGAGGAGTCAAGCTGCTGTTCTCCAGAGGGACCCCTGCAAGGGTCCTTGTTCACGTGACCTGAGCTCAGAGAGATGGGTTCTGCCCACCGACAACCTGCACCCCTGCCCCGGGTCTGCCCAGAGATGATGAGTACGCATGCGCCAATGGTGGGCGTTAGCTATTCATGGAGGCATTGTACAGCTGCCTTGATTGCTGTTGCGGTGAGGAGACACCATGACCCAGGTGAGTTACAGAAGGAAGATCTTATTGATGTCTTACAATTTCAGTGGGTGAGTCCATGACCATCATAACAGGCGCATGGCAACGGGCAGGCAGGCAGAATGCTGGAGCAGTAATTGAAAGCTTAGAGAAAGAGAAGGCGGGGGTGGGGGGTGGGGGGGGAGACTGGGGGAGGAAGAGGAGGGAGGAGGAGAGGAGACACACCCCCTGCAATAAGTCCTAATCCTTCCCAAATAGTTCTACCTACTAGGGACAGAACATTTAAATACATAAGCCTACAGGGGGCCATTGTGATTCAAACCACCACAGTAACAATCTTCTCTGAGACAAAACATTCCATTTTAGCAGCAAGCTTGTTCTAAAAAGGTAGGTATATTCCATTTGGCAAAAGGGATCCATAAAACGCAGAAAGTAAACATCTGAGAAGCTTCAGGAAATCCGTGAAACCGATCAGATTCTCTAGGGCCTGACTTCCCAAAGCACATGTGAGCAGTAAGAATTGCTGAGAGACTCTCAGACAAGCCGAGCTGCCCAGAAGGCACTCAGACCAATGTGCTGCCTGCAGGCTATGCACCTCACTCCAGGATGCTAGCTTTTGTGACCCACCACCCATGCCGAGGTAGACTTCAGTATTGCAGCTGTCTCTGAGTCATTTCTGCTCCTGTAAGTAACCTGTCCCCTACACTCCTGTAAGTAACCCCTCTCCTATACTCCTGTAAGTAACCCCAATAAACTCATTGGTTCACCAAGTTGGCCTTCAGGGGCATCATTGCTTTGGTCTGTCACTGAGTTCCTTATCTGCGGTGAGACGGTGAGAGGAGGTTTATTCAAGTCTTCCCAGGAATAGTGTCACACATAGCAGGTAGCACTGTCAGATCTGCTCTGTGGCGACCATGTGGTATCCTGACCTAACATGCCATTACAAATGACGGACAGGAAAACTGGATATAGAGCAGTAACTCCAACACGTTTCAGTTAGATATTGGAGTCGGTGAATTTGGAGACACTGCCAAGCATATTGTATTACGCAGAAGCCAATACTGGGAATAGCCTCCCAGACAGGCCATTTACCATCTGGTCTGTAGACAGTGCCTAACTGTGGCCAAAGAGGAGTAACCATGTGCTCCTGAAGGAGGCGCTAGGGCCTAGACAGGGTGATGCAGTGACACAGTGAGGGCACAAGCAGAACAAGCAGAGGGTGGAAGACCTTCTGTCCGAAGCCCCCCGAAGAGCATGTCAACATTGATATATGGCGCAAAGAGTTTAGTTCACCTCTGGTTGAGATCGGGCTGGGGCATGGGGTTCCCAGATTCGCTAGCTCCCTGCACACATGCTGAGCCAATATCTAGGGTGTTCTCGGCTGCACTGAGACCAGCTCTGTACCCCAGAAATGCCTCTAGGGGACTTGGAGGGACATCACCAGCATCTTCTTGGGAAAAGACATCAGAAAGTAGGGAGCTAGGCAAGTCACTATAGCCATTTTCCTTGGCCAGAGGGTGGATGGTGGCAGGAGACCAGGCAGATGGTCACATGGCATCTGCAGCTGGGAAGCAGTGAGATAAATACTGATGCTCAGTGAACTTCTACTTTAAAAAAAAAAAGGAAAACAAATCCAGGACCGCTGCCCATGGAATGTCACTGCCCACATCTAGGGAGGCTCATCTCACTTTAAGTAAACCACTTTAGAACTCTCGTAGGTCTGCTAGAGGCTTGACGCCTAGGTGATTCTAGACCAATATAATCTAAAATCTATAGTATATCAATCATTATGTGAAGAAACATGATAACAACTGTGCTCCAAAGGCTGGACACAGGGCCCTCAGGGCCAAGACTAAGAGTGCACTGGGCCTGTAGAGCAAGCAGCTCCCCCAAGCAAACCCAGAAGGAAAGGATCCAGGTAGATCAAGGTGAGCGAAATTTGGTGAGGCCACGGGGCTCCTCTGTGTGTGTAAAAAGGGCAGAACTTCCAGCGCCTGTGAGCTCCTCCCTAACTCTCTGTCTTAGTCAGTGTTTTCTTGCTGTGGAGAGACACCCAGGGCCACAGCAGCTCTTATAAAGCAAAGCGCTTAATTGGGGCTGGCTCACAGTTCAGAGGGTCAGTCCGTTATCATCATAGTGGGAAGCAGGCAGCATGCAGGTAGGCATGGCGCTGTAGGAGCTGAGAGCTCTACCCTGGATCCAAAGGCAGCAGAAGGAGACAGTGTGCCACACTGGCCATAGCTTGAGCAAAGGAGGCCTGAAAGCCCACTCCACAGTGACACACTTCCTCCAACAATGCCACACCTCCTGCAATGCCACACCTCCTGATAGAGCCACTCCTTGGTGACCAAGCATTCATATATAAGTCTATGGGGCCATTCTTATTCAAATCATAGAGCCTCTGTGAGGCAGGAACCAATGTAAACAAAACTTCTGTTTCTCTCCTGAGAACAAGAAAGGCCTGTAGAGACAGGAGGAGTTGGGTGCGATGCTTTCCACTGCCGCTTACCAGAGACCGGACAGAGAGCTGGCAATGGGGCCTCATGGCTCCACCGACTCGGTACAGCTGCACTTCTCACCTCACGCCTTCAATGGAGGTACTGTATTGGCAATTGATGGAGGAGATTTTTCCATTTTTGCTTCAGACACTTGGTTGAGTGAAGGATTTTCAATTCACACCCGAGAGATAGCCCCAAATGTTACAAACTAACAGACAAAACAGTAATTGGCTGCAGTGGTTTTCATGGAGATTGTCTCACTCTGACAAAGATTATCGAAGCAAGATTAAAGATGTACAAGCATTCCAATGACAAGGCCTTGACCACTGGGGTGATGGCTGAGGTGCTGTCCACCATCTTGTGCTCAGGATGCTTTCCCCCTTACTATGCTTACAACATCATCCATGGACTTGATGCAGAAGGAGAGGGAGCTGTGTATAGCTTTGACCCTGTGGGCTCCTACCCGAGAGACTCCTTCAAGGCTGGAGGCTTGTAAGACCCCCTCCCCTGTGCACCCGCCATAGCAAGCATAGCAACAGTAACGCTATCTTGCAAGGCAAGACTAGAATAATAGGTTCCCGGGATAAGATAAGGCCTGGGGCCCAGAGGAGAAAGATAAAAGCATGCTGAGATAACAGAAACAGTTTGTCCTTGTCAAACAAGATATTTATGGTCGGCCACCTGGCCCAGAGAATGGGTAAACTCCCCTGTTCCTAGAGCCCATCTGATGACCGGGCCATAACCTCGCCTCATTTAAATTTACCACTCAGAGCCCTGTAACTATGCTTCTCGCTTCTGTACCCGCGCTTCCCGCTAAAATCCCTATAAAAGGCCCCCAAAAGACTCGCTCGGCGCGCCAGCCTCTCCAGAGACTGAGACGCCCGGGTACCCAAACCCCTACAATAAAGCCTCTTGCGTGTTGCAACCGAAACCTTGGTCTCGCTGGTTCTTGGTGGGGGTCTCCACGTTAAGACCACCGTGCTGGGGGTCTTACAGGCTCAGCAAGCGCCATGCTACAGCCTCTGCTTGACAACCAAGTTGGTTTCAAAGATAGGCAGAATGTGGAGCATGTCCCCCTGTCTCTGGATAGAGCCACAAGGCTGGTGAAAGGCATCTTTATTTCTGCAGCTAAGAGGGATGTGTGCACTGGAGATGCCCTCGGGGTCTGCATCATGACTCAAGAAGACATCAGGGAGGAGACGATACGGGAGCTGTGGCACAAGTTTGTTTTATTAAAAGGAAACGTAAAGTGTTCAGAAGAAGAAGGAGAAGAGGAGGAGGAAGAGGAGAAAGCGGATGAGAGGAAGAAGGAGGAGGAGAAGGAGGAGGAAGAGGGGGAGGGAGTGTAGAATAGAACTCTATAAACAGAAAGATTTGGTCAACACAATACTAAAGAGGAGTGACAGGCACAGCACACTTGCGGCTACAGTGAAGAGGCCTTAGGGTTCGTGGTGCCAGGTAAAATGGTGTCATGCTCCCCCAAATGCACAATGAATGGGTTCTAAGTCTGTCATAGTTTGAGTGTGATCCTTGAATTCACATTTGGAAATATCCGCACAGAGCTGCGTGCTTGGAGAGGGGCTGATGTCCTGCGACTCAGCTCTAGCAGGTGAGGCTGACCAGTCTTTACTGGGCAGGGATAAAGACGGGCTTCCAGCTCCCACTCACTGCCTTATGCCCTCCACCATGCCATCCTGTAGCAAAGCCATCACCCATCAGATGCAGAGGTCTGGACTTTAAACGTCCCGGTCCCCAGAAAGAAAATATTATTTTTTTGTAAATGACTCCATCTGTGGTTCCGTGGAAGCAAGAAATATTGCCTGGAGAGGGCTCCCTCGCTCATGTGACAATGTCATCTGCTCAGAAGGTACCCAGACCTTCTGATGATGAAGAGAGGGGAGAGCTTTGCTATGATGGGCAGGTGTTATAGTGAGTGAGGGTGAGCATCTAATGGGAGGGGAGAAACTGACGATGACACATGGTATCACTTCCCAACAGTAGCAGTGACTGGATGCCCAGGCTCTGCACGTGCCATTCTCATACCTCTGGAATCTTTTTGGATGAAGCACCATGGGCTCAAGAAGTTGACATCAGCCTCCCTTGCTCCATCATCACCTGATGCCATCACTCAGAGGGTCCAGCTGGAGTCTGAGTTTGGTGGACGTGTACAGTGAAGCTGGGAATCTGGCAAGCAATCCCCAGGCTCCTTCCTTCCCCTTCTACATTGAGACTTCCCTTGTTCACTCACCTCCACACACTTCAGTGGCCTCACCTGTTGTCTTGGGGGGTGCACACATCACAGGGGCTGGTGTCCAGAAGAATCTGTTTCTGACCTTAAGTTAGTCTGTTTGGTCTCACCAGTGGCTCATCCTCAGACAGCAAGGTAAGGCTAGCCCTGAGGAGGGAGGACAGTGGACACAGCTTAGTGTCTAGTTGGACTAACTGTCATTGGCTAGCCCATGGCCGTAAGCCCTCCACAGCTTTTGTGGCAGGTACATCTTTTATGTGAGAAATGGGGGGAAATCCCATGCACTTGAGGCCTTACCTCAAGGAGTGGTGCCATGGAAACTAAGGGCCTTGGGTACCATGGCAACAGAGCTGCAGGTCAAGCTAGTTGCTTCCTGCAAAGACGAATACTGGGACCCCTGTCCTACAGGCTGTGCTCCACACAGACTGAGGGGCCCACTTTCCTGGTGGGGCACTGTTCTATCACAGGCCAGGTAGGTGGGTTGAAGTGGGGTTTTGTTTTTCCTTTTCCCATGGTGTGGTCACCAGGGAATAGCATGATGCAGAAAACATGACATCTAATGATTTCTCAGTGTGGAAAACACACAGCTCTAATGAATCTGAACTGAAGCAGCCTCGATGTTAGACAGGAGCCATCCTGGGTTAGCTACAGGGCAAAGTTCAGCTGTGGATCTGACACAGAGGAACCCGTGGATGGTCCTTTACAGTGTACAGAACACAAGGCTGGGCAGCTGTGATGCTTACGGACCAGTTTGCCAATGATGCGCTGAGGAGAAGAGGACATAGACTTTTCATGCATGCTCAATGTAGGGTCAACAGAGTGACTAGAGAGTACCTCCATACGGAGCCGTAGCTGCCAAGCACATTGTGTGATGGACACACGTCTTTACAAGTGTCTCCTGAGTCTAGTGTAGGGTCAAGGATCCTAACTGTCTATGTGGACTCAGCCAAGAGGACCAGTGCCCCACTTTACAATAGCAGCCCTTGTACAATGAAACCCTGGCCCTTTAAACTTGCAGGTGTTTGAGGGCTTCCGTGTGACACTCACACCTGTATGTGAGCATCCTCACCCCAGCCACGGCAGTCAAGACTGTACAGAGAGCAGGGACTGGAAACATGAGATGCTTAGAACCATTGGTCTTCTAAGTGGACAGAGCAGTCAGATCACTCCTGGCAAGCCTCGGCCATCATCTATGAACATGAGTGAGTTCTCGGGAACTGCTGGGGTGGTGTTGCTGCCCCTTTATTTGCTGGGAAGCATGGCAATAGCCTGTCACACTACACATCTCAGACAAGAGCGGACCACCAGAGGCTTCTCCTGACCCAGAATCCATTTCTAACTATCAAAAGTGTGCCAAGCAAACCAAAACCAGTCAAACTGTTTCCACTCTGGGAATTGGGGTCTTATGGCTGGGTTAGGCAGTGACAGATGTCACTGAGTTGTGCGACCCAACGTGGTCACTTATCTGTGCTGTCTTTCTCTTTGGTGAAAGGAGGGAAGGAATGGATTTCTCGTTTCCCTCTAAACACCGGGGTACAAGTGTAAGGATGGCAGTAAAGATTCTCAGAGCACAGAGCACTGTGCCTTGTTGTACAGATGATGTCACTGCCAGGCCAGGCAGGATCCTGGATTTTCATGGCAGCATTGAGTCTGTGCATGCTAGCCACCAGGACCTAGTCACCTAGAAAGAGAAGGAGAGCAGGCCTGGGCACACTGTGCATGCTGCTGCAATGGGTGGCAGAGCCCAGGCACAACCGCAGGACAAGAGCAGCCTGTCACAGTGCTTGGGAATAGAGCACATCTTCCCAGGAGCAGTTCTTAAATAACAGCCAGGAAACAGAGACTCTTGATGCATTGTGCTTTGAGGACATAAGATATTTTATGTGTCAGCATAGGCCACAGGGATCCATTCACGGGGCTGGGAGGACCAGCTCTGCGGGCAGTCTGCTCAGAGGTCTAGGGTGTGAGAACATCCATGGGTCACCTGTGACCTCCCAGACCTTTCAGCTCTGCCTGCTTTTGTTCTATTCGCTTTCAAACTGAGAACACTCTCAGAGACAGTAGTATGGTGAGCACCTTGCCACGGGCTGGTCCTGGAAACAGCGAAGGATCTGAAAAGCCATCCTGGGAGAGAGGAGCAGGCCAGATGGGGAGGAGACAAAGGAAAATGCCAGAGAAACAAAGAGGAAGAGGCCACACGTGTGCAGAGAGCAGGAGAGGTGAGAGCACATCGGTGTGCTTCAGGTTGCTTTCTGCTGCTGTGATGCAGCAATCAGACCAAAAGCAACTTAGGGGAGCCGGAGATTTGTTTGGCCAGGTCACTGTCTATCACTGACAGAAGCCAAGATGGGAACTCAAGCAAGGGCTGCCTCATGGCCAAAGTGTGGCAGAAACCATGAATGAACGCTGCTGGCTGGCTCATAGGCTTATCTTAGCCAGTTTTTTAATACAGCCCAGAGGCACATGTCTAGGGAAAACTGCATCCACAATGGCACCTTCATCAATTAGCAATCAAGACAACCCCTCACAGACCCCCATAGAGCAATCCTGATGTGGAAAATCCCCCAATAGAGACTGTCTTCTCTGTTAACACTGGGTTGTGTCATGCTAACAGTTAAAGCTAACTAGGACAAGTCTTAAACATGTTTTGGGGAGCAT
This sequence comes from Acomys minous, assembly GCF_964271855.1. Classification (NCBI taxonomy): domain Eukaryota; kingdom Metazoa; phylum Chordata; class Mammalia; order Rodentia; family Muridae; genus Acomys; species Acomys minous. The sequence goes on from NC_140487.1 coordinate 42,667,031, forward strand.
AAGTCTGCCTTTAGATCCCCTTTCACACCACATGCCAGCCTGATTTTCACCTTGTCTTCTTTAATTCTTGCTTAGATTTTTCTTCCTCTTTAAAGAATCTCCCATAGGAGTCATCTCCTAAAGCAGGGAGGATTTGGAGGCGAGTCGTAAACTGTCTCTGGGATCCCTTTAGTACCCATGTTTTCTGGTCTGGTCTTTAAGATGGCAGTCAATGTATCTCAGGAAATCCTCAATAGCCCCAACAGAGCAAACACAGGAGGAACCTATTCTTGGCACAGACATGAGTTCACAATGCAACACCTTCTTCCCTGACAACATGGACCCTTGGGAGAGGGATAGTCGGACAAGGGAGGTACTTGGCACTAAGTGGTAGAAACCTTTGCCCACTTTTTATATGACTCATTACCTAGAAGAAACAAGTGACCTTCAAACAACGTTAATATTTTTCTCTGGGATGAGATCAAGTATCATTGGCCACTACTGTGTAGCAATTTTCTTCCAGGCTTAGTAAGATGCAGGAAGCTCTGAAGGGAGGGCTCTTTAAGACTGGGACATAAACACAGAAATTTCAGGAAGCCCCTGAAACTGACCAGATACACTAAGAACCTCCTTCCTGGAGGTTATATAAGTAGTTGTAAGGTTACACAAGAAGACTGAGATCTGCATAGGGGAGGCATTCTTTGGACTGGATGAGCTGCCTAGCAGTTGAGCAGAGATCCAGGGTTCCAACTTTCATGAGTCTTCACTGACACTGGAGTTGGCTTTTGGTGATGCAGCTGGATCAGAGTCATCCAAACTCCTGCACAGTAGCCCTTGTCCTATTTCTTTAAATAAGGTCAATAAACTCATTGGTTCACCAAGCTGGATTTCAGTGGTATCCAGACTCCAGCCTGTTGTTTCCCTTTCGAGGTCAGCAGGTGCATATTCATGTCTCGTGCAGCACTCCTGGGTCTGGAGAGAGATGCCTGGTTGTCCCCTTATACATTAATTCTAGCATCACTACATACCAACACTGTCTGCCAAATAAAACAGGTTTACTTTTAAGCAATAGCAATTATTAGTGACAATGAACGGCTGAGTTCTTCTGTGCATTTCTCAGGAAAGTGAGTGGTTTCTGTTCTTTGCAGCTACTAACAGTGCTGTACATGAAATTATCTCACAGATCTCCAAATGAAAAACTCCCCAGGCTGCAAGCATGTGTTTGCATGGCAAAGGCTGGCAGTTTAGGGAGCATGCATTCCTGGAGAACCTTCTCTGCAGCCATGTTCTCAGGCACTGAGGTGAGACCTGCAAGCTGGGACTGGGTGTTTAGCCGATAGGGAAACTTTACAGAGCCTTTAAGGGAGAAATAACTCCACATGGACACAGAGAGAGGAGCAAAACAGCCCAGGCTGCTTGTGGCACAAACAAGCTAACTCCTGTTGAGACATAACTTGGAGAGAGTGGACAAAAGCTTTGTCTCCATGCTGCCCTTGGAGGGAGGCTGGGCCCCTCTCCCTGCCCCCAAGCCATTACAACCAAGAGCACAGCTTGCTTATCTATTTGGTTGCTGAGTTAAGGTACACAGTAAGTATTCTTTTCGTGGGGGAACTAATTCCAAGTGTGACCAAATATTTTGAGGAGCAATAGATGTTTTGATGGGGTTAAATTAAAGTCTACAACCCCAGCCTCATTTCTCCGTTAGCAAGTGTCACCTTCATGTGCGGTGAGAGAACCATGGGTTCTGCCAACCTGCAGAACTCTGTCCTGTCCCTTTTCGCATCCAGGTATGGAGCTCAGTTTCAGTAAAAAGGAGTTGATGGACCTCACATCAAGTTGAATTTCACACCAGTCTTACTAAATAGAATTAGAGGTTTTCCTGTGTTTTCATAAATTATCAGACAAGATTGAATGTTAATTTACCAGGGCTTCACGGGCCCCCAAGTCAGCATCTTTCTTGGAATTCCTAGTCCGGAAAGTTTCCCATGAGCCTGTGCTGGTTCTGTGCTCAAGGGCAAGTTTAAATAGCCAGCAAAGGTAAACCCACTCTGCTGTACCAGACAAGGTTCTGTAGAGGAACTGGGCTAGGAGAGTCTGTAAGCGTGCACGCGCACATACACACCATAACTAAGAATTTATTGGATGGACTGCTTCAACAGTGGCCATCTGCATGCTGGCGAGGCTGAGAACCCAACAGTTGCCCAGTCCACAAAGCTGGATACCTCAGTGGTTTCAGTCTGATTCAAAATCAGAGGCTTCCTAGAGGGTCACTGGTGTTGAGTACATGCTGGAAAGCAGGTGTCCGATGCCGGTGACACACTCTTACTCAGGAAAAGTAACAAAGGGCAGGTAGGAGATATGGCTTTCCTCAGACACCAGTCAGAAGGTGTCACTCACTTTGAGGATGGGCCTTTCCTCATCAGTTAAGCATCTTGGGAACCATCCTTAGGAACACATACAGAGGTGTCTCCTAGGTGATTCCAAATCCTGTTGGAGAAAGTTTGTCACGGGGGAGGGGGTGGGCTTTGAGGTTCAAAAGCTCAAGCCAGGCCCAGTGTCTCTCTCCTCCTGCTGCCTACAGATCTGATGTACTCAGCTCTCTCATGTCTGTCTGCACACTACTGTGCTTCCAGCCATGATGAAAATGGACTAAATCTCTGAAACTGTAAGCCAGCCCAAATTAAATGTTTTCCTCTGTAAGAGCTACTCTGTGTCTTTTCATAGCAATAGAACACTGACTAAGACAGTCCACTTTGCTGTGTTTTAAATGCCTGCCTGGGACTCTGTGATTTTAAAGAACAGACATTTCTGAAGGCTTGAATCTAAGGTCAGGGGGCTTGAGTCTGGCTATGCTCTTCTAGACATGTTACTAACTGTGTGGCAAGCAGAAGGGCAAGAAAGCATTGTGGCCCTGATTTGATTTCATTACAGACTCACTGCTGTGGCTCCCAAAGGCCCAGTCATCACCCTCCTGTATTATTAGGGCTGAGCAGAACCTTTAGAGGTGAGGCTTGACAGAAGGAAGGGAGCTTACCTCACATCCCCTTGGACATTGAGATCCCAGCTTTTACTCCCTTTCCTTTTCATTCAAAGCAACTACAAAAGTGGGTTTTTTTTCTATTATATTTTTCTACCATGATCTACTGCTTTACCACAAGCCCAAAAGCCAGGAGGAATTCAGGTATGACTGGGCTCTGAAACCACACCAAAATTACCTGTACCCACATAGAGTTCTCCTCCTTGTAAGTCAGCTACATCAAGCATTTTGTTGGTAATTAATCTACCCCAAGAAATTATATCAATCCACAGATGAGGGCAGAGTGCTCAGCCTCACCACCTAGTAAAGGTCCTACCTCTCCACATTGTTATGTTGGGTTTAAGTTTCTAACACATGAATGTGTTTCTATTAGTTTATTTGTGAACATTTAATTTTTATGAGTATTATACATGGTGTTCTATTTTAGTACTGATATCCATTTCTTCGTTGCTATTATGTAGGATTGTAATTTATTTTAAACATTTAAGTTGTATCATATGAACTTGCTACACTTAATTCTAGGTTATTTTTATATGCTTTTTATCTTTTTTCTACAGATAAGCATGACATCAGCAAATGAGCATTGGCATATTTAATCCTTTTCCATTAAATGCCTTTACCATCTTCTCTTGTCTTATTGCATTGGCCAGCATTTCTAGCATTGTAGTGAGTAACAGTGATATTGAACAGGCTTGCCTTCCTCCAGTTCTAGGGGTCTAGTCAGTCTTTTATCTCTGAAAAAATATTTTTTTTAATTTTAAAAAAGATTTATTTATTTATTTATTTATTTACTATGCATACAGAATTCTGCCCCCAGGTCAGAAGAGGGCATCAGGTCTTATTATAGATGGTTGTGAGCCACCATGTGTTTGCTAGGAATTGAACTCAGGACCTTTGGACGAGCATATTTACTGTAGTTCTTGTAGATGCTCTTAGTCATGTGAATGTCATTTTTCATTCCTGAATGTTACTCTTTTCAAGCTTTCTCTTTCTGTTTTTATTTATACTTTCTAGGCTCAGCTCACAAAGCAAGCTAGACTCAAGGCTGCATGATTTGATGTCTCAGAAGTATGGACATGAATTACCTTAATAAAAGTCAACTCTAGTCAAAGGGCCCTCAGCTCCCATCCTTGCTATGACTGTCCCCTGCTCCCTACCCCAGCTGCAAGGGCTCTTGGGAGCCGTTAGAACATCTAAGAGGTGGGAGGTTCTCTATCACACAGCTTCTATTAGGTCCCATCTATGATGTGGGTCTTTGTGGTGATGCAGCTGCCCAGTGCTGCGGGTCTTGCATGTAGCTGGTTACATAGCAGTAGAGAATTGGCACAGCAGTCAGGACCTCTGTGCTGTACTGGATGACTTACTTATGCCACCTCTGTGCTTACCATGTGTCCAACAGGACAGAAGATCATCACCAGGGGAGACCCCAGCCTGAAAGCTCACTGAGACCTGCCTGTGACCACGTTGATCCTGTGCATGGCTTAGCATTCAGAAGAGGAACTCAAATGCTGAACATTTGTGCTCTGAGATGTGTGAACCCTCAGAGGCTGAACTGATGCAGCCCTTGTCAACTGACAATGTCTTTGGCTGCACTTGCCTGCTGCTTGCTTCTGTGCCATTGAGGGTGCAAATAAAAATACCGGCATGTGAAGGTTACAGTATGCCAAACACAGGGCAGGGTTCCAGAGTCCAGACGGGGACTTTGGGTGGCCCACCACTTCACTTGTTCCCATAGCAGGATCAGTCACTAGTGTCAGTCTTCACTAGTGGCCTTGATAGTAGTGACACAGCCCTGGAGGAGGTGTGAGCCCCAGAAAAGGCAAAGAAGATCTTATCCCATCAGGATCTCTCTCCAGTCATGTATGCCCACGTCAGTGCTCTGCTTCCTCAGCATCTCTTGTTTGCTGCAGGGTATACTCAGATTTCCATTCATGCCTTGTCAGGATCTTGTGTGTGTGACCTCAGGTACTTCCTGGTTCTTCCAGGGTTCCCCCGGCTTTGCCAGGGCTGGGCTTTCTCATCAGTGATGACATCATGACTAATCACAATCCAGGCTTTGCACACCTGGTGGCTATTCCATGTTCACAGTGACATCTAACCACACCAGCACCCGTAGGCTGCAGCTGACATCTCCTTTCTTCCTAAGAAGATGCCTCCGCACAGTCCATGCATTCATCCAACAGGTTAGCTATGCAGGGGCTTCAGCACAGGCCTGCTCCCACCTAGGTGGACATCAGTTGCGTTTCCGCTCCTGAGTCTAGTGAATGCCCATCTCTTGGGCTCCCATCACATTCAGAATCCTTCCAAAGATAGTAAATTTTCCTCCTGGGGATCCCAGAAAGACAGTGACAGAGTGTTGAGTAGAAATTGGGCATTTCCCTCCAGACACACTACAACCATCCCAGCCATCTTGGAGTAGAGATGGCCGAGATCTGGTAGCCATGGCAACTAAATAAACAGGTAGATACAGGATACAGTGACAACTAGGCCTTTTGCAGTGGAAACGGAGCTGTTAGCATTCCACAGAGGATGCACGTCAAAGGGCCCTCAGCTCACATCCTTGCCAGGACTGTCCCCTGCTCCCCACTCTAGCTGCAAGGGGTCTTGGAAGACATTGGAGTATATAAGAGGCGGAAGGTTCTCTATTATGCAGTTCCATGAGGTCCCATCTATGATGTGGGTCTTTGTGGTGAATTGCTGCCCTTGGGTCAGCTGCTGTCCTGCGAGCATGAACCCCTCACTCACCCACACTGGCAGTAAACCTAATAACTCTAGTGGCTCACAAGGTGGACTGCGGTGGGATCTTTACAGTGTTAGCACCTTACCTGGGGCGAATAGATGTTTATTCACATCTCTTAGGAAAAGTTAATGCAACAAGTGTCTACAGGGGACCTTCCATACTCCGAGACAGGACAGAGAGCTCCCATAAATACCAAAACATCTGTTTGTGGGCCAAGTCTCAGCAGCAAGGTAGCAGATACAAGCATCTCCTATCATGTTTCCAAAAACACTGAATTTGGGGACTCAATTCAAGTTACAGACAATTCCACTTAAAAGTCTCCTGGGAGCCTGGTGACAGGTGACAAAGAGCACATTCAGACCTTGAAGGCTCCGTTCATCTCTACCCGCTCTCATCTCAGTGTTTTGTCTGCCACTTCTGAGTTTTGTTGGTAAGGCCAGGGTTTTCCTGTCAGTACAAGAAAATGCTTAATTTGTCACCAAAGCTTGGTTCCTTTATCACCCCCCCCCCCCCGCACATAAATGCTGTGAGCTGGGTTGCTAGTGAAAGCGATTGTCACCACGAAGGCATTCTCCCACAATCTTCCAGGCTGTCCTGGCTTCTTTGCTTAATTGTATTAATAAAATTTCTAGCAACATAGTTTGAAGACATCAGTGCAGAAACCCTGCCAATCAAAGACTTGCCTGCATCTCGAGGAGGTGCTAGCTAGACATGCAGTTTCTTTGTGACAGCCTAAGGAAAGGCCACGTCACCCCCCAGAAGATTAAATCTTTAATTTCGCGTTATTTCCAGCCATCTCTATAGAACAAAGTGGGCTTTACCTGTTGAATATGGGCTTATGCAACTTGAAGGACCCTTGAGACATTAAGAGGCGGCCGAGAACGCTCTCTGAGATTTAAGCAGAGGGGAATTCTGAAGGGATTACGGCTGCATTTTCCATAAAATGAGAAATAAAAACAGACTTAAGCGTCGCATGATCATAAATGCATTCCTGTGGCGATGGAGGGCCATTCCCACTGCTGCTCTGGGGCCCAGGCAGGAAGCTCTCACACTTGTGCGGATTTGTGTGAGTCCAGCCATAATGAATTGAGGGCCCGAGGCTTTGGGCAGACCGGCTACTTTACAAAAAGAAAAAGATACTCTTCCACTCTCTCTGGTCCAAAGGTGAGAAATGCTGGCTTCATTTTGACATCATTAAGATATCTTTTGTATGGAGGCCTAACCTGCTTTGACCAAGACCGGATAATTCTCTACAGAATGAGGAAGAACAAAGCGATTCCTGGGAAGATTTTCCTCCACTGATTAATTATGTGTTGGGGGAAAAAAACCCTGATGTCTTCCAAAGACTCAAAGAAAGTGGGGACCCCAATTAAAATCTCATCCTGACTAATCAGCTTAAGAAACGCAACTAAAACAAAAGTCCTATTAAAAGCAAAGCTGCGCTCTGGGGCAGGCACCAGTCACTCAGCAAAGGCCACGTCACACCGTGTTTCTGGGTCCTCAGTGCAGGCCTGAGAGTTAATGATTGAAACAGTGGGAGAAAGTGGGAATTAAGTGACATTGTGGATGATGAGCAACTCTTAGTTTGAAGTCTATTAAAAAGCAGAGATTTCTGAATTTAGGGGTGCTTGTAGGATATAAGCTCTTGAAGAGGAGGCTCTTTCCTTATGGCCACACTATACATTTTTACTTTTAGTCTTTTAACTTTTTGTTGTTATTGGGTCCAATTTAAAGCATTAAGTATGTACCAGTTGTACACAAATACAGGCTTCCCACAGGGCCCCTTCCACCTTCCACCTAAGCTTCTAGAATGTCCATTCTGCAGATGAGAGAGACACCATGCCGTATTTGTGTCTCTGGTTTATTTTCCAACACAACAGTCTTCAGTTATATCCTTTTTTCTTCAAAGTTTTTCTAAAGGCTAATATTTCATGATATATATTTAGTTCATTTTCTTTATACATCTGTTGATGTGCATACATATGCTATCTTATCCAACCTGACAACAGATTTACTAAAAGAAAATTGTTTGAGGCCGATGGCTCATTAGATAAGAGCCCTTGCTGCAAATGCACCAAGACCTGAGTCTGGATCCCAGCAACTGAAACAAATACACAAAAAAGGTTGGGTGTGGCCATATAGATATGAGAAGTGGGTTGTTAGCCACTAGGATAGCAAAAACCACCCACAAACAGCAGTGTGCTACAAGCTGAGGGAGAGGGGATAAAGAGGTGAGCCAAGATAAAGGAGGACATTGATGACCTTCTCTGGCGTGTACACTTGTGCACAGAGGTATGGGTGGGCACACACATATACGCGCACGTGTACATGCACATAAGTGGGGGCAGCAAGGGAGAGAGAAAGAGACCATTTTCTGGAAATATTATTTTACGACTGGATTCTGCTGACCCTAAGCTCTTTCACTCTAGGTAGAAAGCCCACATTTCCCCGAGGGCAAATGCAGCCACGCATCCAGGGTAGTGCGGCCACATATTTTGGTTCTGAGGACGAACTCGCTCATGATCGTGGACTGGCCAGTGGTCACATCCAAGTGTCTTGTGTCTGTAGCACTCCCCTACCCATTTTCCTTTCCATCTTGTTATGCTGTCTTCCCTCGTACTTCCTGGCCAGCTTCCCACACTGATCAAAGGTTTCTGGTTCATGGTCAGCTCTATTTATGAGCTCGATGGGGACACAGAAGGCCAGCATGAAGCACCTCTAACTTCTGCCTAGTCTGCTGATGTCATGTAAAGCTTTGGTGCATGGGAAAGGTCCTGCTTTTCAGCATCATGGTGGCCGAGTACTCTTCATGACGGGGGAGAACAGAAGCACAGCAGAAACATACATCTTCCCTGACAGCCTGAAGCCATGCTTGGGGGTTCCTGATAGCACATATCAGTTAAACCTTGCTGAAAGCAGATCCCGGTGAGAGCAGGGCTGGTGGGATCTGCAGAGTGTTTGCAGGAAGGAAAGCAGCAGGACATGCTCATTGCACATGAGGAAGCCTTGCTCTAGGAGGACCACTTGGCCCTGATGTTCATCCTCTGCGCCTGGACAGGGCCTCAAGCGGAGGGAAGTGACAGTGTCACTCATCATGCCTCCACAGGGTCCTGCTCACCCTCTTCATCCTTTGTTTCTTTTGGTTTTTTTGGGGCGGGGGAGCTCCTTGGGGTTCGAAGGATTCTGAGGGTCAGTGAGAGACAAATCCTTTAATGTTCCCTGTTTCTGTGGTCCCAGTGCCACTGTCTTCCATGTGACCCCCTCTTGGGGGCAAACCTTACCAGTGACTTTGAGCCTCCGCCCTCCTCTTCCTGGTGACTCTCTTCCAGGAACCACAGGTCCCACAGCCTCTGCAGCTGTCTTCTACAAGAAGTCTTGATGACGTTACCTACTTCGCTTTAGGATAAGAAAAGCCTGCTTGGTCCTTGCAGTTCAGTTCCATCTAGGGTGAGACCCACACACCCCCAGGACCAGTCTTCCCAGGGACTGCCCGGTTTTCAAGAATCCTGAACTGAGACGCTTCACACAAAAGTCAGACTAGATATTGTTGGGTCAGGGAAAGGTCAGGCAAGACTGTACTGTCTTAATTGGCACCTATAGGCATCTCTCCATGTCCCCACTGGTGTCTCTTAAAACATCCCCAAACTGAGGAAATGACTCTTTGAAGAGGACACACAGGAAAACTCATTTGTTTTAAGCCCATGTCAGCATCACTCTAATTCTGGTAGACCCTGTTGCTTCTCTGTAAACAGCTGAGAAGCAGAGCTCTAAGCAGGCATATGGAGGCAGCCAGTGTGCACTGGCCAGGGGGCTACAGGGGGTCAATGAAGTTGGGTGGGGGTGGGGGTGGGGCAAGGGGTCCATGAAGTCACTCACACAGCTCTGCTGGAGGCCTAAGTCTCGTTTGGAGATTTAGGAATGTGGGTCTGGCTGCTGCTTCCGAGCTTTCACTCCATCACTGTGTACAGTTACCTGCTGTCTGCTCTTGAGTTTTTGTCCTCTTTACAAAGCACGTGGAAGGTCTTAAAAAACAGAGTAGCACTCTCAAATTAAAGTAAGGAAATCCGTTTGCAGCAGTGATCTTACCACTGAGAGTCACAGAGACCCCAAGCCAGGTGGAGCCATACACCAGAGAGCGAGAAGCACCACACACCAGCAGAATAGCATCTGGATCACTCCCAATGTCTAAACTTCAGCCTGTGGTCTTTCCCAGTGAAGCACAAGCGACAAAAAAGAAGAGACCATTCTAAGTCACTTCCATGGCATGTGACTTAGCAGATCTGAAACACTGCCTACATCTCTTCATGACCTTGTGAAAGCCCACAGGCACTGTCCACTGGGTGGGTATAGACAGCAAATTTAGGCAGAGGGTTCAGTGGACTTTAGGCCTTAATGACACGGGAGATAATCTGGGACTGTGGAGATCAAGGCTCGTATTAATTCCTGGGATCCCGAGCTGGGAATGGCGCGTAAAGTGGCAGACCTCGGATTGCACAGCTACTTTTGTATGGACACAGAGAAGCAGGTGGCACATTGGGCACTGATCACAACAGTTTCCTCGGACTGAAATGAGGCAAAGCTGCTGAGGCAGCACATTCATCCGAAGGAAATGTCGCCAACCCCTGTTCTTGGTCCTGCTCCTCACTTCTCTACCCGTGAAAGAGAAATGCCCCATGGCTCAGTGTGTCCCTTTGGGTCCGAGTAAGTCACAAATCTCAGGCCCTCACATAAAATCACTCACTGCATTTATTTGTTTTGTTTTGTCTGTTGTTGCTGGTTTTCGAGGCAGGGTTTCTCTGTGTAGCTTTGGCTGTCCTGAACTCACTTTGTAGACCAGGCTGGCTTCGAAATCACAGCTATCTGCCTGCCTCTGCCTCCTGGCTCATCCACTGAATTTATAAAGGGGGCTTTAACTGAGGCAGTGGCTTAGAGGACATTAAAATTTTCCGTAACAGAAACTGGGTGAAACCTGACATGGTCATTTTGTGGACAAAGATTCTTAGGTGTAAAGGAACTGCTCAGTCTAAGACATCTGCAAAGGACCAGGAAAATCACAAGAGGAAAATCAGGTGCTTTACTCAACAGGCAGCGTTCTTGAGTGCAGTCAGCACCTGGGCTTGACGAGGTGGCCCAAGATCTCTTCCAAAGAACACGCCTCCGGTTCCAGGTACTCACTTGACAAAGAGCATTCCAGAAGAAAAGCCTAAGGGTCACAGCATTCCCCATAGCCACAAGCCTGTCTTAGTTATTGTCCTATTGCTGTGATAAGACACCACAAACAAAGCTGTTTATACTATAAGAGTCCATTGGGGATTTATAGTTTCAGAAAGTAAAGCTACGACCATGATGGCTGGGGTCAGGGCAACAGGCAAGCATGCTTGGAGAGCCGGGCCCCTTGGCTATGCACCTCTTTCCTGGGAGTCTAGTTTGGGTCCTAAGCTAGCTCTCACCACTGGAGAACCCTGGATAATGGGCCCTTCTCATAAAGTCTGCCTCAGACACCCTTGCACTGGGCCTTGGGCTCATTTGGCAGAGACCTGCCTTAGATGTTTCCACCATAGAGCTCTAGGACTTGAGTTCCTCCTACAGGGGCTGCCTTGGCTGCCCACCCCCAGAAGCGAAGGCTATGGGTTCAGATAACAACGGTCTGCCCCAGAGGTCTTCACCCTGGAATGCTGAGGTGTCCTTCCACAGGTGTCCTCAAACTGGAGCTCCAGGTCACGAGCTCTTCTAACAGGCCAAAGATTCTCCTAACATCGGACTGTCCCAGAGGCCCGCTTCGTAGCAGCAGCTCCCCACCCTGCTCTCAGGGTCAGCACTTTCTGTCATACACTGCGTATAGGTAGTGTGCATGTGGCTGGAACTACTTCTGCATGTACTGTGTGTGGGAAGCCATGCTAAATTCAGCCATGTTAGAAATCCAGCTTAGGCTGCATGTTGTGACCTTCAAGATGTTGATTCTTCCTGAAGAAGGTGGGGACAAAGCTGCACCCCTCTGAGATGGCAGTGAAGGTCTGCATAGTGTGACTACACCACTCTCTATTCATGGAGGTCTGGTACACAGTGTGACTACACCACTCTCTGCTGAGCCAGGCAGTCCACAGTGGTCACAAACATGTATGCTTTTAGGCCTCAAGGCTCCACACAAGTTCAAGCTAGAGAAAACTTCTAGTATTGAGGAGTGGAGGTAGGCGTGAATTCTCACCCATAACCAAGGAGGGAGAGTCAGTTTTCTGCAGTGAAGTGAAACCTGGCATATTAACCACATTCCAAGACAGGCCTGCATCCACGAGTTGTCAGTTAGTACAGAGTAGCCTCTATGGTTTTATATAATAATAATAATAATATTATATAATAATATATAATAGAGCAATAGCATGAAGCTGGCTGTGTAGGAAGCTGGGGGGAGGGAGTAATATTCTCCAATATATTATATGAAATTTTAGGAGGACAAATAAAATCCTTATTTAAAAAAAATACTCTGTGAGCCACTGTAGCTTTGAGGGTGTGTCCTAAAATGCACTGTACTGGAGCAAGAAGAGGCGGTCCCATTCTCCTCACAACATACACAGCCAGAGTCAGCCTGCCAGGCTCTTTCTGTGGCTATAGTGAGTTAATGACTGGGAATGGCGCATTTGTCTGTTTCACTCAAAAGAAGGAGATGAGCTGTCACACCTGTCCTTGTCTGACATCTGAAGAAGAGCAGACAGAAGTGGGGCCAGGACCCTGAGGGTCTTCTGGAAAGCAAACATCTTCCTGCTTCAGCAGGGCAGCCTACAGCTGGACAGGCCGGTCAGGCGATCGCTGTTGTTGGGAGGCGAACGCTATCTCAGATGATTACATATTTTAAAAATAGACTAAAGACATTTTTGTCATTTTTAATGTCTTACTACTGGTACTTTATATCTTTATAAAGCATATCTGAGATGATTCTGACTGACGGTTTACAGGGAGAACACTTTCAGGGGTGTTTAATGGTTCACCTATTACTCTGCTGGAATTCTCCAGGGCTGCCCGGGATTTTTAGTTCATGGTGCCATCTTTGAGCATTTTGCGACATGCAGGGCAGCGTGGGAGATGGTAGAGGGTAGAGACAGGATAATAACATGCATTTCCCAATGGATCATAAAGGGTTTAAAAACCAGCCCGAATGAGATGAGGACTGTCCAGGAGAGCAGAACAGTCTACAAGTTGTCCTCCTGTGAGACTCCAGGGGACGCCAGCTGCAGGCAGCCTCCTCAGAGTTTCTCTGAGAGTAGAGCAGGTTGTAGTTAGGTCCACTATTCGGTAAGAAATGCTGTCACACAGATGAGAGGTCTCAGATTTTAGGAAGAGAAATGACACCTAACTTTTAAAGTCATCTTCGAATGCTTTGGAGAACAACACTTAGTTCCCGGCTGAAGTGATTGAGGAATCAGGAGGCAAGTGTCTCTGGTGTGTTCCCATGTCTTCTTAAGGTGGAGGCAAATGTTTGAGCAGGATAATGAGGCACACTTCTGGGAAGTGCCACGGAAGGATGCAGACCCACAGCCGCTTTCTCAGATCCATCCGTAAATGCAATTCCGAAGCCACTCCTGCTCACAGTCACCAGATAAACAGTTGCAGTTGAAATTTGAATAAAATATGACATCTCTGAGGGTGTTTCCTGTTGATCTGAATTTCAAGTGTACCTGGGCATGCTGACCTTGTACTTGTGGAGTCTAGCACACTTCCAACAGATTTCTGGCAATCTGTCTCTCAATACCAGCAGACAGCAATGAAGCCACACAGCTTAATACTGGCAGCCATGAGAGCCAAACCCAAAGAGAAGAGGCTACTGTCTTGTGGGAGGGGATGCCACTGCCATGTTCTTGATGCTTCTGGAGAAAAGTGTCTACACATCCATTCAGCTAAAGCACAGGTCTGGGAGCTCCACAGTGGGCACAGTTACCATCGCCAAATTCTCACTCTGCCTTGTAAAAGCGGAGCCCACAGGGAAAGGGTGTCAGATTGACCTCTGAGTCCTGTTTAGTGAGCCTGCACTTTGTGCCCTCTCTGTCCTACAGAATAGCCCACCACAGGAAGGAGTGAGCTTAAGAGTCCTTGCAAGACCTTGTTAGCAAGAGCTGGAGGCTGTGTGATAGGGTGGTGTTCACATGAGGTGCAGTGCATGCTGGGAGAATCGTTCACTCACCACCTTGACATTGAGACATGCAGAGTTCACCTCTGGACAGACAGCAAAGCTGACCAAGGGATACAGTGCTGGGAAAAAAAGCCAGCAAGACACAAGAGCTGAGGAGCAGGAGTTTCCAGAATGCTCCTTGTGGGTGACTGGGTACTATTACATTGTGCCACTTCTTGAGGGAAGAACAGACATTCTTTCAGCCTCTGTCGCTGCCTCTCTGTGTATCTGCATGAGTCTGTTCTCTCTCTCTCTCTCTCTCTCTCTCTCTCTCTCTCTCTCTCTCTGTGTGTGTGTGTGTGTGTGTGTGTGTGTCTGTGTGTGTCTGTGTGTGTGTGTGTGTGTGTGTGTGTGTGTGTGTGTGTGAGAGAGAGAGAGAGAGAGAGAGAGAGAGAGAGAGAGAGAGAGAGAGAGATGCATCCTATCATAGTTTTCCAGGAGTGTCAGAAGAAGCCATGCTCAGGGTGCCACAGAAAAGCAGCTTACCTGAGGATCTGTTGGGTTTATATCTGTCACAGTCAGCCTCCATGGGGAAATCAAACACATATGGGCAGTCTAGAGTTGGGTGGGAAAGTGAAGCTGAGGGTACAGATGGCAGCAGAGAGAGGAAAGTGGAGTCATAACTGAATTTCTGGAGGTGGATCTAAGGTCCCAAGGCTCCCAGCAGCAACACTTCTGAAAAGAAATATTTATAAAATAAATGGGTAAAAATAATCTGCAAATGGCACACAGGAACACAGGCATATACCCACTCTCTGGAAGTCTATTCATATACCCACTTTCCTGGGTTATGGGCGTATACTCACTTTCCTGACTAAAAACATATACCCATTTCCTGGAGCACAGGCATATACCCACTCTCTGGAAGTCTATTCATATGCTCACTTTCCTAGATTATGGGCATATACTCACTTTCCTGACTAAAAACATATACCCATTTCCTGGAGCACAGGCATATACCCATTTCCTGGAGCACAGGCATATACCCACTTTCCTGGAGCATAGGCATATACCCATTTTCCTGGAGCACAGGCATATACCCACTTTCCTGCAGCACAGGCATATAGCCATTTCCTGGAGCACAGGCACATACCCACTTTCCTGGAGCACAGGCATAGACCCACTTTCCTGGAGCACTGGCATATACCCATGTCATGGAGCACAAGCATATACCCACTTTCCTGCAGCACAGGCATATACCCATGTCATGGAGCACAGGCATATACCCATGTCATGGAGCACAGGCATATACCCACTTTCCTGGAGCACAGGCAATTACCTACTTTCCTGCAGCACAGGCATATACCCACTTTCCTGGAGCACAGGCATATACCCACTTTCCTGGAGCACAGGCATATACCTACTTTCCTGAAGCACAGGCATATACCCACTTTCCTGGAGCACAAGCATATACCCACTTTCCTGGAGCACAGGCATATACCTATTTCCTGGAGCACAGGAATATACCCAATTTCCTGGAGCACAGGCATATACCCATGTCATGGAGCACAGGCATATACCCATGTCATGGAGCACAGGCATATACCCATGTCATGGAGCACAGGCATATACCCATGTCATGGAGCACAGGCATATACCCACTTTCCTAGTGTCCATAGCAGCTGAAGACCTCTTTAGCCAAACACTCAGACATACACTTTCCACCCAACCACCCTGCATCCACTTGGCAGGCTGGCTGAAAGTGGCCACAGGTGCCCAGGCCTAGAGCAGGACAGAAAGACAGATGGCAGGATCCGGCTGCAGTCCTGTCCTCAGGAATGCAACTGTCCAGACAGGTTCTGTGAGCTCCCTTGAAGGGATATGCAGTCTGGCTGTGAGCACTCAGCAGCACTGTGCGGTGCCAGCAGCTGGGCTTCCTCCTGAGCAAACACACAGCTGTCGGCCAAGAAAACCGCATTTACGCTGTGAGTTGCGAAGTTCATGTAGTTTTCATGTGTTACAAAACATTATCCTCTCTTGATTTTCCCAGCCATTTTAAGTCATAAAATTATATTTAGTATGTATGACATAAAAAGTCCAAACAGCAGAAGTAATTTACATTTTTATCAACATAAGAACTCCAGAAACAGCTCTAAGGTGGGGCTGGCTGGGACCCTCTGCAGTTTCGGCTGTGCTAGGAATGATCGAAGACCAAGAATGAAGCAGATAGGAACACAGGCATGTGTGGACACAGCCCAGGTGTGGACATAGGCCAGGTGTGGACACAGGCTAGGTGTGGATACAGGGCAGATATATATACAGCATTAAGTATGGGCACAATGCAGATGTGTATACCATGCAAGTATGTATATAGTGCTGAGGTGGGCACTGTGCAGGTGTACATACAGTGCAGGTGTGTATGTAGTGCCAGTGTGGGCACTGCCTAACCTATGCATAAAGTGCAGGTGTGTATGCAGTGTTAGTGTGGGCACTAAGTATGTATAAAGTGCAGGTGTGTATGCAGTGTTAGTGTGGGCACTGTCTAAGTATGTATAAAGTGCAGTTGTGTATGCAGCACAGGTGTGTATACAATGCCAGTGTTTACAATGCAGTTATGTATATAGTACAGGTCTGAACACTGTTTGGTTGTGTACACAGTGCTGGTGTAAGCACTGTGCAGTACAGGTATGGACACAGTGCAAATGTGTATACAGTTAAGGAAAGGACCCATTGCGGATATGAGCGTGGTACAGATGTACACCCTGTGTAGGTAGTGTAGATGCGGACCCACTTTAGGAGTGAACCAGTGCACATGCAGACCAAGTTCAGCTGTTGTCCCAG
Source organism: Acomys minous (assembly GCF_964271855.1). NCBI lineage: Eukaryota > Metazoa > Chordata > Mammalia > Rodentia > Muridae > Acomys > Acomys minous. The sequence continues at coordinate 42,683,729 of NC_140487.1, forward strand.
TGCAGATATGGGTCTAATCCAAGAGGAGAGCCAGTGCTAGTGTGAACTCAGTGCACGGACAGAGCCTATTCAGATGGCATCACAGAGTGTTGACGTGGGTTCTGTGCTGGTGTGACCCCAGTGAGTATGTGGACACAGTAGCCAGCCGTGGAATATTATGCCTGCTGACAGTGACTCCCATGAATTTGTGCTCCTAGGCTGGAGAGAGGACTCTGATACTCAAGTGCAGTCCTGACTGAGCGCAGCCTCACTCCTCTCTTCCTGTCTCCTCAGCTCTCAGATTGACGGGGTGTAGACGACTGAATCAGGAGGCACTGCAGTTTGCTCTTTAGCTTTGGCTAGCGCTGGTTCCACACAGGCTTGGAACGTGAGCACTGTCTCTGGTTTGGGTGATGGCTAGGGTGCAGATGGCTGTAGACAGAAGCCATCAGGACACTTGCAGAGAGAACCGGTAGGCTGCTGTTTGCGCCTCTGATTGACTCAACCAGGGTGAAATTGATTGCTTTTGGAGCACTGAAAACATGATTCCTTAATTTGGTCTCGGACTGTGAATCCATTTGCTCTGAAGCTCCCAGCCGGAACTGGGTTTAGAGGTGAGTCCGTCCTCATGTGGGAGCCTCTCATTTGGGACCCATGCTTTCTCACTGTGCCCCGTCACTCCAGCTTCTCCGCTCCTTGGCCCCTTTCCTAGCAGGAGCCCTCCGCCTGGCTTTGTGATTTTTTTTCTTCCTGTGCTTGCCTCTGCCTCAGGGTTCGTTTCTACCAGGGAGGCCTGACGAATTCCTCATGGTTACTCATTGTCCCAAGGTGGCCTCAGGCTGTAACCCCTGAGGAGCACTTTCATTTATGTCAAAGGAGCTGCCCAGAGAGCAAAGCCGCCTCAGGCTGGGCCCACACTCACCACCGGCTGCAGAAGGAGAGCCCGCTCTACAACGTTGACATCTTGTTCGCTAGATATTTCAGAAGCACAAAGGGCAGCATCAGGGAGAGGCAAGGAGGTGAAGGGGAACAAACGGGGACTTGCTAGTTGACTTTTATCAATGTGGCACAAACCTAGACATATCCGTGGAAGAGGGGAGCTCAACCGAGAAAAGACTTCCATAAGATTGGCCTCTGGGCAGATCTCCTGGGCATTTTCACGATTAATGATCAGTGTGGGAGGGCTCAGCCCACTATGGGTGGAGCCAGCCCTGGGCAGGTGGCCCTGGGTAGTACACATGCCAGCAGGCAGAGCACACCATGGGGAGCAAGCCAGTAAGCAGCACTCCTCCATCGCCTCTGCTTTAGTTCCTGCCTCCAAGTTCTTGCATCGCATCCCATTCCTGCTCTGACTTCCCTCATTGGTGAACTCATATGGAAGTGTAAGCTGAGATAAACCCTTTCCACCCCAAGGTGCTTTTAGGTAACAGGACCTATAACAGTAATAAAAACTTCCAACTAAGACAGAGACATGCTGTCACTTAGATGGGAGAGCTAAGGCAGGAGGTCAACGGTGACCCCTTGCCCTGGAGAACATCTGGATGTCAGCTGGGGCCTGGAAGCTACCTGCCAACACCTGCTGAGAGGCAGGAAGTTTCACGGGGGTGGGGAGAGAGCGTGAGAAGGTTTTCACTGGAGCACTTGGCTACCGCTACAAAGCAGATGGGAAAAGGCCAAGATTAAAGCAAGATACTGGGAAACTAAAAGTGAGGAACTCAGGCAGGTGAACAGCCCTCCATATAGCAGGAGGTGGCCTTGGAAAAGCATGCTTGGGCCAAGTGTCAAATGTGGCCTAGTGGCCTGGGGCTTGGGGGTTACATGCCTGTGCTGCTGGGTGACACCCAGGAAGGGCCAGGTTTATGGTGAGCAGCACCCACCATTCTCCACAGTACCTGGGACAAGAACAGGATGTGGCTTTGGCACTGCCAGGCCTTTCCGAGAGTCCCAGATGCATCCCTTGGTGACATGGGTGCACCCTCTCAGTGCCTGCTTGTGTGTTTCCACCATAGAGTTGAGGTACCTAATTCGAAATCACTTCGCTTCCCCGTAGCTGCCCCAGGCAATGGGCGTGAGGGCAGGTGAGGGCAGCTGAGGAGTGTGGGGAGGAGTGTCGGAGGGCAGTGCACCTGACCCAGCATCACATTCTGGCTCAGGGCCAATCTAGGGCACGAAGTGACTTCACCTGCTCACATATGTATGGCTTCGGGGTGGTAGGAGTCTCCGTCCCCTTGTGTGTTCACCCACCCACTCATCGTGTTTTTGCTGAGGGCTGGTATGGCCTCTGTCCCTGAGGTATTAGTGAGCTGGGGGCATGGGATGGAGGGCTGATGGGGGCAGTGTAGACTCAGTACAGGGATGAGGCCAGTGCAGGGGTAGACATAAGGCACTGTGGGCACAGTGTGTGTCTGGACAGTCCCCTGCGTGGGTACTGTAAGGGGTGGATACCTGAGACTGTCTTTCCATTCTTCCTAGGATAGATGTAAAGGGACTGTCCCCATGCTTTGTTTGTCCTTTGGATGCAGAAGGAGCTGACCAGTGCAGATGGCCCTGCTGCTTCCTGGAGAGCTTATCGGAAAGCACATTTTACTGGAGTCACTCACTACAGCCATGCCTCATTTGCCTTGCTGGCATACGCATCCATGTTGGTGGTACTGTGGGCAGTCACTGTGGCCTCTGTGTGCACCAGTATTTTTCTGGCCACAGAGTTTGCTGCCATCTTCCTAGCTGATCTGACTCATTATAACTGAGAGTGCTTTGCTCTCTTGAAACCATCCACACACCATAGCACTGGCTCCACGTTGATAGGTCACTCCTGCTTCTGAAGTAGACAAGAGGGCTTGAGTGTCTTGAGTCAGTGGACAGACAGAAGCCACATGCTCCCCCTTAGCTGGGGCTCTGAAACGTGGCAACCTCTAGGAGACACAGACAGCACCTCGGGCCTGGTGTCCACTGCTGGGGATGGGTGGGTGGGTTGTGGAACCCACACTTTCCAATATGGACTAGGGGTGAACTGTATGTAAAGGCCAGTTAAGGAGGCAGAGCAGGCTGCCCAAATGCACCTACGTGTGCATGAGGCCAGTCTAAACCTGAGACCCATGGGTTGCTGGGTCAGTCTCCTTCCACCTTTCTTTGTATCAGACCCTCTCCTTTCTTATGCAGAAGACCACAGGTCAAAGTGATTGCCTGCTGCCCTGGGCTCCCTTTAACACACTCACTGGGCTGCAAGGAGCATGGAATGAACCTGGACATTTCAATGCCAAGGCTGTGAGAGACACCTGCAGAGAAGGCAGTCTGCCCCAGGGTGGGAATGTGGCCCACAGCTCCACAGCTGGGAGGTAGGTTCTGTCATCACCTCTGGGACCTCCGTGCCATCTGAGTCAACTGTACATGGCTAACTTGCTTCATATGGAAGAGTGCCACCCTTCTCCAGCCTTAGCTCTCCCAGTTGCATTAGCCACCCTTGACCTGGCTCCAATACTCAGCCACCATGCAAACATGGCCTGTTTTATATGTGGGCTCCTGCAACCCAAGGCAGGAGCAGGCTGTGCTCTGAGCAGCTAGGATAACTTTCAGTAAGACTTCTATGACACCCTCCCAAGATTTGTCACACACATCTCCCTCCTCCAAGCTAGGTTCCATTCATTTTCTGAACTTCTGTTTACCACTGGCTTTATAGGGCATCTGCAAGACACATTCAGTCAGCATCCTGATACAGCCAGCCATCACTTGACACAAGTGTCAGGCAAAAGACTCTTGGGGATCAATTTTTGATGCCTTAGACCATGACCCTCAACCTAAGAATGGGTAAAGACACTGTGTTACATTTATACAATGGAATATCACTCAGCTATTAAACACAAAGACATCATGCAATTTGCAAACAAATAGATGGAACTAGAAAAGATCATCCTGAGTGATGTAACCCAGATCCAGAAAGACACACATGATATGTACTCACTTATAAGTGGATATTAACCAAATAGTATGCGATAACCATGCTACAATCCATAGACTCAAAGAAGCCAAGGAGGACCCAAGGGAGGATGCTTGAATCTCACTCAGAAGAGGAGTGGGCCAGGTGGGATTTCCAGTGGAAGGGGGGGGGGCACAAACCTGTTCATAAAACCTTCCACCCCAATTTGTCTTATCTACAAGAAGTGTAGGGATAAAGATGGAACAGAGTTTGAGGGAATGGCAAACTAATGACTGGCTCAACTTGAGACTCACCCCATGGGAGAGAGCCAGCCTTTGCCACTACTAATGATACTCTGTTATGCTTGAAGACAGGACCCCAGCATAACTGTCTTTGGAGACGCTTCATCCAGCAGCTGTTGTAAGAAACAGAGTTAGAGACCCACAGCAAAACAATAGGCTGAGCTCATGGAGTCTTATGGAAGAGAGGAAGGAAGGCTTGAGGAAGCTGGAGGGGTCAAGGACTCCACAAGAAGACCCACAGAGTCAACTAACCTGGACCCATGGGGGCTCACAGAGACTAAACCAACAATCAAAGAGTGTACTTGGGCTGGACCTAGTACACATATGTAGCAGACATGCAGCTTGGACAGCATTTGGGTCCCCTAACAATGGAAGTAGAGGATATCTCTGATTCTATCACCTGGCTCTGGATCCCTTTCCCCTAGCTGGGCTGCCTTGGCTGGCCTCAGCGAGAGAGGATGTGCTTAGTCCTGCTGTGACTTGAAGTGCCAGGGTAGATTGGTACCCCTGGGGGCCTTCCTTTCTCTGAATGAAGAAAAGGGGGAGTGGGGAAGGAAGTGTAAGGGTGGGGCTTGGATCAGAGGAGGAAGGGAAAGGACTGGGATCAGACTGTAAAGTGATTTTGCTTTTTAAAAAGAGCAAAACAAACAGAGACTCTCCCAGAATGAGCACCAGTTGTGCCTTCTCTGTTTTCAGTGTAGCATAAAAAACGCAAGCACGATAAAAAACAAAACAAAACAAAACAAAACAAAACAAAAAAAACCCACACACACAAGCAAACAAACAAACAAAAACCCTGTCGTATAGAGCCAGACTGTGTGCAGGCACCCTCTGCGTGGCTCAGTTCCATGCTGGTTTATTTTAAGATTTAAGGAAAAACACAACAAACTGGATTTTCAGGTCTCCCAGGGGTGGGGGGGGGGGGAGGGGGGATTTCAAAGGCAGAAATCCCAAGTTGCCCGACAGAGATGTCAGTGGCAGCGTGACTTCTAAGCTGTGGTTACACAGGGCTCCAGAGCACACCCTTGAACTCACGTGAAGAAGGTGGCTTCACACCTGAGCTGCGGCTCTGAAAGGCTCCGTGCTTGCCTCTTCTCAAGAAAACTTGCAGCTCTGACTCATAAATATTGTCAGTGTGCTCTTCCAGAGAACACTGTTCTGACTTAAGCTCTTTGATAATGTTTTTAAAACTACACCACCGATCCTCCTGCCCCGCCGGCGGCAACTGTGGTGTTTGGTTGCTGTCTGAGGCTTGCGGCGGCATTTCCTAATGAGAGAGTTAAGATGTCAAAAATTCCCCAAGTTGTGAATGGAGTATCCACCCTCTGCCTCGGCCTCAGAGGGGACACAGCTGGCTCAGGGCTCTGTGGCTTGCAGTTAGTGACAACGGATGGGAGTCTGCATATTTGAAAAGCTAAGCAGTGAGAACTTAGCCGGGAGAAAGAAAGCCTGTGGCAGAGGTAGTGTGCTCTGCCACAGAGAGAGGGGACTGCAGGCTTCACACGTCCATTGTAAATACCAGTTTAAGTCCGCTTGCCCATGTTCACAGCTCCAGCTGGTAACATCTGATAAGCCAAGAAAAGAACATGCCTCCTACCTTTGGCTCATTGGTTCCTGGTGTGAATATGGGAATTGTCAAACATTATGCAAATGAGTAAGACTTGAAAGAGACCTTGGTTCTCCCAACCTTGGAAAGCATATCCTGTTGTCCCTGGCTTGAGTAGAGCCCTACTCTGCTCTGGAGACAGATGCCATAGAGGCGGCCTGCAGCACTCTGCCAGTATCTGCTGAAAGCAGATTCACTATAGGGAGGAGCCGGTGTGAAAGGATTCTACAGAAGACAGAAGAAACAGTTTCCTGGGCAACACAGACTGTGGAGTCTGTGAGCATCTCCCATGACGGCAGAGATGGTCTGTCTATCTGTAGTGATCTGGGGATGAGGCTGGAGCAGTGTGCTGTGTAGTGGCATGGTGGGACAGTGGCCAGGGGAGGTTTGACCCTGGGCCCACCTGTTCTCAGCGAGAAATTGATGCCTTCGGGAAGGAAAAATAGAGCTTAAGACTTATGAAGGGCAAGGAGCTGAACCAAGTGTAAACTGAAGAGCATTTTTGTCCATTGGTTAGATCTGGTTTGGGGTTTGAAGTTTACTGCACGTATTGTCCTTGGCTGGTGCCATAGTTTGAGCAGAACCCCTGGACCCAAATCCATCCGTCATAATGTTCTTCTTGTAGGTTTCTAGGACCCTCTGGATGCATCTATTTCCCCATTCTCCCATACTTCTCTCACTGAGAGTCCCAATAGGATGTTCTCCCCTCTATCCCACTTTCATGATAAGTGAAGACTTTCATGAGACATGCCCCCTTGGGCTGGTGTCCAGATATAAGTGAGTATGTATCATTTGAGTCTTTCTGCTTCTGGGTTAACTCACCCATTATGATCATTTCTAGTTCAATCCATTTGTCCACAAATTTTGGGAATTCCTTATTTTTTATAGCTGAGTAGTATTCCACAGTCTCCACAGTTGAGAGTGGGGACTGACTTTCATACGAATTCGGGTGCACCATATTTGACCACATCCCCTTGATGGGGAGGCCTGGTGGCACTCAGAGGAAGGATAGCAGGCTACCAGGAAGAGACTTGACACCCTATGAGCATATACAGGAGGAGGAGGTTCCCCACCCCCCAGTCACAGTCATAGGGGAGGGGAGTAGGGGTAAGCGGAAGGGAGGGAGAAATGGGAGGATACAAGGGATGGGATAACAATTGAGATGTAATATGAATGAATTAATTTTAAAAGATATTTTAAAACATCTTGTAACATTCTTGTAAGCTTTGGGGAATCCACCTGGAACCACCTCTCGCAGGTCAAATGGACTCCAGATATGTACTGTCAATCAACAACCTGTTTCTTCACCTGCCTATTCCTAAGGGTGGGAGGGGATCCCTCCCTCTTTCCCTGGTCTTGAGACCTTCCAACTGCCAAGACCATGGGCTTGAAAATTTAAAATATGGGCTTAAAAGTTTCAAGTGTACACCCAAGAAATTTTTTTTCTCTGTAAACTTTTAAGCTTTGGTCTTTTGCTTCGTGTGTGTGTGTATGTGTGTGTGTGTGTGTGTGTGTGTGTGTGTGTGTGTGTGTGTGTGTGTGTGTGTTCCAGCATCCTGCCAAGTCTATGTGTTTCCTCTAAATCTGCATCCAGGACAGCTCTGAAGTGGCTACCCATACTGCTGTTTCAGCCTCACAGACTTCTTCAGCTGGGCCTGCACTTAACCCCTGATGGTCCCACAACTTGGATGACAAGTAGAACAACAGCCTGCTCATCCTGGACTTGGTCAACATTCGAGCTTTTTGGACCCCCAAATACAGACATCTCAATGTCAGCAGGAAGTAGTCATAGATAATTATGTTGCCCCTTACTCATTTATTATTAACAAAAGGTGGGATGTTGGCATTCAGACTCAGGATAAGGAGCTGAGGTGCCTATTTAACATACCAAAGTGGACCTGGCCTCCAGGTTCTCCCAGCATCCCTTAGTCCCTACCTGTTGCAAGGTATAGCTGGCATACCCCACTCTCCACCCTGAACTTTTCAGCCCAAGGGCTGGGCTTCCCTTCCCAGAGGCGCTCTCTCTCTCTCTCTCTCTCTCTCTCTCTCTCTCTCTCTCTCTCTCTCTCGCTCTCGCTCTCGCTCTCGCTCTCGCTCTCTTTCTCTTCCTGTGTGTGCAAGCTCCCTCTCACTTTATCTCTCTGTCTCCCTCTCTCCCTGTCTGCATGTCTGTATGACGACTTCCCTGACCTTCTCCTGTGAGGTCAATGAAGACACCCGAGAGCTGCCCCCAATAAACCTGCCTTTATACTTTAATTCGGCAGGAATTGGCTGATTTCATCAGAGTAGAAAACCTATTAGTAAGGAAGGTCTGATAAACAAGCATTCTGCTCACCCTGGTCGGTGGTGACAGCCTGTCAGCTGATCACACACAAGTAGCCAATGGGGGCGTGGAAGGCCCAGGCTTCCTTGCCTTCAGTAGACAAGAAGGTGGGGCACTGTGAGTCTTATGAAATAATTTGGAGGGAATGCTAGCCATGAGGTGACCCCAGCCCGCAGAGAATGGGCACGTCCTATCCAAAGCTAAGGTGAGCTGTCACCCTGGCAAGATGCATCAGATATGAAACTAAGCCTCTGGAACACCAGGTCCTCTGAGAGGGCTAGTGAAACAAGCAAGAATTGAGACATGCTGTTGCCTAGGGAGAGTCTGTTTGGACTGTCTGAAGACACTCATGAGTTAGTTCTGTCTTTACAGCCTGGTTTTGCCACACCATGTCCCAAGGATCATGCTGAGGTCCCTCAGGGGAAGAGAAAGGCCACTCACCCCCTCTCAACACCCAGAAGGATGTGACACTGAGGTCGGTGATTTGCACTGTGTGCAGGAAGTTGCAGATACAGCAGAACTTTGGGGCTCCTACCAGAAGAGTGACTTAGAAGGTGGGACCAGGCTGTGGTGTCAGTAAAGCCATTGTGATATATTCATCATCATACAAATAATACATATATGTGTACATATACACCAAAACACCATGGACCACACCTTAAGTATATACAGTAGATAATTTTGTTAAACGGTGCTGCTAGAAAGCTAAAAGGAAAAGGTTGGCACCAGTCTGGAGGGGCCGGAACTGCTTTGGAGTCTTGAAAAGTATGTTCCTATCAGGCTGCTGGGACACCTGCAGAGATTCAGGCCAGGCCTACAATGGAGGGAAATGTCACCAAGCTTGACAATAGAACCTACTTTTTTCTCCACTAACAGGCAGTGAGGACTCTCAGACAGCTCTGAGTCAAAGGACATGTTGCAGAAGACAAGGAGAACCCTTTGGCCCAGTCAACAGAGAGTCAGTTTCTCAGCTCTAATCCCTCTGTGGGTAGGAGGCATGAGGAGTCTGTTCTGGGGCACACCGCTGGTCCTTGGAAAAGACCTAACCCTGTGTCATCATTGACAGTGGCATAGGCATGGACCTTCCCACAGAGCAGGAGGAGCAAGAGCCAAGTTATTTAAGGAATGCCCCGCAGGGTAGAGGGATGGTAACAACGACCCACCAGAATACAATGGCTGTCCTGGAAATGACATGTTGCCGTCATCACCCTAGTGATCGTCAAAGGGTGAATCTGGAAAGATTGGGAAGCCATCAGGGATCCTACTCCATGAGAAACCCACTGCTGCTGTCCCTAAGTAACAGCAGAAGACACAGCCCTGGCTCTTGGGCAGACTGGCAGGGAGCCTGGCTCAGCTCCCACCTGCTGCTGCTGGCCTACCCAGTCACACATTCCTGATAGGACCACTTAGGAATGGAACATTAATGCACCGCACCGCGAGGTGACCATGTGAGATCCCAGCAACCTCAGAGGAGCCATCCTAAGTGGTGGATCGTGGGCATTCATCTTCCAGAATATAGGGTTTCTCCACTCCGACCTTCTGCTTTGATGTCTCCAGTGCCCTGTTGTAGTGATTTCCAAAGAGGAAGTCAGGGCAAGCTGTGATGGCCTCACCAAATGGACAGTATCTTGCCTCTTCCTCAGAGAGCAAAATCTCTACAATGTCATCTGCACTGCACGTGCTCTAAAGATGTTGGGGACACACAGGAATGGGGACTAGAGACAAATCAAAGAGTTAGGGCTGTGACAGTACCGTGAGGATGTTGGCCACAGGGGCAGGACTAGAGACAGGCCAAAGGCTTAGGGTTGTGTTGAAAGAGCTAGGAGGTGCAGCCAGGAGTGGGGACCCAGGAAGACCTCACCCCTTGGCTCAGGCTGTGTAGCCTCCTCAACCAAATCCTCACAGGGCAGGAGCATTCCCGTGCCAGGGCCCAGGCTCCAGGAAACAGGTTCCTGATCATACAGTGGTTACAATGCCTCACTGAATAGGCTCAGAAAGGATTCGGGCCTCCCGCGGGACAGGCTTAAAGGAATAAAGCACTGCTCAGGATGTCCTTGAAGACTCAAAACTTCTCATTTTCCACCGTATCTCCTAAGATTATTTCCATCCTGAAGTGAATCAGGAGTGACACAGCACTTGGCAGTGATGTTTCTTCCTCTGCAGTCTGCAGGACAGACTCTGCCTGATGACAACCTCAAATTTTACTCGTGGTTTTCAAAATAAAAACATGTGATCAATCCCTTTTAAACACACACACACACACACACACACACACACACACACACACACACACACACACACACATTTTGAGATGAAGACTTGGAAATATCTCACTCTACTGCCTCTGCCTGGGCCACAATTGGGAAAAATAAAAGCAAAAAATAAAAAATAAAAAAAGTGAAACAAATGACTTTTCCCTTCAGAAAAACCATCTCAGGACGGGGAGAGAGAAAATGGCTTGACAGGTGCAGAGAGCTGGAGGTGTGGTGCCGCTGAAGCCCATCTCTCAGGGATGCGCCAAGGACCTGAAAATGAATACAAATATTTCCCAAACACTTGGAGCTGGTCCGTGCCTGTGAGTCAGAAAGACAATGGGACAGACGGGACGGAGCCTCTACAACATGGCCCTCTGCCAGCCTCGGGACAGCTGTGCTGTGTGCAAGAATCCTAGCAGCTGTATTTAAACTAGAAATTAATTCTTCTTTTATTTAATGTGCACAGCCTTTCTAGTTATCAAAAAGGAAACATTGGCAATTAGGCTGTGTGCGTTTCAGGGATGGCGCTGGATTCGCTGTTTTTGTTCGTCACGTCTGTGATCTCTAGCTCGCTCAGCCAGGTTTCCTGAAGAGAGAGGGTGCTTTCCTGCCACCTTTCCCTTTGTTGCAGACATGCCCGTATCCTGCTCTGCTGGAGGGACGGCGGCAGGCAATCTTATTCTCTGCCGCAGCTATTTGATTTTGATTTGGGATGCTGAGGTCAGGCGAATGAGAGAAGGGAAGAGAGAGGGAAGCTGAGAGAAGGGAGAGGAAAGGAGAGAGGTGGAGAAGAAAGAGACAGCTCTGGCCTACTCAGGCACACTTGTGAGGACATCAAAACAAACAGACATGTCTTGCCCAAGACACTCAGGGAGGTGTCTGCTACTCCGGCTGCTCATGAGGTGTCCAGAGTACTGCTGTGTACAGGGGGCAGTGCGTGTGTGCATGTGTGCGTGTGTGCATGCGCGCGCGCGCGCGCGTGTGTGTGTGTGTGTGTGTGTGTGTGTGTGTGTGTGTGTGTGTTTGTGCATGTGTGTTGTTCTTCCTTTACAATGCTCATTACATCTCCTCAGGAGCTGGTCTGGAGTCTATAGAAAGAGTCAGAAGCTGAGTATGGAGAGCGATGGCCCCTGACTTTAAATTCTCAAAAAGAACCCAGAGTTACTCACCACCTCCAAGGAAGCAGCACTTTTCCACACCCCGTGGGATTCAGAGACTGTGGCAGCACACACACGGTCTGTGCAAGTTCAAACCAGACAAGATCCCAGCCCTGAGCAGGGAAGTGACCCACAGTACCCCCACATCAAGAAGCTATTTATAATTGATACCTGCTGGAAAAGGGGAAATAGTTTCCACCAATGGAGTGCCACTGGAGTGATGTGCCTAGGAGTAGTTGGGCAGCATAAACTGACCATCATGGGTTTTTGTGCACTTTAGAAGGAATCATTTTTTGTGGATCAGAGAGAGAGAGAGAGAGAGAGAGAGAGAGAGAGAGAGAGAGAGAGAGAAAGTTGGGTGTGGGTGGGTAAGGAGGTGGGGAGAATCTGGAAGGAATTAGAGGAAGGGAAATAATATGATCAAAAGATACTGCATGAAAAATAAAGATTAAAAAAGGAACCAGCATGGCTCCTGCCTTGCTTTCTACCCACCCCCCAAACTTAAACTGGAAGCCCACGGGATGTGTGACAATCAGAGAACTCTCCTTGTTCATTACAGTAGCAGCAGCTTCTTCGAAAGATTCTTCCACTCAGATCACATCCCCTTGCTGATTACAGGCATTCAAAAGCTCTCCTGAGCCAAGGGAAGCAGGCCCAGGTCTGCTCATGCATCCTTACAGCCCAGGATAAGGACCATGTGGGAGAGTGGAGCACCATTGAGGAGTCAGCGGGAGCCAGGTGAAGGAGAAGATTCCTGCCTCCCTTCTGTTCCCATTTGTGTCCCCACTAGAGCCACACAGAGCCGCTCAGAGCAGCACAGTGCTCCCAGCATCTGAGTGTTACAGAGGTGCAGGAGGCAAGTGACAGCAACTGGGGTTACTACATCTGGCAGAAGTCAGGCACTAGCAACGCGATGCCTTCCATGGCCTGACTTGGTGAGCAGCCAGGTTATGAGCAAGGCCTTTGCAGCTATGCTGTCAGAGGAGCCTGTACTATGAGCTGGTCAGTCCTCACAGGGACTGAACACTGTCACCATGTAGGGGTGGGAAGAACCGCCCTGGTTAAGGGGGGTGGGGGGAGGGGGAGGGGGCCGGCTGGAGAGAGGGCTGGGTCACTCTCTCCTTTCTGCTGAACTGGAAGGTGGAGGATGGCTCGCTGGTCCCTGAATCAAACCCCCAGAACTTTCAGGGCCCCATGACCTTTCCCCTAGTAATAGAGAAACTTGGCCAAAGGTGACTAACAGGCAAGGCTGGTGCTAACACCAAATATATGTGTTTGAAATATAGAGCACCCTGGCATGCCCAACACTGTGTCATGGTAGAGATGTCCATAACAGTCACTGTGTTGTTTTCAGAGGCATGGTTATGGTCACATCTAACACGTATGCCCAGACACTATGCTCATTCACAGAATTTGTCTTTAAAAATTATTTATTTTGTACGTATTGTGGTGTGCATGTGTGTATGCATGTGTGGTGTGCATGTGTGTGTGCATGTGTGCATGCACATGTGGTGCTCATGTGTGTGTGCATGTGTATATGCACATGTGGTATGCATGTGTGATGTGCATGTGTGTGTTGCTTGTATATGCACGTGTGGTGTTCATGTGTGTGTGCATGTTTATACATTGTGGAATGCATGTGTGGTGTGCATGTGTGTATGTATGTTTCATATTCATGGGTGCATGGATGTATGGTGTGATTGTGTATATGTATTATGCATGTATGTACATGTCTGTGATGTGCATGTGTGTGTGGTATGCATGTGTGTGTGGTGTGCATGTGTGTGTGTATGCATGTCTTTATGTGTAGGTGTCTATGCCGAATCAGATATCTTCTTTGGTTGCTTTCACTTTATTTATTGTGGCATGGTATCTTGCTGAGCCCAAAGATCACCAATCCAGCAAGTCTAGCCAACCAGCTAGGCTGCATGGCTGTCCCTGTCTCTGCCTTCTGAGCTCAGGTGAGCCACCATGTCTACCCAGCTTTTACATGGATTTGGGCATCCAAACTCTGGTCCTCACACTCCGACAGCAAGTATTTTGTGCACTGAACAATCTGCCCAACCTCCACATACTCACCTTACAATTAGTTAAAAAATGATTACATTTTATTATGGCATTTTCAAATTACATTTGTTTTTGTTGAGCCTTCTTACTCCTCTTCTTCCTCTTCCCCCCCCACTTACACCCTCTCACCCCCATAGCCTCCTTTCCACTTTCATGTCACATGTGTTCTACTGTCCCACCCCCTCCTTGACACCAGTTTCCTTGCTCTTGTCTCCTTTCTAGTTTTGTGGCATGTACCCATGCTCACACTGTGTAAGAAAAGCAGGAAGCTGATGAATCCAGGTTCAAGTTCTTGGAGGCCTGGTGGCACTCAGAAGAAGGATAGCAAGTTACCAAGAAGAGACTCAATAATATTAGAGCATACATAGGGGGAAGAAGTCTCCCTCAATCACAGACATAGGGGAGGGGAGAAGGGGGGAAGTGGGAGGGAGGGAGGAATGGGAGGAAACAGGGGAAGGGTTAACAATCAAGATGTAATATGAATAAATTAATTAAAAAAAACAAAATAAACAATGGAAACGTAAAAAAAAAAAAAAAACAAAAACAAAAACAAAAACAAAAAAAAAAAGTTCCTGAAGAAGAGCTGGGGCACCAGAAAGGATTCCAAAGAGAGTCCCAGAGGGAGGCAGGGTAGCCCAGCTGGTGCCCTGAAAGAGTAGACCGTTTCCGGGGAGGGGGCAGAGCTGAGGCAGGGGTGAGAGCAGCTGCTTCTCAGGGCTACTTACGGAGGAAGCTTCTGGAGGAGGGTGAAAGGAGGAGGGTTCTCCTCATTCCTACACCCTCCCTCACCCTTTATATATGTCATTTTTAATGCTGAGAAATAATGGCATTTCCTGTCTCTTCATATACTGATGATGTCATACTTCCAGGAGCAAGTGCTAAGAGCAAGGCTGCTGTGTGCACAGCCAGAAAACGTGCTGATCTTCCAGCTCAGAAGAGCCAGGATTCAGCAGAACACACGAGCAAGATGCTGGCAAGTAGAAGGTCTCCCCGGAGCCATAGGCCAGAGGCCTGTTGGCCATGATGATGCCTTGGCGTGAATACCACCATGCTCCTTTGCTCAAGGGCTGAGCAATGAACTTGTCATTGTACTCAAAGCCATCTGTCTGCAAGGAGAAGAATCAGGTTGGCATTCAAATTGAGATAAAGCATGATCCTAAGGCCTAACGAACGTCTAGACAGTTCCAACTTTTGTTTGGATCCCTCCCTTTGGCTAGCAAGTGGACTCGGGTGCTTTGCAGACAGAATTCTGTTGGGTACTGGAAGCCCTGAGTCCAGTCAGCTGGAAGATACATGCCTCAAGCCAGCATGGAGAGGTCTCACTTCCCCACTGTCCCCCCCCCCCCCCGTTTCCTTTGGTCATGTGTCAAGTGCACATACAACATGACAATGTGGGATGTGCCTCTTTAGTTCTACCTTGCTTCCAACAGAGGGACTAAAAAAATGATGCTGAACTGTTGCACATGGGCATAAGGAGCTGGTCACCTGTGGCAACAGAGACTCCAGGACTGGTGAGGAGGTGCCTGGCCCCATATGGCAGCTGTCATGAGGTCAGCACTAGGATTAGCCTCTCAAATCTGAGTGGGCCCATCCTCCGTGCAGCTCCCAAACTCAGAACGCCCCGGACAGTCTCGAACATGGACTGTGATGCCAGCACAGTTAAGGTGTGTCCCACAGCCTGCTGACTTTCTTGTCTTCTTTGAGGCAAATCATTACAAATTTATCTTTAAATATGACTTCAAGCCACATTTTCATTAAAAAAAACATAAGAAATAACAACAGTACAACAGTATCACACAGGACTTGAGTAAAGATTTGACAAACGTGTAATTTTACTGTGTGGAACTAGTTCAGGTTATCAAAAAACTGATTTTACAGAAGGACTCTGGCAATTTTGTTTTAAAGTGAGAGCCAAAGGTACAAATAAAATATTGCCATGACATTGAGGACATAAGACACCATGACCAAGCAAATGGCATGAACAGTGACTATAAAGAGGACGTAGACGTCATCCATCACCTCAGCAAGGCAAGGGCATCAGGGGACACTCATTTGAAGTCAGAGCAATGCTTTCTAATAAAAGCTACATGCAAAATAGATCTTTCATGGCTGGGAGTGTAGCCCAGTAGAAGAGCACTTACCTGGTCTACACAAACCCTGAATGCAGTCTCCAATACTACTACTCCCTTTAGACTATTTAATAAAATCAACAGAAAATGGTAAAATACCAATTTACTTAATATGCAAAAATTTGCTCGTGTTCATTTTCTTCAAACAACATAATTTTGTATTTCTTTATGGCTGAATGAAACTCTACTGACTATACATCACACACACATGTACATGATTACATGATTACACCTCCCTCCCTCCCTCTCTCTCTCTCTCTCTCTCTCTCTCTCTCTCTCTCTCTCACACACACACACACACACACACACACACACACACACACAGAGCAAGCGAGCACAACCTCACATCAAAAGGAGTTCAGTGTGCACGTGTGTGTAAGCACACTTCAGCAGAAATACAACCTAAACACTGTCAAGAGCCAGGGCAACATCTCAGCTGAATTCCACGTGCATGTGGATGTCTCCTCACATCAATTTGAGACACCTGTCAAAACCGGAATCTACTTCCCAGACACACATGTCCTTACAAAGTCCTCGCTCTCTCTTGACTGACACTGCCCTCCACCCAGTAGTGAGAGCCAGAGCTTCAGGAAGCCTCCTCCTACCTCCTCCTTTTCCTCCCCCCTCCTCCATCCTCCCTTCCCCTCCCCTCCTCCCTTCTAGCTCTCAGCCTGCACCCCAGAGCCTGTGCATGCCCTCCTGACTCACCTGACAGTGTTCCACTTGGTTCTCTCCTCCTGTTCCTATGACCCGCCCACTCCTAACTGATGTCCAGCATCTGCACTTTCTCTTTATGAGCTCCACACCAGGTCCAGAGTCTTCTCTGAGACTGTGAACCAAGTCTTGCTCCTCACCACGGGACACCCCCACACTCACTGAGCAGGGCTTTGCTTTGTCTAGGCTTTATTAAAGAACCACGCGGGGGCATGAGGCACATGGGTTTGAACGTACACTTCAGTACGCCTTTGCCCCTCCCCTGTCACACTCAAGATGCCATCCTATTGACAGCCAGCTCCACTCTATATAACAGAATTCCTCACAAGTCCAGAAGCTGCTGGGTAGACTTGAGGCAGATGGGTGATAGCTGTGGGCTGCCTCCTTTTCATAGACGGCACCTTCTCTGTGTCAAAGCAGACAGGGGCCACAGTGCATGACTTTTCCTGGGAACATGTGAGAAAAATGCCTATCCACCCCAGCAGGGTGCTGACAACAGGCCAAAGAGAAAATGGTATCGAAGTCTAGTTTGGGGGAACTGATGAGTCTATTGGTTACATACAAGAGTGTGGGTGGGATCTCTTGCAGGAGCATAAGTGATTCAAAGGCATCTACATCACCAAAAATCCACCCCAGCCTGGGAGACAGCCTTCAAATATGGCATGAGGGCAAGCTCTCTGCACAGCTCCACAGATGAGCGTCTCCCTCGCACTGACTGCTCACAGAACCTTCAGGAGGGCCTTGCGAGTCCTCTTTCTTTTAAGATCTTGGAACTTTCTTGTGAGTTTCATAAACTATCCCATGTAACAGATCTCAAATGCACACCAAGTCTGTGGACAGAGGCAGGGCCAGCACTGCATGCACAGCTGCTGCTGTGTGGGCCTGGGTTCCAGGTAACAACATAGCTACAGCCAATAGCTGCTGCAGCTCACAACACACCAAACAAATAGTGTTTCCTGCAAACGAGTCAACATCGCCTGGGAGAAACAGGTAGCTACACCTTGCACTTCCGACTGGGAACTGCCATCCTGACAGAGCTCCATTCTGCAGAGCCGGAAGCCAAACTGCGGGCGCTGGCTGTTTCCTGGGCTCTGGGGCTGGGCCACCTTTTCCCCGTGCTTGCCCCTGGTTCTCTGTGCACTGGGGATGCTCTTTCAGCTGCGCTTCAGTCCCCATTCTCATGTTGGGCTCTGAAGACTCGATATGAGCAACATGGGACACCTGGTCTTTAGACAGCATTCTTACTGAGGCTGGGGGATGGCCGGGTGGGTGAAGTTCCTTCTGTGTAGGCATGGGGACTTCAGTTTGTATTCCCAGCAGCTGGGTAAGAGCTGGTCACAGAGGAAAGCCTCGGTAACTCTTGCCCTGGGGGGACAGGACCAGGCAGACCCATGGTGCCTACTGGCCAGCCAGTCTAGATGAGACAGCAAGCTCTAGGTCCAGTGAGAGCCAGACAGGGATTGAGAAAGACGCACAGTGTTGACCTCTGGCCTCTACACATGCTTGCATGGGCAGAGCACTTGCATATATACACATAAACACACACTCACACACACAGTCGCATGTGTACACTCATATCATATACACACAAATATACACATACACACAGCACACACATGCACACGACCACACATGTATACATATGTACATATACATACACACGTACATTCAGCAATCACACTTGTACACATACAAATCTACACAACACACATATGCAAACATATACATACATACAACCACACATGAAAACACACATACATACATATACACACACTCGTACACATAGTCACGTGTGGGGTGGGGATACTGGGGAGGTGGGAGGAACCCTCCAGGTCTAAGCAGGAGTGGGGCAGGAATAGGGTCAAGTCCTGTTCAACACCAGAAATCCTGGCTAGAGAGTGGTAGGAGTGTCCTACACGAACACAAAACCAACGCTAAATTAAATAAAGCGCAGGCTGGATGGACTTGCCCAGTGTGTGCAAGGCTCTGGGTTCTGCTTCAGGAGCTGCTCCCAGTTCCTCCTTACAGACGTCCTCTACGCTGCTTAGCTTTCATTACCAATCAGACACAACCTGGACTCACCTGGGAAGGGGAAATCCAGTGAAGGATTGCCTCTGTCAGCTGTGTGCCATCACATGTCTGTGGTGACTGAAGTGATGGTTCGTGTGGGTGGGGCTGTTCCTAGGTGGGTGAGCATGTCAGCCAGTCAGCCAGTAAGCAGCATTCCTCCACGGTGTCTGCTTTCAGGTTCCTAGCCTGAGTTCCTGCTGGCTTCCCTCAGTGATGGACTGTGGCCTGGAAGAATAAGCCAAATAAACCCTCTCCTCTCCAAGTTGCCTTTGGTCACGATGGTTATCACAGCAATAAAATATCAGACTAGAGGCCGGCCATGGTGGCACATGCCTTTAATCCCAGCACTCAAGAGGCAGAGGCAGGTGAATTGCTGTGAGTTCGAGGCCAGCCTGGTCTACAAAGTGAGTCTAGGACAGTTAAGGCTACACAGAGAAACCCTGACTTGAAAAACAAAAAACAGAAACAAAACAAAAATAAAAATCAAACTAGACTACCCTGATAGGCAAGCCAGGAGTCTATCAGTCTCATCTTTTGTCCCAGAATGCACTGTTCTTCAGACAGAACCTGGTCAACCAGCTGAGTACCAGCACCGCTGCCTGGACACTGCAGTTGTCCAGAGGATAGTCAGTCATTGCATGGACCAAGCAAGGTCCCATCCCCCATCCCCTGGCCTTGGTGCTTTGGGCAGATGATTTGGCTCCTGTGCCTCAGTTTCTTGCCTATGAAGTGGAGTTGTTCCTAGTGTTTCTCTCAGAATGATCATGAAGAGTCCATGAGGTTATTGTGACTCCGCAGTGAGAACAGCTCCTGGCCCACAGTAGCCACGGAATTAGCGGGATTCCGGGCCTGTTACTGTGTTGCCTGCCATCAAGAGTGGGCTGGTTGTTACTACACCCGTGCAGCTGCTGACTCATACTCACCGGCAAATGCCTTCTGGTTATGAAATCACTTTATGACATGTGGTCTTTTTGTCTTCAGAATTAGTATCACTTTTATTGGCACATCTAACTCATTGTAGGTAATAAGTGTTTCTCTTGGCTGAATCATTGTCAGGCACTTTGGCAATACTCACACCCCGTGTCTTCTCTCTGTCCCCTGCAGGAACTTCACATTCCTTTTTCCTCTCTCCCTCCACTTTTATACCATATGGTCTATGTAGCTATATAAGACCTGGGTTCCAGAGATGAGAGAAATCAAGTGGTGTTTATCTCTGTATATGGTCTTTTTCTTTTTCTTTTTTTTTTTAACCAAAAATAGAACACTTGATTTGAGCAAACGGATATTATCTCACAGCTAAATCTGCCTGAGAGACACCTGCAGGTGCCACTTTCCTCAACCCTGTCACTCAGTCCCCTGGCCCTGACTCCTGCCTCAGTTCCCTGAGACTGTGCACTGAGGACACAACATCAGTGACCAAGCCTTGTGACACCTAGTGACTAATGACGTAGTGGCACCAGGAGGGTGTGGAATAACCATTACCTTAGCTAAGAGAAAAGCCTTATAAATACACTGTTCGAAGTTACCTGGGATCAGAAGACCAAAAAAAAATTCCCAGTGTCCTCCTGCCTCAACCCCGAGCAGCTGCTAAAGCCTCGAACTCAGCCCATAAGAAAATCTTGAGAGTGGCATCACCAAAAAATCTGCACTCTAGAGGAACCAGGATGTCTGCACTGTAGAGGAGCCAGGAAGTTCATACTTTAGAGGAAACAGGAAGTGTTCACTCGAGAGTCTAGAAGAACCAGGAAGTCTGCACTCTAGAGGAATTTCTAGGAATAATGGAGCAACCAGGGTGAGGCAGTGGTGGAATTTTCTGGATCATGCCCTGGAACCTTCCAATACCCCCCAACTCCAAAACTGTTCTGAAACATTTCAAGGACTTTTGGGGTGCCTTTAAAAAGCCATGGAGGGGATTATTTAAAGTTGTCCCTTAATTATAAAATCTACCTACCACAAGGTCCTCAGCACTGTCCATGGTAGAGTGGTAGCATCAGCAGGGTGGTTACCTAGCACCACAGTTATAGGCGAAACTTTCATCAGCATAGTGTTGTCTATGTGAGCAGTCAAGGAATGGTCACTGACAAGGGCAGTGTGCCCTGAGGAGGAGTAAGATGCTTCACTGGCCTTATACGGAGACAGCGGGTCTGTCTCCTTGGTCTCTGGGTGACTACAATTAGCACCTGTCTAAACTGGGATCAATGCATATTGTGTGCAGGCCAGCATGTTCAGGGTAACTGGGGCACAAAATGTGTCCAGCAACACCCCACATAGGATGAGTGTTCCCCCACCCCCAACAGCCCGAGGCCCGTGCCTGAGTATCAGATAAGGACAGGGAGACATGTGAAGCTGTCTGCCCACTGTGAAGAGAGAAAGCCTGCAGTGAGGGATGGGCCTGGCTTTGCAAAGGGCCAGATCAGGTGGGAGGATGTGCGTTCACCAGGGAGAAGTCTGAGCTGCTGCTGATTCCTACCCCACAGGCTCCCTGCCACAGGCCCAGGGGATACACTGGCAGCTCTGAACGCCCTATTCTTCCTGTGTGGCAACTGACACACCTATCATTTGGCAGCAGAGCTTTGCCAAATGTCCAGAGGTACCCCCAAGGAGGGGCTGCATGCCCATCATGCTGTGGATCAGATTTTCAGCTTCTGGGAAGGACAGGACCAGTCCGCCATGC
Organism: Acomys minous; assembly: GCF_964271855.1. Classification (NCBI taxonomy): domain Eukaryota; kingdom Metazoa; phylum Chordata; class Mammalia; order Rodentia; family Muridae; genus Acomys; species Acomys minous. Next base: position 42,704,918 of record NC_140487.1, read on the forward strand.
CCTGTGCTCGCTGATGACTTTCTTTGGATCTTTTAACCAAGGGGATTTGAGATTTGGGCTGTGTTCTCAGTGGATGAAATCCTCTGGGAGCTGCAGGTAGGAGAGATTGGGATAGGTGTCCCTTCCAGTCCAGGTGGAGCACTGTTCTTCCCTCTTGCAAGGGGGAGTGGCAGCATGACTAGAGAGCCAGTGAGTGGCTGGTTAGCACCATCAGGAGATGGCCCTGGTGGGACACAGCACCAGCTTCTGCTGCTATCACGGTGGCATCACTAGACACCAAATCAGCCCTGAGGAAAGGGACCCATGCCTGACACACATGTGATTTCTGCCCGGCCACCTCAAGCAGCATTGTCATGTTCCATTGGGTCCACACTGGTGACTGTTACACAGACGGTGATGTGGCCTTTTGAAGTTAGAGGTCTACTTTAGACTAGCACTGCTTCCACGAAGGATGCGCCCTGTCGGTGTGAGACCTACTTAAAGACATGTGAACTTAGGCTGGAGCCCTGGAGGCTCTATGCAAGGCCTCCGTGTCCTTAGACTCCACTTGTCCTTCCTTTTCCAGGCCTTTCTCTACTGCCTGATGCCCAAGCTGCCTGTTCTTCTGAGCTGTGTGATGCCAGGAGCCTCTAGGTCTGTGTCAGCAGGACACCTTCTCCATGGGATGCTGTGGGTCAAGAAACAACTCAGGCCCAGACACAAGAGGGACATAAGTATGCTTGAAGTGTGTGTGTGTGTGTGTGGCGGGGGGGGGGGGGGGGTGAGGCCACACATATGTGCAGAGGCCAGGGGAAGACAACATGTGGACTGTCGTGTGTGTGTGTGTGTGTGTGTGTGTGTGTGTGTGTGTGTGTGTGTGTGTGTATGTGTGTGTGTCTGTGTATGGGGGGAGGCCACACATATGTGCAGAGGCCACGGGAAGAGAACAGGTATACTGCCTTGCTACTCTTTGTTTTATTCCCTTGAGAAAGGATCTCTTTCACTGAACCTGAAACTGGAACTAGTGTGGCAGCCAACAATCCTCCTGTCTCAGCCCCCACCCCCAATCCAAAGCAGCTGGGATGACAGACACACATGCAGCAACATACAGATTCTTACACTAGTACTAGAGATTCAACCTCAAGTCCTCACGCTTGAACGGCAGGTGTCCTTACCCACTGAGCCACCTCCCTGCTCAGCTAGGGACATATTAATATTGCTTACTCCTTTTTAAAGAGATCCATTAGCACTGCTGTTGAACGTCTCTACTGTTCAGACTCGGCACAGCTTCAGCTGCACCATGCACCTGTTCATTCACTGAGGTGGTAGTGTATGTATGTGTGATGCACATATGTATGTGCATATATGTGCATTTGTGCTTGTGTGTGTGTGTGTGTGTGTGTGTGTGTGTGTGTGTGTGTGTGTGTGTGTGTGTATAGGTGCCACACTGCTCATGTGGAGGTCGGAGAACAATTTCTGGTGTCAGCCCCTCCACTTTGCTTGAGACCAGGCCTCTCCTGTCCACCACTGTGTGGCTGCCTAGCTAGCTTGCACGCTTCTGGGGATTCTGGGATGCTTTCTCTCCTCCTATCTCACCAATAACAGCAGTGGGATGACGGACAAGGGATGCAATGCCCAGTTTAATGTGGGCTCTAGGAAGCCCCGAACTCAGGTCCTCATCCTTGCAAGGTAAATGCTTTACCCACTGAGCCATCTCCCCAGCCAAAAGTGGGCTACTAATACAGTGACATTTGATGTCTGGACACACTGCCACACACGCCAGTGCTACATCATGAGGGAAGGTTGGATAATAAGCTTCTGAGTGTGAATCTCGCTAAGGGTGGAATATACCTGCTTTCTTGCTGCTATGACTGGGTTTAATCCCACTTGCTGCGGCAGAGGTACCACAGGAAGCAGCCATGAGACTGGCCTTTACCCATCTGCTGTCATTTGTAAGGGTCCTTTGAGCTGTCACAGCAGCCAGGCTGGTGAGCTAGCTGAAAGGAGCTGTGCTAGGTCCTGACTTCAGATGCTCTGAGGTAGTGCTAATTCCCCTGCCTCCTGGGAAGCAAGGCTGCTTTTAGTTTGTGCTCGTCCCTGGAGGGGTTGTGGCACTTAGAGGCACCCAGGTGGCTCTCCCTATGACAATGTTTTGTTCCTGTCAATGAAGACACTACTGCACAGATTCTACCAACTACCAACTGTGTTTCTTAAATTACAAACTTGAGGACAGGGGAAACAACCACCAAGGTAGGTAAATCCACTGCCTTGGTGATCCCTAGGGACCAGCCTTGACCTATTATATGGTGTGTGGGGCCCTGTCACAGTGCCATGGTAGTGCCTTTGTCCCTGGGTGTCACTGTTGAAACTGCCCTCTGAGGTCTGGATCGGCCCTTGCCCAGATACACAGTGACCTAAGTAAACGGAGGTAGGTCCCACGCTGGGAGCAAGGTGATGACGTCCAGTCCTTCCTCTTGCACGCCACAGGGCAGTGGTTGTGAGCAGAGAGTGACTTCTTATCTGGGTAGCTGGTTATCCTGTTCTTGATGGCTTTGCATTGATGGCTTTGGTTGTGTATGTTGAGTGATGTCCTTGATGACTGCCCACTTACCTTGTCCTGGGAGCGCTGTGTCCCATCAGACACACTCTTTGGGAGCTGGGTTAGCATGGCTGCCGTTCTGTCCTTTAAACTCTTTGTGGTAACTGTGTCCACTTTGCCTCTAGCGCTTAGCACTCACAGCTCTCCAATAGTTGTACAGTTCTGCCACTGCCATTGCTCTCGGCAGTGCGGTTGGCTCTTGGTGAAGGGATCTCAACAGCACTGGAAGTGACATTGAGCCAAAGTGGGAGGTGTTAAAGAATAGGCATGCATGTGCGATGGGAGAGGCTTCTGCCCTGACCCTGGGCTCAGGCCACAGGCATCAAGGCAAGGCCTGACTTGGACACCGCTCTCCCAACAGTCAGTGAACAGAACCCCCAGGGAGAGGTCTCCTTCTTGGGCAAGCAGCTCCTTCTGCTAGAATGAACCCGGAGTCAGGAAGCTCTTGGGGTTCATTGTTCATCCAGGCTGGAGAATCAGTGGCTTCTGGCTTAGGGTGAAGCGGACGTGGGGGACAACTCAGCCCCCACTCTGCCAAGCGCCCTCCTGGGAGGCTGGCATTCGAGTGCAGAGATGGCTAGATGTGCTTATGGCCCCAGCTATGTTATTCTTCTTGGCACGAAGCTGCCTCAGTTAAAACCCAATCTCATTACTGTGCAAGTGGTCTTTTCAACAATTCCCTCCTGGTAAACTCAATATATGTCAAACCACAGGACCTTTTGAAGGGGACTGAGATGATCACACCACAGCGCCTGGACCCTAGCACTTCAATGGACCCTCCTCTTCAGAACGTTAGTGATGCTCTCTGGTCGCCACGCTCTCTTGTGCCTTCTCAGAGGCATGGCTCAGGACATGGCACTTGCCACATATGCCTGAGGCCATGGGCTATACTCTCAGTGATCAAAATGAAAAGTACAGCTACGCTCTTGAGTCCACTCACCTAGAAATCCTGTCAGCTCTGATCTCCCCAGCTCTGAGCTTACTACAAAAGCTTCCCTCTGAAACGTCAGTGTCTGTCCCCGGGTTGAGCTCTGCACCAATGCAGGAGCACAGATAGACTGGGACCGAATCAAGTGCGGGTCCCCCTACAAATATCAGCCTGAGCAACTCTGAGCTCAGAGGTTAGAACTCGCTACTGAAAGCCCCTGAGTTCACCTCTGGGGCAGCCCCTTAGGATCAGGAACCTGTGTGTTTAGTGTCTGTGAGGCCCTGGGGAGCCAGACAGGAGCCATCGTGAGCTCTGGTGAGGAAACAAAGGCCACCTGGCCATTTGGAGCCTAGAAAGTCTATTTCCCTGATGGGGACATTTTATCTAGAAAATTCCATAACCCAGTGTCATTTTATATGTCTGTCTATGTGGGTCCACACACACTGCCAACTTTGCCCTTTGTGGGAAGTTGAGTCTCCCCCCCCCCCCCCCCCCCCCCGCCTCACCTCCTCACTACCAAGTCAGCTTTGGCCTCTTCAGAGCAGACTCTACAGAGCAATTCATTTCTACCTATTTTGCCACCAGGATATTAGCAAGAAGACCCCGTTAGAAATTTTCTAGTGGCTTCTGACGGCTGTTTGGAGTGCTGAGGGAGTAATTAGGTCATTTAGTAAATAAGCTGCAGCAGCGTGAGCCGAGGCTGACAAGGCAGGCAAACTGTCTCCTGGGCACGAGGGAGCAGAGTGGTAAGGATGCTTGTCATATAAACAAAAGCCAAGTGTTTCTCTGTTGCTTAGCCTTAAATTAAGATATACCAGAGCTAGCTGGCCTTATGCACAGTAGGCAGACAGTTCTGCTTGTCAGAATTAGTTGAATGTCCACATTAACTTGAAGTTAATCCACCGCCACCACCACCACCCCCATCCCCCGCCAAGGGCCTGCAAGAACCAGACTACAAGTCTACATAATAGAGCCTTTGTGTTGGCAATGTAAAGTAAATTGTTTTAAAGCAATCATATTTAGGTTAGTAAAGGGAAAAAACGGCTTCCTACTGAGAGTTATTTTCTGAACAAAATTAAATATTATAAAACCATATTATTAAATTCTGTCAAAAAGGTATTAATCTTGTTACTTTGGCATGGAAGCCATGGTTCTCCCTAATTATGGATCACTGTAAGCTTGACCTCTTCTGTTGTCTGACAGCCAGTGTGTAATTGAGGCTTGAAAGGGTGGGCAAGCGAAGTCAGAACGGACTGTAGTAGCATGTAGCTGGACCAGACCCTAAACCCCAACCAGGATCGGGCTTGAGATGTTTCTGCTTAAACACATGCTGGAAGACACCATAAATGCAAAGCATGCTTCGTGCACACATTTACATGGAAAACACACAGACTACATGTCTGTCCTGCTCCTCTCTCTCTCTCTCTCTCTCTCTCTCTCTCTCTCTCTCTCTCTCTCTCTCTCTCACACACACACACACACACACACACACACACACATACACACACATCACAGACACCTGGCATATACATGCACCGAGTTCATCCCTGTATACAGACTATTATATAGACTTACATTTCCCCCAACATGCCCAGCTCCAGTTACACACTACACATGTACTCCACATATACTGCACACCCACTATTATATGTACTCATACCTCACACCCCCACACATTAACTGCTCTATGAGCACAATTCATATGTGCTGCACACAGACACTATTTAACATTACACATACACACTGCTACATACACAATGCTTGCACAAACCACATATGTCCTCTGTTATACATATGCATAGCACACAACATGGCAAATACACGCTGCACACACACTGTATATGCACACAGACTGTTACACATACAAACGTTACACATCCATGGCAAACACATATTACATACACACTGTAAACACATGTACATTGTTGTAAATATGCACAATACATACACCAGGTAAACACACGTGCTGCCACACACTCCGCGTGTTCTTTTCTTTTTCTTCATTTCATCTGAAACCTTTTTGTAATATGTACCAGGAGCTTCATCCCTCCCCAGGTCACAGACATCATGAGGGTCCCTGGCTATATAAACTGGATTTCCACGTGAAAAGCTGGTGTGTTCTCTCAGATCTTCCAGCAGCAGAGGTCAGTGTTACCAGCATTCACCTCCTCTAGAAAAAAGAACTGCGTGTTGCTCATGGTACAGTACTGCTAATCCTCAGCACAGGCCTCTGAGGTGCACACCATCAGAAGATCCATCAGAGAAGGAAACTGAGGCGTGGGAAGTAAGGTCCAGCTACATCTCAGTCCAGCATCAGCACCATTTTCACTGCCAGCAACCGAGGGGCCTTGACCTCTCCAGCAGCCCAGACAGTGATGAGGACGGTGGCCTGTGGGACTCAAACTCAGGCATCAGAAAGTCCTCCTGACCCAGGTCCACCAAGCCCTCATCTCCCAACTCCCCTGCCCTCGCCATCCCTAAGCCCTTTGCCACACTCCTTTGCTATTGGCCTTCCTCTTTTCCTCAGAACCTCCTTCCTTTCTCTCCAAATGACTTTATAGGCAACGCCAGCACCGAAGCCAAAGGTAAGGCCCCACTTCTGCTCTGAGCCCCAGATACTCACACCCCAGTCTTCCCCCTAACCTTTCTGGCTTTCACTTCCAGAGAACAGGAAGAGAACTTTGTCACAGGGCCAGTGTTTACAGTGCAGCAATGACGCGATCCTTAAAAGTCCTGTCCTAGGGCGTTGCAGCTATTTGGCATAGACTAAGAGCCTCTGGGACGTCTACAGTGGGTGCATAGGGTTGGATCTCTAACCCGGGGCAGAGCATCATCTTGCTTCTTAACACTGCTTGTGGCTGCCACATCTCTGCCCCGTGGCCTGCATTGTGCACTAGTGATTATGGAGATGGCAGTCTCTGTCGTGAGAGTTCTAGAAACACCATCAATGTACACTGACTGCTAAGCAATTGTTCTGCTACCTGAACGCTATTCCATGCGCCCACCTTTCACAACATGCTGACCTCGGTGGGATGCAGAACACGAGGTGTCCACCCCATCAGAAGTGGCCTGTGGTTCAGAGCAGGGCACACACACTAATACAAGAGTGCAAACCCTAAGTGCCTTGCCAGCTGTGTGACTTAAACAGGACCTTGAGTTTGACCAAAGCCTACTGTGTCCTTCACAGGATGTGTCCTTCAGGGATGATCTGTCTCAGTTGTGCTTCTGCAAGTTTAATGTTCCAATCTCCAAGCACAGGGGTGCGTGGATGCCACACCAGGCCTGGTGACGTCCATGCAGCCAGGAGTCCCTTGCGCTCTGGGAACCTGTTCTCCCCCTCTGCGGGTGGGACATGCACCTAGGAGGCTCTGAGGCTGTGGCCTCCACAGCACTGGTCCCCGAGCACATCGGTTGGTGGACCTTTAGTGAAGCTGAGGAAAGCTCAGTCCTCTCTCCCAGCCATGCCTACAGTCTCTGGCTCCTTCTCAGGCAGACACAAAGGAAGTCCTCTTCTTTAGAGACCTCATGTGTTCAGTGTCTGGAGCAGTGCCCATGCATGGGATAAGTGCTCCAATTATGCCTGCCAGCCGACTGTTGCACTGGAAGATGGCAACATAAAATGGCACCAAGGGAGTCTTCTGGTGCACACCCAGTGTTCACTTAGAAAGGGAGGTAGGTTTTGTTGTTGTTGTTGTTGTTGTTGTTGTTGTTGTTACTTTTCTGGCAGGAACCATTGCGTAAGCCTGTGTTTACTTCCTGGTACTGACAGACTGCTTATGGTGATCAGCTCTCCAGGGTGCTTTTCTGGGTTCCCTGTGCTTAACAAAACCCACATACGCATGGTGTGATCTATGAAGACGAGGTTGGGTTTAATCATATGGTGGACTGTTCAACACAGGTGTCAGTCAAGTTCCTGTGGCTGCAGTGTTCCCAGCTCATCTCTGCTGCTGGGGTAGAGATGCCTGGCTCTGCCCACATCAGACCCTTGCCAAGGAAACATCTCCTCTAGGCTTGTCCCTAAAAGGGCAGGGCCTTAGATTTAAGAAGATTAGGGTCAGAATCTGACTGATCAGAAGTCCTCCTGGGGAACACATGTGTAGATATTGCGCTTACTGGGCCATCAGAGTGTGGGCCACCTGCCCCCTGAATGCTGAGGGCATGGGAAGAGGGGTATTGACTCTGATTTGCAGCCAGGTAAGAATTCAGTGATGGAGAGAAACCATGGGAAAATGTGAGTGTAGTAAAGCAGAAAAAAAAGGGGGGGATTGGTTCTGAAAGAGGAAAGGAGAAAAAAGGAAAGGGAGGGAAGAGTGGCAGGTACCCCAGAGCCCACAGGGCGGTGGGACAGGTACTCCAAACCCAACCCCTGCAACTGCCCCATGAGTCAGTCACCTCAGCCCTCAGCTGCTGGAGTGTTGTCTGAAGGTGGCCCCCCACTGTCAAATCCTCTTAGGGAAGGAAAATCTCTGCCTCGCTTGCTTAGTGTAGGGCTTATTCCAGAAGGTGGCTATTCACATCCAGTGGCTGCTCCCATTGGGTCTTTTTTTTTTATAAGCCCGCCCCTTCCTGCAGTCCTGGTGAGGAACATCAGCTCCAGATCCCTGGGAGCTGGGAGGACCAACACCTTCTCCATTACCTGCTTTCCATTCTGTGACATCTTCCCACGCTCTGGGCCATCCCCTGGTGTGCCACCTGCAGACAGTGTGTTTGAAGCTCTGTTGTCCAGTGGATGGTCCCAAGGGCCCAATGACGATGGAAATTTCTGAGATATCTGGGCTTTGTGAATCCCACCCTTGGAAGGGTGTTCCAGGCATTTCACTTGACCTCAACCTCAGAACCCCACAACCCAAATCTGGGAGCCCTGTTGGTTCCACTTGAGAGGCCAGCATCAGAAGGGGCCAACGCCAGAAGAAGGCACTTCAAAGGCCCCAGATTCCAGGAATGCCACCTGCTGAAGACACCAAGTAATCCTTGAGATGCTGAGCCCAAGGCACCTCAGCTTTGTGCCCAGCCAATTACATGACAGAGGTCCCCAGGAACCTGACTCCCTGTTTGTAAGTGTGGCTTTCCTCTCTGGGCTGCTGAGCCCTTGGTGGACACTGCTGTCCTTGTCCTCTCTGCTACCTCTTGGGGGATGCAGAGGGCCATGTCATTTCAGAGAATGCTTTCATCTATTTTAGTACCTTGTGGATGATATAGTGAAGCCTGTAATGAGTGCCAAATGACGTATAAACAGTGATGTTATAAAGCTGGCAAACTGTCTTGAGCCACTGTGATGTGATTCCCCCCCCCCCCCCAAGTCTCTGTATGAGCCTAGTTCTAGTGACATGGGCTGTCAGGCTGATGGCCTTTTGCCCTGTCCTCTCACACAGCTCTTGCACAAGTCCCTAGACTTGCCTTAGACAATTCTCCGTGTGCTGCTGATTCGTCTTCCTTCCTTTTGTTGGAGCAGAGAGGATCATGGGAAGCTTGGCATAGTCAATCTCCCTTTTGCTGATATCATTCACTAGGGCTTGTTTGTACAGAATTGTGTCCCCCTCAGTTTTATGGTCCTTGTCCTTTGTACACGAGAGCGTGTCCTGTCACCCTAGCTGGTGTTTCACATGTAGGTCACCTCTATAACAAATGGGCAGAGTCCATCCTCAGTATCCCTCTCTATCCTTGCGCAAAACTCCCCACCTGGCCCACTTAAAAAGCAAACAAAACAAAATAACAAAACAACAACAAAAACCCATTGTTTTGATGGAACACACAAACTTGGGGTGTGTAAGTGGTCTCCTGAGTTAGGTTCCTATGAAGAAAGAGGCAAAAGCTTCCTTGAAGGCTAGTCAGTCTCTCCAGCAGGCTTGGAGAGGGGTGCAGGACAGTGGGGGTGTGGCTGCTGGGTCTGGAGGCAATGACTTTGCCATGTAGTTGCCGCCAAGTCACCAAACAAACCTTTTGAGTCATCAATACTCCATTCTGGGTCTGGCACATGGCTCTGCGGTGATGTTTATTTGTTCAGGCATATTTTGATATGTGGCAAGTGGAAGAGTTATAAATAGAAAATGGTGGTTTTTCCTTTAACCAACCCAAAATGGTTAAGAGGAGAATTTCCTCAAACCTTACAGAAAAATCAAAACCAAGACAGCAAATCTCTGGGGGACGAAGACGGCTCAGGGAAGCTTTTGTTTGTGGGAAGCAGATCCAGAATAGTGTGTGGGATGGATAACAAAGGACAAAAGACCCAAAGTCAACCTACCACAAGGAGAGCCCTGCAGGCGGCAGGAGCCAGTCTCCATACTAGAGCAAAATAATGTGTCCACTGCAAACATCCAGATCACTTAGGAAGATGCTTTAATTAACTGTACGTGGCCAGCGGATGCCAAGGAGCCCAAGAATCCACAGAGATCAAATGGCGGCACCATGTCTCTTTGTCCTTGAGAACTGCAGCTCCTGAAACCCAGAGCGCAATCCTCCCTGTGGGGTTGCCTCTATGAGGGGTTTGCTACCAACAAGGGTGTATTAATTCGCAGTGGGTGCGCAGAGCCTTCAGAGATAGAAGATGAAAGGCTGTGTATTCTCCTCACCTTTTATCCCAAAGTTAACACCTTCAGGAAGCTGGCTTAAAGAGCCGCTGATATCTGAGAAAACACCCAGAGGCCTGTTATTATATGACTTGTTTTTACATGGACCTTGCCTGGATCAAATCACGCCCTTCTGAACATAACATGCCCTGCCACTCGAGCCAGGAACGATGGATCTCAGGCAGTGGCTTCCTACAGCATATCTCAAAGCCAGAAGTGGCCTGTGTGGTGGTAACCACGTGCAGCCTGCCTGTGAAGACCTGCCTGTGGCCTTTCAGGAACCCGCCCAAGTCACAGAAGCACTAGTAGAACTCACATGACCTTAGCATGGGGCAGGCCATAAACACTTTACACCTTGAATCTGCTCAGAGGCTCAGCCTCACTCAACCCCATCCCCATGGGGGAACCTAGGTGTGCATAAAACTCCCCAGGAAGTGATGCCTGGTGTCTGAACATGACCTGGGCTATGAGTAAGCACAATTTATCCAGCATACATCACAAGCCTGGTGCTGGTCTGACCTGTTTACATGCAGATCCAATTTCTCCAGCTCAAATCCCAGTAAATTCAGCTGCAAATTCCAATGAGGATGCTTGGGGCTTCATGAAAAGTAAGAGGATAGAGACGAGAGCATCACCACCACCACCATCATCATCATCATCATCACGTTGGACAGAGGCCTACAGGGTACAGTTACTTTCATGCCTGGAAAAGAGAGAGCCTACCTAAGGCCGGGTCTGCCCAGCCAGGCTATCACCCAGACCGGGTGTCATGAGCACCTCCATGTTCTCTGACCTGGAAGAGCTAAAAGGTCTTTACTGCCTCTGTCCTGGAGGTCTCACAGAGCAATTTATTTCAGTCTTTATCCCATCCTGAACCTCTGAAAAGCCTCCTTATCTCCTGGAGACAAAAGGCCAGACTCTCCTCAGACCATTAACTTTAAGATGGTCAGCCTTGGTTTGTGAGACACTGGAGCAAAGACGCCAACAACAGCACTGTGAGTGCTCCTGGAGACATCTGAGAACACTTATGGGGGCCTGTCTTCAAGGAGATAGGGGGACTGTCAGCACCATGATGGTCAAGCCATCAGCTTGCCATCAAATCACTCCCATAAAGGACACATCAAGAGTCCAGCCAGTGCAAGAAAGAATTGCACCTCTGAGCTGTCACTGTCCTCTGATCAGGACAGTAAATCAAACAAGAGCCAGAGTGGGGTTCCTAGGAAACAGAAACGCAGATAAGACCTTGATGGTAAACATTTCTGAAGCAGGGCTGAAAAAAACAACTTCTTCTCTTCCTCCTCCTCCTTCTTTTCTGAGACAGGGTTTCTCTGTGTAGCCTTGGCTGTCCTGAGCTTGCTTTGTAGATCAGTCTGGCCTCAAACTGCCAGAGATCCACCTGCCTCTGCCTCTGCCTCCTCAAGTGCTGAGATTAAAAGCCTGCTAGCCAGGCTCTCTTGTTTTTTTTCAAAAGATCATCACAGCTGCACTTGTTGACTTTGGGCATTCTCTCTCAGAAGGAGGAGGAAGGGAGGGTAGTGAACACTCACTTGAGGGTCCAACAACTCTTCCTGGACATCCCCATTCAATTCTGCCCTAATTGCTCCTGGCCTCAGTGATGTTAGGGATGACCTAGAGTCTACAGGGTGGAGAAGATGACTTATGCAGCCATGGGAAGCATCATCCCTGGCGACTCTCCACACTCCTGCCTGTTAACCCCTCACTGACCATCTGGAAATAAGTGAAATCATTGGTTCCCCCAGGGTGAACTTTAGTGAAGTCATGCTTTGGTTTGCTGTTGGTACCAACAGGAGGGAGCAGCCCTTGTTTCTGTGTCCACAGGGAAGAAATTCTCCCAAGAAGTAGACACAGCCCTGTCCACAGCAGATGCCCTACAATGTCGAGCTATGGAACTTGCTCTGGCCACTGCTTATCCAAAGGCTCTACGTCACTCGACTCCTCTGTCCTCTATCAGGACATGTCAGAGACAAAACATCTCTCCAGGATGGGACACAGACTGTCTTCAGAAAAGATTTGGAAGACAAGAAAGGTGGTGCCCTGCGCACCTCTTCACACCCTCCAGATAAAGGGTATTTCCTTAATGAATGTTTTTCACTAGCCGGTCTCACGGTTCCCATGTACTTACTGTTTTATGCACCGGCATGAAGGAAAATGACCGTTTCTATTTACCTCATGGGCTGAATCTGTCCCATTGTCTGTCTCTCTATTCAAAATCCTAGGCCTTTAATAGTCTGGTGGGTTGACAATCTGTGTATCTTGGTAATTTTATCAAATAACTGTTTATGGGGATTATGGCTGTCTGTAATTGTGTCTTTGTTTTCCCCTGTGAAATTCTTCGGCTCTGGCTCGTTTGCTCTCAGGAAAGGGGACACACGGCATCGCTTAGCCTCCACACATGAAAGGAAAACATCACTGCTAGTCTTCCCACTGCCCTGTGAGAGGCCGCTCAATGTCTCCCTATTGATCCCTGGGATTTAAAGCCCTGCTTGGCTTCTGAGATCTGCAGAGCTGCCTGTGGGAAGCTTCGCATCTCAAGTGTAGTTTCAGAGGTCAGGCTAGGACAGAATTCCTTTGAGACGCTGAGCCTAGGACACATGGGCAAGACAATGCTGGGCAAGGGAGAATGTCAGGAGACCCGCGGGACTCTGGGGTCTCAGCCCAGGTGCTTTAACACTTAGGGTGGCATTTCTCCGTGGAAAAGAATCTACCTGGATGCTGCAAATCTGCCAACAGAGGTCCTAAGCCAGAATCAAAGCCGTCATTTCCTGCAGGAAGTGTCTTCAGCAGAGCCCTGCCTTGTGTGTTGTCATTTGTTTGACTTCTCTCTTGGCTGGGTTGGATGAGTGACTTAAGGAAGTCAGGGCTTTCTCCTAGGTCCTGGAGACAGGCTGGGCAGGTTGCCGTGGCATACTGGGCAAGTTTCCAGAGGTTAGGAGAATTCAGTTACTTTCCTATTTGGAAAAGGGACAACCTAACTGAGGCCATTTGATCTCCTGGGTAGTCTGTACCAAGGCTGGCCGTCATGAGTGACTCCATGGTGGCTGACCTAAAGATTCTGAAGGCTCTTTACCACCTTTGTACCTAGGATCTCATAGAAGAATTTATTCTAATACTTCTCCTATCAGGCAAGCTTCTAGATTCAAACTTATATGTTATCTTTCAATGAATCTCAAGACTTGGAGTCTACAGAATAAACAAACATGGTTGTTTTTCAAACACCTAATTTGTAGAAACAACAGTAGAAAAGCAGGAAGCCTATAAAATGGGAGATACATACGTCAGGGCTGCCCAAGACTATGTTAGGCTAGGTTACCAACCCAAGGCCTCAACCTAGGGACCCAAAGTCCAACCACCTCCCAAGCACCAGGGTACTGACAGCTACTGCACCTGTACCCCACCAACATCTGGAATTAAACAAAGAGCTCAACTCTATGTCAGTGGCTGAGCCCACAAACACACCTTGACACATACGTGGCTGAAGGGCAAGGCCTGTGTGCAAACGCTGCATAAGCTCTAATCTGCCTAATGTGCCTTGACCTCGGAAGTCCTTGCCGGCAGAGCAGCCCAGTTTTTCTGCAAGTTGCCCTAATCCATGTGGAATTCAACCCTGAGTGGGTCTCCCAGTAGAATGAGCCACGGATGTTAACTGCCTGGTCTGTCAGTTCACATCACTTTCTCTCCTGCCAGGAATCCCGCCTTGCATTTCTAAGTAGTACCCACAACCAAGCATCACTCTCTGGCCCTCTGCAGGTCCCCGAAGAGCCTCTTTGGTGTGCAGTGGGAAATCCCTGCTTCCCAATTCTTCTAGAACATATTGCACATCCCCCCCCCCTTCTGAATACTATACAGATAAGAACTAACAGGGAGCCATATCAATACTTGGAGGATAAAAAGGTCAGCAGAAAATGATTTCCTGAAGTGTCAATGAAGAGTTCAGGTGAACAGAAATCAAACCAATCTCCAGGCAGCCCAGTCTTCTGGGTCAGTGAACAGTTATGATGCAGTTACACATGTGTGTATGCAACCAAAGAAGCCTGGGGCTCGGGATGACAAGTCTTCTCCCTCCTTTGTGAATCCTAGATCTTGTATAAACACCTAAACTCGGTTATGTATGTCACAAAACTAGAAACAAAACTGACTGGAGACCACGGAGAATGTGTAGGAGGGAGAAAGTGGAGGCCTTAGGGACTCACTTGCATGAAAATTTCTTTATGAAACACATTGCTAAGTGCATGGGTATATGTCAGTAAGTATTTGTTAAATAAAAGGCACTCATGTTGTTTGGCCATTAACTCTGGTTTCTTATGAATGGTGATTACTGGCACATTCATCCATGGTACTGGACCAGAGAGAAGAGGCAGCGCTGCATGATGCTTGGATGGGCCTGCCCACTGCACCACAGACAGTTTGCCCCAGTCATGTTTCTCCCGGACCACGAGTTCCCTTGCCTTAAGTGCCTTCTCTTGACTTAAAAGCCTTCTTTCTTTCCTCCTTTCATTTCCTAAATACAAGGTAACGGTTTGAATTAAGGCAGATGCTACTGCAGAAGTAGCCACTGATCAGGACTGGAGGCCTATGGCCTCTAGGGTGACTCCCGTGTGGTCTTTCAGTTGTGTTTAAGTCCAGGGAAGCTCACGACACTAGAGCAAAGAGGAAAGGACCCTTGGGAGGTGCCCCTCACCTGCTGCCCTCCAAACTTGGCCTGTGTGTTTGCTCATCACTTGCACATAAGTGGGTCTAGGGTTAGAGTCATGCAGGAGGAGGAGCACCATGCAGTGAGAGCAAGGGAGGCCTAGCCAGATCAGACAAAGGTGCGGTAGGTGGCCACCCTGTGCTCTGATTCCACGCTGACGTCTAGTGTGCTCGGAGAAACTGAGGGTGAAAACATTGCAGAATGGAGTAGTCACGTTGACCACTATTGTGAAATAGCAAAGTTGACATCAAAATCCCTTCCTACTTCACGGTGGCCATGAAAAGAAGGAGATTTCCTAGAGCAGCTGTCGCTTCAATGGGAACATCACTGGTCTCTTAGTGGGCTCTAGGCCAGCCTTTGAGGCTCCACAGAGCCAAGGGATAGGCCGGATATTCCCTGGCATTTGTTGTATTCCTCTGAAAAACTGCTGGCAAGGTAAGAACCTGGATCCTGTAAGTGTTCAGCATCAGATGGAGAGGGCTTCCCCACCCTGACACTCTGCATTGTCATCAGGATAGAGGCTAGCTTGGTTCTAAAGACAGCCAGCACAGAGACTCTGCTCAGAGAGTCACCAGGGGCCTCAAGGGAAACAGACCCTGATTTCTGCCCACAGCACCTTGGGCATGAAGGTTTATGTCCAGAGATGCAGAGTTCTCCAGTTTCTGGTGACTTTCCTTTAAGAATAACTTCATGAAGGACATGTAGATAAGATCTGTATTAAAAAGACTGGGAAACCATGGGGCCACCCTGTTCAAGGACACCCCATTACAGAATTATTTCGACACAGAACCTCTCCTTTAGACTTTTTTTTTGTAACACAAGCCACAGTGGTAAGAGATGAGGTGACAACTGTAGGATTAAATTTTCTGGAAAATGTACCTTTTCTACCTGTTGCTATATAGCAAGCCTCCAGTTTCTGGAGGATTCAGTGTCCCAGAGAGGACTTTTTCTCTCAGGATTTATCATGTGTACATAGGGAATCAGGCTCTGTCACTGGACCGTGGATGTGACCAGAGGTGACAGAAGTAAGTTCACTGATGAGAAAAGGCAAACAATAATCCCATTCAAAAGTAGAAGTAGGGTGTATGTGTGGAGTGATAGCTGGGGTTCCCTGGAAGTCTCCCTTGTCCTAACCTGTTCAAGGGATGGAGAAATACTATCCCTCCAGACACCTGGAGCCCTCACCAACCAGACTCCACAGGAGCTAGTGCTGGGTCTCCATCAAAGCAGGCATGCAGAAATGGTCAAGCAGAGTGGAGGGAGAAGGATGTCCGTGCCAGGCAACCCCACCATAGCTGTGAGGCTGCCTAGGGCCTTTATCCCCTTTGTTCGCTCAGCAAGCATGGTGTTTCCTCTTTCTGCTTTCTATTAAAAACATATTGTATGCCAGTGCTGGCAAAAACTGCCATGGACCCGGGAGGTCACCACAGATTATAGCAGGATTGTGCTGGAGTCTGGCAGAATGCCATCAACCAGAGAGACCAGACCCAAAGCTGAGTCCCCACCCATCGGCTGTGGTGAGGCGGTTGTAATGTGAATTGGGACGCTTCTCCCAGGAGTTAGAATATGAGACCATTTGCTTCATCAGAGGCAGAGCTGTGCTATGTTGAGGACACCAACATGAAGCATGTGCTATGTGTTTGGGGCCAAGCATGGACTGTACGTGTGGCTGTCCATCACTCTCCCCAGATGTTCTTCCAGGCAGATTTGTTTCTCAGGTACAAAGGCAGCTGACTCAGTTGGCCACAGCATCTTACATCTCTGACAGGTCATGCACTCTCCAAGTGATCTTGTGATGGCAACAGAGCCACATGACTCTATGCTGTGGACCTGTAAGTTAACTGCACAGGACCAAAAGACAGTTTGGGACCATCGGTGCCACCGAGACAGGGGTTCCATGAGCTGCTGCTAAAGTGTCCTGAATTTCTATCCTTCCTGGGGACTGCTTGTTTTGATTTTCTCTACTTTATTAACCAGGGAAAACCTGTTTCTGTGGCCCTCAGAGTCCAAGTCAGCCTAACACTGAGGGTCCCATCACCCATGGAGAGAAGCCGTGGTCATCATAGTCATCAATGAAATGACCACCAAAGAGAGCTCACAAATGACCTAAATCCCTGGTTGTCCTGGGAACCCCCAGGAAGTCACACTGATCAGGAAGGAAACAGTTTAACCCTAACAAGTTCCCAGGCCCTTTATCAGCTTCTGATGAGGACCTTTTAGGGTGAACCACTAAAGGAGCCTCAGTAAGGTCAGTGGGTCTTTCCAGGGTCCCAGAAACACGAACAGAAGCTCCTGCACTTCCAACTTGTTTCCTGGCGAACCAAAGACCATATATGAAAAATCCTACTTTCTCTGCTTTGACCTGTGTCCAAAGAACACTACCCTTGGGAGACACCTCACTTTGGAGAAAGGCCAGAATCAAAGGAGAATCCAATTGTCGGCTGCAGGTCACTACCTCCATGTTCCTGTTTTCTGTGGAAGGGAGAGAATTCCACAGTGAAGAAGCCACCCGAAGAGTAGGCAAGTCCCTGGGTCATGTCCTGAGTCCTTGCACCAGGCCTCAGATTCCAGTGATGGGTGTTTTCTGACTGTGTGCAGACATCAAGTCTTGTTGACGATAACTCAGGACCCCAGATTTGAGGTCCACATCCATGTTTCTCCATCTGTCTCTTGAATCGAGGCATTGCTCCTCCCCACTGAGTGGCAGCAAGTAGACATTTGGGACTCCAACACTCATAACTTTTGTCAGACTCTTCCAGTTTTTTCCTTGTTATTGTTTGGAGATGGGGTCACCAATAGTGCAGGTGGGTCCCCCTCAGACTTGCTCTGTAGCCAAGAATGAGCTTGAAATTATGATCTTCCTGCCACTGTCTCCAAGATTGGTGAATTTACAGGTGTGCACCACCAGCACACCAGTTTAAGTTGTGTATAGAATTGGATTAGGACTTCATCTTGCTAAGTCAAGCACTCTACCAACTGTGTGGCACACCCAAGTTCTCAGAGGACTCTCATGATACTGATGCATGCGCTTGTGTAACGTATCCTTGACCTTGATCAAGTGATGCCTAGACTCTCATACTGCACCAGATTCCTCTGGTCTAAATATCCACTGTTAGGATCATTTCCTTTTGTATCCACCTAGTGCCTGATGTCATGCTATTCAGAACAGCTTTTTCTACTGAATGGTTTTGGCGGGGGTGGGGGTAGTTCAAGACTCTGCAAATATGGTTGAATAGCAGAAGATAAATGAATAGATTGTAGGCTGTATTGGATACATTGCAATTTCATCTTCTTTTGAATGTCTTAGCAGCTCACCTCCGCCACAGGCCAGTTGATAGATGCAATGGGAGCTAGCTGGAGAAAAGTGCAATTTCCCATATTAAAGCTTTGGCTTGGAGGAGGATGGAATGAAGGGCGGGGAGTATTAATGGCTGCTGTGCAGTGGGTGCTGGGTGAACACTGATGAATTGACAAGCAGGTACAAGAACCAAGTGAGGCATGAAAGATGGAAAGGGATGTGTGGATCTGAGAATCAGGGACTCTGGGCTATCCTATGTGTTCCTGAGGCTCAGCTGACTTAGGCCCGTGTTGCACACGGGCCTGATTGGGGTGTGGGTGCTTTCTGCAGGGCTTACAATAGAGAAGTGGAAGGCCAGGGGAAGGCGGCCTAGTGCCCAACCTTGGTGACAAGGCTTCCATCTGATGGAGATGGGTATTGATTTTTCCTTCCTCTTCTTGGCCTGTAATGTCCTAAATCACTTCCTTTGTGCAATTGCCCAAACACGTAGCCTGGCTCCCACAGTGAGGGACCTGAAGGTTAGGGCTCCGAGGGGTGGGGCCACCCTCTGCATTAGGAGCAGCAGAGGATCCAGCCAAGAGGAGCAGATGGTGCAGAGACAGAACCCCCATCCTGGACAGCTTTTTCCATAATGGAACCCACATTAAAAATGATATTATCTTCACTTTTAAAGGCCCTAATGGACGATATTTATGTCCATGAAATATGTTCCTGACTGAGGCACACATAGTGTGAGAGGAGCGAGCCATCAGAAGAGCGCTGCTGCTGAGGCAAGAGCACGGGTGCGGGGATATTTCCCTTCCAGCCCGCCAATCAGTAAAATATGTTTTAATACAGGACAAATAGTGGAGTTTGTCTGTTCTCCCCATAGAGCATGGCGAGCCGCTGGCTTTAATGGGACCTGACAGCCGTGTGATATTCTCTGCCATTCTCGTTGTGAGCAGAGTGCTCTGAAAACGCATCCATAATTTATTTATGGGACCTGTCAGTTAACTCGTGAATAACCAGGATTGTTTCCGAGGGCATTAAGACTCGGTTCTTTCCCTTTCTTTGGGAAACCCAGGGAAGTGATGGCTTCCTGCGCTCTTTGTGCTGAGGGAAGGGTGACAACGGAGGTCAATTGCCCCTCTTCGTTAGGATGCCCAAGTGTTCCGTTAAGTCTGATACTTATATGAATCTCAGGGGCTTTAGTCTTGTCATTGATAACAGTGTTTGTGAGGTAGCAGCATTTGGAATGGAAGGACGAGTTAGTAGCATTGAACAATGGGAAGCCTCTCATAGCTAACGGGTAAGCAAAACTCACAGCCTCAGAACGGTGCATATTTGACTCGGTTTAACTCCCGGTGACTCCGGTTGTACCACGGGTGGTGCATAAACTTTGCTGAGAGTCATGTTTCACCCAATGTGATCAAGAAACCAGGACAGACTCGCACTCACTTCCATTGCAAGTGTCCTTCTCTGCTTTATCTCAGCTAAGCTTTACCTCTACTGACCGGAGGACCAGAGGCCACAGGTTCTCCAATGACCACTGTCGATAGCTGAGCCAGACCAGCCAAGGTGGATAAAAGTTGTCATTTACCTGCTTCCCCTGAGGGTCTCCATGTGGATCTGTGGAGCATCCTCTGCCTAAATGGCTTGCTGCATGGCTGGCCCAGGATCTAGGGTTTCTGCTGTGAGTTTGGCATGCCTATGCACTTTCCACAGTGAGACAGAGCTGTGTGTTTGCTTAGACCTCAGACCTGTTGCTTTAGACATAGTCTGTGTGCTTATAGTGATGGCACTGTATTGGAGAAGCACCCACACAGCTCCTCATGCTCCAGCTGCCTCCATCCCAGTGACTGGAGAAGGTAGCCGACCAGTGGACCATCTTCATCTGTGGTTCCATTTTTCTGTGTGCTGTCAGCCACAAGCAGTAAGGTGGCTTCTGTGGTCCCTCTGCTGACACATCCTCAGAGCTATGCCACTCACCTTACTTCACTCAGCTGACACTCCAGCTCTCTGTTCAGTTCGGGGAGAGATTTGGGGAGAGGAATATCATGTTTGTTACAGTGTTCTGTTAATGGGTAGTTACTGTTGCCCATACCTTACTGTGCCTGATTTATGGATATCTTTATTATAAATATATATGTATATATATATATATATGTGGAATGTGGCCCTGTTTGTGGTTTCAGCCATGTGTTGGTGTTTTGGGATGCATTCCTCATGAATGTGTGGCTAACTATAATTGCTGACATGACATACAAATGTAGGCAGTCTAAAATAATGCACACACACACACACACACACACACATACACACACACACACTTTGTTTGCTTCTAACACACATATTACTGATTCTTTGCTTAGGATTTCCTAAAATCCTAAAGATGAGCTATAAGTGGCTGTAACTAAATAATTAAGAATAAGGAAGTGATTAATATTTTATTACATTGAGCAAAAATCTGTACCATACCTCAACTTTTTCTAGGTTCAATCTGAACTTGTACACCAGCTCTAAGTATATTTAAATTATCTAGTTAAAAGTACTCATCACTTAGAGGCCTCTATTCTCTATTTGTGGAAATGATATTACCAGAACTCAGAACCTCCCACTGCTGTAACTCCGCACAGTCATGGACTGTAGCCTCAAAACATGTGCAAACATTAACCTTTTCTCCCTATAAGGTGCTTTTTGTGGGATTTTGGTTTTTTAATCACAGCAACAGGAAACAAAATCAGGGCAGAAACTGGCACCAGAAGCAGGTTTGTTGCTGTGATAAACCTGGCCATGGATGGAGCTGTTCGGCCTTGGATGAATTTCATGAGGAGACTGTGGCAGTACCTGAGCAATAGACTGGACAGCCCACTGAGTTCTCGAAGCAGAGCTTAAGGAGCTGTCCTAGCGGAAGCTTGGAAGGTGACGGTGCCGAGAAAGAGGCAACAGCAAAGATGTGACTTATAATGTTTTAGGCGGTAAGAAATTCAGGTAATATTTTGGCCAAAAATGTAGATTCACTCTGCCCATTCTGAACCTGAGAGATGCTGAACCGAGAGGTGATGGACGGGGTTGTTTGGCAGAGGAAACTTCAGGACGGGAGAGCATGCAGCTCAGTGTTGAGAAAGAGGTCAGCACTGCTATAGAGAGACTTCCTGTGCCACACTGGGACAGTAGGAAGGCTGTGCACCCATCAGAGGCTCCACTTGGTGAATGTCTAAACCTATTTAAAGGACAAAAGCCTAAGCTGAGTTCCCTGCTGCTGGGGTTAGGATAGAGCTGTCTGGGAAAGTGTTCATGCAGGGTCTGTGCACAGAAGCTGTGGTCCACTGGGTCCAGGCCGCCTCTTGAGCCAGCAGTAGAATTTGGGAATGTCCTAAGCATTGTCCAAGTGGTCCTAGTTTTGAAGGTACAATGATTCAAGATTGAAGAGGCCACACAGAGAGCATCCAGGGCCCAGCTGACATTCTTTCAAAGGTCCCTAAGATACAACTGCATGACGCTATGAAGGTGAAGCCTCGATGTCACTGGGGTACCTGGGCTATTGGAGATGCTGGGACTGTGGGATGTCTGCCAAGGAGAGGCATGGAGTGGAGTGGAGCTGGCCTAAGGCTAAGAGAGAAGCCGTATCCCTGTAGGTGGCAGATTGGGAGGGATGAGCCTGCCTGTGCCTTTTGGAACCCAATTGATCACCAGTGCCAGGTACTGGACATGGAGCTGCAGGAATCATCTGAGTATTCTGATTTTGCTGAAGTGTATTTGTTCATTTGATAAAGCCTCTTCTTTTTTCCTTAAAAATGAGAATATTTATTTTGTGCCATTACATGTTGTTTTGTTTTGTTTATGGGGAGCTAACAGTTAAGGTACTTTAAGTGGTTTGTTTGTTTGCTTTGGGTTTTTTGTGTGTAGTTTCTTATTTGTTTGTTTGTTTGTATGGATTTGGCTATCCTGGAACTCACTCTGTAGACGAGGCTGGCCTCAAACTCAGAGATGCGCCTGCCTCTGCCTCCCAAGTGCTGGGATTAAAGATGTGCCACCACCACAGCCTGTCAAGGGACTTTGAACAAATGAGTGAACAGGAGGACGGAGGATAGAAAGTTATGGTGTACAGTGCTGAGGTGGGCATGTGATGTCTTGTTCCGCCAACTTGACACAGTGTAGGATGACCTGAGGAGAGGGTTGCAATGGGGAACTGTCTAGGTTAGGTTAGCCTGTGGGCATCTGTGGGGAATCATTTTTAGTGTATTAGTTGATGTGGGGAGAGTCGGACTAAAGGTGAGTGGCACCATTCTGTGGGTGTGGTCCTGGACCAAACAAAAAGGGACGTGATACAGGCAAGTATCCGTCCTCCTGCTGTTGCCTGTGGATGCAATGCCACCAGGACTTCCCTCACAGTAACGGACTGTGACGTGCAACTCTGAGCTGCAAGAAGCCGTTGCTCCTCAAGGAGGGAAAGAAATTGTTAGCTGTGGTTTAACATTGACTCTCCATCTTGAAACAATCACTCTAGCCATCGACAAAATTGGTTTGTTCCATAGTACGTATGAATGGTAACTGGACTTCTCCATGACAACAGTGCTATCAACCTCCCTAGGGCTCTGAGAGTCCCACTTTTGCCCCCTATGCAATCCCTACACAGTCCTGCTAGGCTGCAGCTCTGACACTTTTTCTGTACAGGGGAAGTGGCTCATTTGGTTGGCCTGTGTCTCCAAAACTGAAGACCTTCTAGGAAGCCAGAAACAGTATGGACTACATGGCGGGGGGGTCACCATGTAGAACTGTGACACTTTCCTGGAGGGTTCACATTGGCCACGGTGGGCGGATTCACACATAATATCAGCAGACAGATACGCACGGCCTTCCTTCTGAAGTCAGGGTCCCCTTCCCAAGCACAGAGGAAGACCACCGGGGACCACGCTACTCAGAGGAACGCCATTTGTGGTCTCGGAGTTGCTGAGTTACGGATGGTCTGAGTGAGTGGAAAGAGGCTTTCTGAGAGCCAGTACTTGAGCGGGGACCCGCACCCCGAGCATCCCTGGCACCACACTCTCCTTTAAGCAGGGTGCTCTTGTTGAATTAGCCCATGTACTTCAGCATTCTCCTATTTATTCCATCCCTAGGTCGTGACATGGGAAGTCTTCCTGCAGTAAGAAGCCTTCTGCATTAAAAAAAAAGAAAAAACCTCCCCTTGGCCTCGCTCACTGAGCTAGCTGTGCCATCCAGAAATGGCTGCCAATACATACAGTGTCACTTAGCATTTTGTGTTAAGTCCCACAGAGGAATCAGAGATTAAGAAACAGTCTCACATTAAAACTAAAATAGATGTACGGAGGTTTTTTTTTCTTCTAGGCAATCCCACGGCTACCTGAAGGTCATGCCTATGACTCTCAGGGTCCTCCAGAGCACTTGCTGTAGGATGCAAGTGGCCTAGGCTTTGTCCCCATGGCTTTCGTAGCTCACTGAAGACAGAGGTCAGAAAGAGAAGCTCTGGCTTTGGGCGCAAGTCCCCCTGCCGGCTGTTGGATAGGAATAGGTCCAAGACACTTCTTGTCATCCAGTTCTCCATCGTCCCACTGTCCTCACATCTAAACCCAACTTCAGACCTAAGACACTCCAAGTACCAAACGTTTTTCTTGCTCATTTGGTGTGCAAATCCTGTCCTGAGCTGACACAAGGCTATTTTTAGTCTTTATTTATTCCTCTTAGTGTGAATATTCATGTCTCCTTGCAGAAGGGCTCCAGAGCTGGGTGCTGGGGCTGCTCTACACTGCCTGGGTCTGTTGCATAAACCATGTGCCCTGCGTCACCTTCCGAGTGTCCCCCAATGCACTGAGCCTCTCAAACAGAAGAGTGGAGCCCTAGCTGGGTGCTGCCTGTACCTCCCTCATGGACAGAATGACACTCCCCTACGGTCCCATCTGTCCAAGTCCAGTGAATGTCTATCTTACCAGCAGTAGATGCTGATGAGGGGCTGGCTGCTTTGAAGACCCCATGCTTGCATCTAAGCTCTTTCCAATGCAAGATGTCATATGGAGAGAGACTGCACTGGGAATTAGAAGGTTCCAAATGCACTTGGTACGTGTAAAATTTAGACTCTACTAGTAAGCCCATGAGGTCAGGAGGACCTTGGTTTTGATCTCTAGAACTCATGTAAGGACAGACCTAATGGTCATGTCTGTGACCTCAGCACTCCTGAGGTAAGACAGGAGCACCCTCAGAAGTTCCCAGGACCAGCTAGCCTAGTGTACATAGCAGCAAACAACAAATAGCCAGTCAGTGAGGGCTTGATGTAGCACAAGTCCATGACCACAGAGCCAGTGCCTTGGAAGTCATTACCAAAAGGACCTCAAGAATACAGGACAAATATGGTTGGCTTTCAAGTTAACAGAAGGGATGCAGGAGAGACCACATCCTAAATACACAGATGAGATTGGCCTGTGAGGACCTGTCACCACTTCAGGGGTGAAGGCCTGAGACATGGAGAGATGAGATCAGAATAGAATGGGGGAGGGGAAATACAGACTCTTCCAAGAGGCCCAACAACCTCTCCACTCTTAAGTTTTCTGTTTCACTTGTTAGACAATGATCCTCTTTCCGATGGTGTTGAATTCAGATGTGAGGTGGAGGATGTTGACTTGGCTACTATCTTTTTTTTTCCAGACAAGGTTTTTCTGAGTAACAGCCTTGGCTGTCCTGGACTCACTTTGTAGACCAGGCTGGCCTTGAACTCACAGAGATCCTCCTGCCTCTGCCTCCCCAGTGCTGGGATTATAGGCGTGCACCACCATGCCCAGCTTACTATCTAACTTTTGTCAGGAAGAGCATGACACAAAAAAATCAGTAACTGATTTATTCATTACAATTTCATATATATATCACATACTTTGGCCAAATTCTCCCTTTATCCTTTCTTCCTTCCCATCTCACCACATCTTTTTCTTCCTACCTTTTCCAAACCCCCTGCCTACTTTCACTGTGTACGTGCTTATGTTTAGGGTTACCTGGATGAGCATGGATCATTTGCTTGAGTGGGGTCCAGTGTACCAGTGGCTTCATCACTGAGTAAATTGGCAAAAAAGAAAAGGGGGGTTGCTGAAGAGATGTCTCAGTGGGTGAAACACTTTCAGGACAAGCATGACATCCAGACCTGCTTGGTGACCATATCTTACTTTCCTATGGGGAGAGAGAGGGAAAAATGGAAATAGAAAATCCCCAGAATCAAAAAGCCAGCACCAAACAAGAGTCACTGCCTCAAACACAGTGGCAAGGAGACCCAACATCCAACATTCTCACTCTTCCTCACATGTGCTGTGTCACCACCATACACACACCACATGCACACCAACATAAAAGTGGCATACTGACCATTACAACGGAGCTCACTTGCAAGAAGAGAACATGCATTTTTCTGTTCATTCAAAGTGGACTGAACCTAGGGTCACCTGACCATGGGCGATCGGAGTTTCAGTGTGGTTTCCAGCCCTGGAGACGCCACACAAGCCTCTCCTGCTAAGCATCTGTAGTTCAGCTGCCACCGGCTAAGCCGGGAAGTCAGGAAGCCAGGGTGCAGGGATAATGCAGACAGCCATTTGATGTGGTAAAGATGATGAGGGGTCTAGATACTAATTGATACTGGAGGAAAGGCGCAGAGAGCAACCTCACACCTCTAGGAGAAGGATCAAGCCCCTCTCCTGATGGGTGGGCACCAGCTGCTCCTGGCATTCTGAGTGAGCAAACTGCCCTGGGGGTACTTTCCTCTCTCTTCTTCCCACTGGAATCTTATGTAAGAAGTCTGGGCCTTCCCCCAAGCACAGAAAAACCCTGCGAGTATGGGAAGGTGCTGTTTGTGTTCTCCGTGGCACCCCTCCACCACTACAGCCATCAGTGCCTTTCTCTAGATGGGACCAGAGACCAGGAAGATGTTGACATATGTCCTCAACTGACAATGTCAACACATAGAAGAGAGCAGACTTTCAAAAATTATTTGACAAAATGTCTTCCTGATAGCTCATATTGAAGCCATGGGCTGTAAAACCAAATCCCTTGGAATATAATTTTTACAAACTATTTTCTTTCTTGCAGAGCCAGGGTTCCTGGACCCAGATTCAGAGTGCTGCACTGGTTCTCCCCTGCACCACCCACTGCCCCCAGCCCTGTGCTTCTCACTGCAGTGCACCCCCCTCTGTTTATAATAGAAAATTTAAAAGGTAGAAACCAAAGAACTACAAACTGTCTCAATAGCTCATACAACAACTGTTCCCTCACTACTGTGGGCTCTACCTTTCTTCCTCCCTTCCCTCAGACATTGTCACAGAATGTCCTAGAAATGCACCCTATGTTAACTGCGCCTTTGCTGTTGGATGTACAGCACTTCTGTCCCTTTTATAAACACTTAGTAATGTGCAGCAAACACTTAGCCCCATAAGGCACTTTGTGAATCTGATTATTCCCTCAGTATAAACTGCTTAAAGTAGACTTTGTGCATAAAGACATAGCAGTCTTTAAAGCTCTTAAAGTCTTGTTGAAACTGAATTAAATATGGTATGCTAATTTTGCATCATTTGCATATTTGATAAATACTCTCCAACTTCAGGTACATGCTCAAAAGGCAGAGTTTAGTAGCAAATCAATAGTGTCTGATTTTATAATTTTATCAGACTTAAACTCCTCAGCCTTCAGGAGCTATGTACTGAGCAATACTGTGAGTTAGACTGTGTGAAACCCAACTCAGTCTTTCCTGGAAGACAGTGGTTGGCATCACCTGATGCTCAGTGAGTCTGAAGCCTGGAGGTTTACTCCGTTCATGTGGTGGGTGATGAGATTGGTTTTCAAACTGAGATCTGTCCGCTTCCCCTCTGTATGCCCTTGTGAGTACACACAGGCGTGTCTCCAAGTCTGTGCCAGGCATCTGCCAAAGCCCCAGCTTACATGATGTGGTGCCCCTCTGGGCTTCTGTCATGACCACTTATAGCTGCCATCCTAGTGATTTTGGGGGGAACGTGCCAGTGGAACCCCACGGTGTTCTGGGATTCTTTCTGCCTATCTTTTGTGGCCTTAACTGGAGATGAATTGATGTACAGCGAGTGGGGACTAAAGACAATTGAAGGAACGATGCTCCGAGGTATGTGCCTCCAGAATGTGCAAGCGACTTCAGTGAACAGACAAGAGCCGTGGCTGAGGAGGAGGCAACTGGACACCAGGTGGACAAGGGACTCTAAGGGGTTGCTACAAAGGCACATGTGCCCGGTGGAAATCTCCAGAAGAGTCTTGCTGTGACCCCCATTTATTACAGCTCTGTCCTCCCTTGAGTTCACAAATGGTTTCCAACCTCTCCTGGCACCTGATCTCCAATTCTCCACGTTTCTTTCCTGGCACCTCTAGTTTCCTGCTTATTCTGCTGCAGGCTTTCGCCCTCCTCTCCTCTGTCCTGTTTCCCAGCCAGCCCCAGTGCTGGCCCTGCAGCTCAGCCGCCTCCCGCCTAGGCAGACTGTGCAGGATCTGCAGCCCACATGGATCCCAGGCGGGACCTGATGTCGTGCCCCTGGAAGAATTAGGATCACTGTTCCTTCTCAGGGAGCCACACATTGAGACTGCCGAGTGCTGAGGCTGTTAGCTGCAGAGGATGGGGTAAAAGCGAGACACTTCAATCCTGCTCTGTCTCCATTAATCACTATTAACAGTGTGAAGCTGTCAAAACAGGCAGGTGATGTGTGCACCGAGACCGGCTCCTGAGAGGAGAGCTTTGACATTCGAATCCCCGTCATTTCAGCTGTGGGAGAAATGAGGCCAAGATAACCTAAAATCCTCTCTCTCTCTCTCTCTCTCTCTCTCTCTCTCTCTCTCTCTCTCTCTCTCTCTCTCTCTCTCTCTCTCATTCTCCCTCTGGCAGAGGGGCGCTCTGTATTTGGCAGGGGGGCTGTACAATTGTATGTAGTGATGCACACAGGTGTATGACAATGCATACACCCGATGTGAGCGGTACACATGCCCACACAGCATTTGACACATGTGGTACGCTGAGCAACGGTGCTTGAGGAACAACCTTCAGGTTTCAAATGAAAAGAAGACATAACTTTGAGAGGCAGGCCTCCAGGATTGCTCAGCGTAGATGCCTCCTGCCATCCATATGCTGGACATACATCCATTTGTTTGTTAATTTCTCAGAGTCATGTAGCTGTTGAAGCTGTAAGCTGTTCACACATCAATACTGTAAAATTAGAAGCCACGCTTGTGTCAGAGGCGAGTGAGATGTAAGGGGTTCTAGCATGGCAGGCAGCTCTCGGGGCTCCTCGCATCACCCAACCCATCCAGCAGACTTTGATTCCCAGCTGAAGCATTCCCTAAGCACCTTGAGTTGCTGCCTGGGTCCTGCTGAGCTCACCCCTTGGGCGGAAACACCTGGATTGATCATTTTACTCCCTCTTTAATGTTGGTATTGACTTTGGCCTAAAAAAATGACAGGTTTGCAGACTGTCATTAGTCTCCATGGTAAACAGATTACACGTTGATATAATAAATGTCTTACCTTTAATTTTTGTTTTAGGATGTTTTCATAAATGGGCATCAAACTGTGTTGAACCTATTTATTAAGCTTGCTTCTGAAAGATGCCTTGGTTGCAAAAGGAAACCCTCCTTCCTTATCAGAGAGCCAGGCTCAGCCCACCCCTTTGCTTCAGTGGGGTTCAGGCTCTGAGTGGGACAGCCATGCTTGCCAGGAAGCAAGGCACCCCATGGTGGAAGGTCCTACCTTCATCCCTTCTGTTGCTTGTTGTCCCACAAGCATCACCTCATCGCCTCTCCCCTCCCTGTAAAACACTACTGGATTCGACAAAGGCTGGCATTAGCGGCAGAGCTAGGCCTCACCCCTACTCTGAATTCCCACTGTAGGCCTAGCTCCCAGGAAGGGGACATGGCTACATTTGGAAAGAGGGTCTTGGTGGAAGCTGGTAAGGCAAATGTGGTAGGTCTGAAGGCAACCTGACCACTGACCATGCAAGCAGAGGGCATTCCGACACACAGAAAACACTGCCCATGTAAGAGCAGAGGGGAAAGAAACAAGCCAAGGACAGAGCCCCCCCCCAAGGAGCCATTTCTGTGATACCTTGACTTAAGGCTTCCTTTGTCTAAGACCAGGAGACAAGAGATCTTTGGCAGGTTAAGCACCTCCCAGTCTGCGGTGCTGGGTCATGGAGCCCTCACCGGCTCCTACACCCAGTTAATGACCCTTTTTAACACTCCGTCAGGGAAGAGCCAGCCCCAAGCCCAACAATATGTCCAAATAACACCCTTGCCCATGATGTGGAGTTCTCTGATTACTAGACTCTCCTGGGGCAGAGACTTATAGTCTCTAGGTTGCACACAGCTGGTGCTTAGGCTTCAGAGGCATCCATGGCAGGCTTGCCTCATGTCCACATCAGGAGCAGCACCACCTCCCCTGCTCAGATTGCATGGTGAGTGTGCCCTCGGAGCAGCTACATGGGCCGAGAACCAGTCTTTGCACAGACCCCCATCTTGATCTACAAGAGAGCAAGTGTGAGCAGCATGCAACCTGCTACGGGGACCTCTCTATGCTTGTCCGGGAGTAATGTGCTCAGAACCAAGGTCTTGAAGTGACAGGGTAACAAGATCCATTCAGTCCCTGGTGTTCAGAGGGCTGAGACCATGGCAGCTAAGGAAGGCTACATGACACAGACTGTGTTTAAAACACCGAAGGCACAGCTGGCCAGTTTAATTGTTGGAAAGGGGCAATTGGGCCAGCTGTGATATGGCTGTTGGAGCCAGAATGAAAGATTGAGCAGGAATATAACCAAATATACATTAAAAACACAAAGTTACAGCCTGCAGATCATGGCCGGACTATCCAGCTAACAAGCACAGAGAGTCAGGAGCAGTCCACAGGAGGTGTCCAGGCCCCTTGTACTAAAGTGCCATGTGCTCATTTACCACTCAAAGGAGGCCCTCCAAGTACCAAGCTTAAGGCTCCATTCACCTCAACAGCTACAGAAAAACAATAGTTAGATGTGATGAGACATAGATCTGTAATCATACATATACCTGTAACCCCAGGACTCAGGAGGCTGAGGCAGGGGGATTATTGCTAGGCCTGGGATTTTTTTTTTCTGTCATTGCTGCATGCTATACTGTAGTGTAACATGGTCATATGTGTTTGTTTGCCTTGTGATGCTGTTTAGTTTGGAGCCATGTCCACACTCAGCAGCTAATGCTGGAGGGACAGTGCAGTTCCACACTGTGAGCAGCTGGGCAGTGGCAGAATGCTGTTGGGTGAGTCTGAGGCAGGTCAGAGCAGAGAATGCCAGCGCGTGCAAGACTTATTTCTCCCTTTCGGTCTTCTCTCCTCTTTCCCACCCCTCTATCCTTTGTTCCATTTTATTTCTTGGATGTTTCCATTGGGTGAGAAATTGGTTGTCTATCTCTTTGTGCGCTCTCTCTCTCTCTCTCTCTCTCTCTCTCTCTCTCTCTCTCTCTCTCTCTCTCTCTCTCTCACACACACACACACTGAGATAATTACTTACATACCCTCCCTCCCTCACACATAAATATATACACTCCCTCATTCCCTCTCTCACTCTCTTACACACATTCTCTCCTTTGCACACTATCAAAAGCACACACCCTCACTCCACTTCCTACATTTCCTTACGTACTCCTTCACACACACTCACTTCTGTACACCCTGTCCTATTGCCCCGTACACTCTCACAGACACACACTTGCTCTCTCATAGACTCCCACACCACCCTCTCTCCTCCCTCTTCACACAAACGCATATACATATCTTGTCCAATCGCATATGCTCCTTTCTACACTCTCTGACAGACACACACTCCCTTACATCTCACACATATGCATTCTCTTGTACACTCTTTCACAGACACATTTCCTCACACACTCACTCTCCCATAGACTCACAAACACACATTCACTCCCTTGTGCACTCTCCCAGACACACTTTCTCATAGACTCACACACTCACACTCCTTTACACACTAACTACCTTACACATCCCCTCTTGCACACATCCCCTCTCACATACACTCACACACATATACATGCTCCCTGCACATTCACAGACATAGTCTCTCAGACTCACACAGGCACATTCCCTCACACACTACCTCAGACACCCCCTAAACTCTCTATGCACTCAAAGACACATTCTCTTATAGTTTACACACTCACACCCCTTGACATATTCTTACACACACACACACACACACACACACACACACACACACTCATTCCCTCACTTACCCCCTTTCAACGTACATACTTTCACACACTCACTCTCCCTTCCTTCCCTGCTAGGTAAGGAATAGGATAAAGCATTGGTTCTCACCCTATGGGCAGTGATTCTTTGGGGGAGGGGTCAAAGGACTCGTTCAGAGGGATTGCATATCATATATCTTGCATATCAGATATGTACATTATAATTAACAACAACTGCAAAATGACAGTTATGAAGTAGCAGTGAAAATAATGTTATGGTTGGGGGGGTCACTATAATATGAAGAACTGTCTTAAAGGGTCTCAGCATTAGTAAAGTTGAGAACCACTGAGCTGAAGTTTTCATTGACAATACCCCCCAAGGACGAAAGTGAAGTTATTGTCTGTCCGAAAAACTTGATGGCATTTTCTGGTTGTGGGGACATAAGGCTCTCTGACAAGCCTTGACTTTCAACCTTTAACCATGGCTGTGCATGACAACAGCACGTATCCACTTCCACTTCTAGACATATTTTTGTCTGTCAGCTAAGAAGTGACAATGTCCCTCTGAAAGTACGCCTGTGCCTTTCCCAGGCAGAGCAGGAACTGAGGCTCTGGACAGACAAGGGAGATGGACAAGCAGGGTGACACAAAGCCAGGAGGTTCCCAGTCTGGGCAAGATGAACAGGCAGGCTGCAGCCTCCAGGAGCACTAGCGACTGCTGGCCAATGATTTCAGGGGCAAATGAGCAGGTGTGTGAAGTCATTAATTATCTCCACCTCATCACCCATTTTAAGAGTTTCTGTGGCTGCATAATTAAAGATATGGGGCTTTATAGGGATTATGGGGGTGCATACAATGCACAGCCAGGTGTTAGGACTTCAGCGTTCATCTGGAGGTCTGTAGAGCCTCTGATTGTGACCAAGTGCTCCCAGCTTGCCCGGAACTCCTGGCTTTGTTTTCTTGTCTTAACAGCTTCTGGACAGAAGAGCCCAGCAGGGCAGGGGCAGCTACCTAGCCTGGCTGGGTGTAGAAGGAGTTGGTGAAGAACAATGGGCCTGACAATGCTGCCATCTTCCTTGGGGACAAAATGCACAAGAGCTCATGGTGGCAGCAGCTTTCTCACATGGACCTCCATGGGACACCTTTGTGGATTTCTGTTTAGAGTGGTAACCTTGCTTTAAGAAATCAACCATGGCCAAGAGGGTGGGCTCCCACTGCAGGGATTAGTCACACAGCCCAGGCTGATGGTATGTTGGTCATTTCCTTTCTACTGACTTGGTGGCCAGTGTGCCCTGAAGAGTGAGCTGCCATGATGGTAAAGTTCTCAGTGACTAGCATCAAGGGCAGCTTTAACCAAACCCCAGTGAGGAACCCAATCTACTGATAGTCATGGGAGGGCAAGGGGAGCCAGATCTTTCCTCTGCTGAGCCTTGAGACAACATTGGCAGCCCCAGGTGACGCTTGATGGCAGGCTTGTGAGACTCAAACCAAAACCAACCAAGCAATGCCTGATTCTTGGTCCCTATAAACGTGTTCAAACTCTAGGTCCGCTAAGCTGTGGGCATTTGCTGTTACAGATTAAGAATCCCGTTAAGTTAGTCAAACAAAGCCCGGGACTGCGGCAAGCCTGTTTTTAAAACACAGCTACTACCAGGCTCCCAGTTATGTGTTTCATAGGAAGAAATGTGCTGAGTTTCATGCATCAGAGAAGAGGACCCCCATGTGTGGAATCTATGTACACAATTTGCCTGCTGCTGCAAAGGTTGATTTCACAGTGCATGAGCCAGCCCACTCTGGCATCCTCCTGTCTCACCTGGAAGCTGCGGACAGGCACTGTCTACCTCATGTACACCAACACCATGAAAGAAAGGTTCTTCCATCTCAGATCTCTGACACAGGCCCTGGTATTCCTCTGGAGTGTCAGGGAAATATATGACAAAGTCATCAGGAGGACTGAGGATGTGGCTCAAGAGGCAGAGTACTGGCCTTGTATGCATCCTGGGTTCAATGTCCAACACTACATGAAACTGCATCTTGTGGTGAAATCCGATAATCTCAGAGCTCTGAAGGTAGCAATGGAGACAAGGAATGTAAGGTCATCCTGGGCTACATTACAGGGTAAGGCCAACCTGGTACTTCATGACCCTATCCCAGAAGAAAACAACAAAATCAAAAATCGGATGATCATCCTAAGAAGCAGAGATGTGTGGAGAGGATGGAGAAATGGGGCAAGCAGCATAGGTGCCAAAGGAGATCAGCTTGTAGCACAAAGCAATCTTGGCGACTCTCTTATCCAATTACTGGGGTCCAGCTCAATTACTGAGTCATGCCTGCTGGAGAAAAAGACAGCACCAACTCACTCCTCCATCGGCTACGCACCGACTTGTTTCAGAAGTTTCTTAAAAACAGAGAGGGGGGGGGGAGGAAGAGGGAGAGGGAGGGAGAGGGAGAGGAACAGGGAGAGGGAGAGGGAGAGACAGAGACAAAGACAGAGACAGAGACAGAGACAGAGACAGAGACAGAGACAGAGACAGAGACAGAGACAGAGAGCATTCCAATAAGGCTTGTGCAAGTCTGCTATCAGGTGTTGGCACTGGAGGGACTCCAAGTGCCAATCATCCCTGAAGAGTTGTCTAAACAGAGCCAGCCTTTAAGACCTGCTGAT